>NC_048230.1:61769545-61876451 GCF_002007445.2 Ailuropoda melanoleuca | reverse complement strand
CCCCTGAGCCGAAGGCAGACGCTTAACCACTGTGCCACCCAGGCACCCCAAGGAGTTTTTAATAATGTGAGAAAAGTGCATATTAGGTGGCCAAATTTAAAAAAAAAAAAGCTGCACGGCAATATATACAACACGATTTCAATTATGTGAAAATGCACAGACAACCCTAAAGAGAAATACATGAGAAAACCAACAATGGTTATCTTTGGATTGCCAGAAAACATGTATCCTTGTTTCTCTAGTCTACCTACTTCTCTACACCAAATTTTGTGTAGCAGGTACCCATTGTTTTCTAACAAAATCTTTTCATCCAGCAAATTTGTATTTTAAAATAAGTTTTATCTAAAATTTGTAGAATTTTATGAAAACATTTTCTGCAAAAGCTTCTGTCTTAAGGCACCCTCATGGCATTACGATGTTTGGGGAAACAAGGCATTGCCCCCATGCCCATACTCACCCCCAGCTTCTAGGGGAGCTGGCTACAGATCCAGCCCATAGTATTTTTGGGGACTATGGATGTGTAGAGAGTCTGGAAGCCTGACTGTTCCCAGGGAGTCCGGGAGAATCAATACAGAAGGCTAAAGTATCCACAATTATTAGTACAATTCACCAAAAAAAGGAATGATGACATAGGATCACACTGCTAGTCCTCGGCATTCTCGCCTCCTATATACACAAAGTCACTGCAAGACCAGCATTACCATACCCATTTTACAGATGAGGCAATGGGCACATAGAGAAGGGGGGCACCTACTCAAGGTCACAAGTCAGGTACCTATGAATGTCTGGATGCAAATCTGTGTTTGCTGATGCCAATAATCAGATCTTTTATTACCCCACATGGCCTTTCATCTACACCACAAGGACTGCAAGAACTGTGTCTGATTTGGAGCCCTACTCATCATGATCATCTGGAAAGACCTGTAGACCTCTGGCCTCCTGCCAAAGGGACCCTAATTCTGTGGGTTTCATAAACACAAGCAACATTTATGCCTTATCCCCTCAGGTCCTAAAATGGACACAGAATTGGAATTGTAGATAAATTATGGTGTGTTTCTGTTTACTATCTTAACACATTATTTCCTAAACATGAGTTTACTGAGTCAAAAGATATAAAGGTACTTTAAAAAGCTCTTGATATGTATTTCCAAACTTTCCTCTAAAAAGGCTGTATGAAACTGAGGGTTGCTGGAGGGGACGGGGGTGGAGGGATGGGGTAATTGGGTGATGGACATTAAGGAGGGCATGTGATATAAGGAGCACTGGGTATTATAGAAGACTGATGAATCACAGGCCTGTATCTCTGAAACCAATAATACATTATATGTTAATGGACTGAATTTAAATTAAAAAAATGTTTCAAATTTAAAAAAAAAGGTTGTATGAATTTCTGGGTCCCTGATCAGTGTATACAAATGACCATTTAGTCGCATCTTTGCCACCACCAGGTATTACAATTTTATTCTGTCAGACTAACAAGGGAAAGAAAGAAATATAAGAGTCCATATCCCATCCATATCTATTCTCTAGAATAGATCATGTATTAGGCCACAAAACAACAGTCCATAGCATGATAGAGTCTAAACAAGGCCATTCAAATTTTTAACTACAGCAATGTCAAGGCTGACTTAACCCTCTCTGGGGAAAATGGAACAAAGGGCTGTGATTAAATAAGTAGGAAATACCCAAAAAGCACAAAATCACAGAAGAGAGAAGAGAATTCAAAGGCCAATCCAGACCCAGCTTCCAAATCCAAACGCCAAAGTAGGAAATACCCAAAAACCACAAAAATCACAGAAGAGAATTCAAAGGCCAATTCAGACCTAGCTTCCAAATCCAAACCAACAAAGAGAATGGAGGATCTAGTTAACATTTATGGAGAATATATTTGATGCCATATTCTTTATATTCTGAATTAGCCCTCGTAACAACCTTGTGCAGAGCTCCACTTGCCTTCGTTTTACAGACAGAAGGTTCAAAAACATCAAGTTCCAAGCACAAACTAAAGGAGTTCATGACCACTAAACCAGCCCTACAAGAAATATGAAAGGGGACTCTCTGAGTAGAAAGAAAAGACCACGAATGAGAGTATAAAAAGTAAGTATATCTGTAGAAATCAGTCAAGGGAGTCACAAAATAAAAGGATATAGATTATACCGAAAACGTAGGGGGCAGAGGACTAAAGAATGTGTTCGAACATAAGCGACCATAGTTTAATATAGACTACTATAAGCAGAAGATGCCATCTACAAACCTAATGGTAACCACAAATCAAAAACTAGTAATAGATTAGCAAAGAATAAAGAGAAACAGAAGGGGGAATGAACCATGACAGACTATGGAATCTGGGAAACAAACTGAGGGCTTCAGTGGTAACCACAAATCAAAAACTAGTAATAGATTAGCAAAGAATAAAGAGAAACAGAAGGGGGAATGAACCATGACAGACTATGGAATCTGGGAAACAAACTGAGGGCTTCAGTGGGGGGGGGCGGAATGGGATAGGCTGGTGATGGGTATTAAGGAGGGCACGTATTGCATGGTGCACTGGGTGTTATATGCAAGTAATGAATCATGGAACTTGACATCAAAAACTGGGGATGTACTGTATGGTGACTAACATAATAAAAAAATATTATTATTAAAAAAAGAATAAAGAGAAACAAATACAAGTAGATCACTAAAGAAACCAGCAAACCATGAAAGAGAGCAAGAGAAGGATCAAGGAAAATCTACAGAAACGACCACAAAACAAGTAACAAAAGGATAACAAGTATGTATCTTTCAATAAGTACTTTGAATGTAAATGGACCAAATGCTCCAATCAAAAGACACAGGGTGACAGAAATTAAAAAACAAGGCCAATGTGCATGCTGCCTACAAGAGACTCATTTCAAGCCAAAATACACCTGCAGATTAGAAGTAAGGAAATGGAAAAACATCTATCATGCAAATGGATGTCAAAAGAAAGATGGGAGAGCAATACTTATATTAGACAAATAGATTTAAAAACAAAAACTAACAAGAGTCAAAGAAGGACACTATGTAATACTAAAAGGGACAATCCAAAACAAAAGAAAGCAATTGTAAATATTTAGGCACCAAACACGTTAGCACCCAAATGCATAAAAATTAGTAACAAACACAAAGGAACTAATCAATAGTAATATAGTAACAGTAGAGGACTTGAAGGACAGATCATCCAAACAGAAAATCAACAAGGAAATGGTGGCATTGAGGGACACACTGGACCAGAGGATTTAACAGATATATTCAGAACATTCCATCCCAAAACAGCAGAATACACACTTTTCGACTGCACATGGAACATTCTCTAGAATAGATCATGTATTAGGCCAAAAACAAGTCTCAATAAATTCAAATAAATCGAAATCATACCATCCATCTTTTCTGATCACCATGCCAAGAAACCAATCAACCACCAGAAAAAAATCTGGAAAAAGCATGAATACACAGAGGTTAAATAACATGTTACTAAACAATGAATGGGTCAACCAAGCAATCAAGAAAGAAATCAAAAAGTTCATGGACACAAATGAAAATGAAAACACAATGGTCCAAAATAATTGGGATACAGCAAAAGCAGTTTTAAGAGTGAAGGGTACAAGCAATACAGACCTACTTCAAGAAGAAAAACCTCTAATAAGCAACCCAAGGCTACCTCGGAAGGAGCTAGAAAAAGAACAAACAAAACCCAAAACCAGCCCACAGAAGGAAATAACAGAGACTAGAACAGAAATAAATTGATATGCAAACTAAAAACAACAATAGATAATGAAACCAGGAGCTGGTTCTTTGAAAAGATTAACAAAATTGATAAACCTCTCAAGAGACTTATCAAGTAAAAAGGGAAAGTACTCAAACAAAATCACAAATGCAAAAAGGAGAAACCACCAACACCACAGAAATACAAATTCTATGAGAATATCATGAAAAATTATATGCCAATAAATTGGACAACCTACAAGAAATGGATAAATAAATAGAAACATATAACCTTCCAAAACTGAAGCAGGAAGAACTAGAACATTTGAACAGACCAATTACTAGCAAGGAAATTGAATCAGTAACAAAACAAAACAAAACAAAAAAGGAACTCCCAACAAACAAAAAAGTCCAGGACCAGATGGCCTCACGGGGGAATTCTACCAAACATTTAAAGAATTAATATCTATTCTTCTCCAACTATTCCAAAAAATAGAAAAGGAAGGAAAACTTCCAAATTCATTCTATGAGGCCAGCATTACCCAAATACCAAAACCAGATAAAAACACCACAAAAAAAAGACAATTACAGGCCAATAGCTTTCATGAACATAGATGCAAAAATCCTCAACAAAGTATTAGCAAACCAAATTCAACAATACATTTAAAAAAATCATTCACCATGATCAAGTAGGATTTATCCCCAGCATGCAAGGGTGATTTGATATTTGCAAATCAATTAGCATGATACATCACGGCATTAAGAGAAAGGATAATAACCATATGATCATTTCTACAGATGTAGAAAATGCATTTCACAAAGTACAATATCCATTCATGATTAAAAAAAAAAACCCTCAACGAATAGCTTTAGAGAGAACACACGTCAACATAAATAAGGCCTTATATG
Organism: Ailuropoda melanoleuca; assembly: GCF_002007445.2. NCBI lineage: Eukaryota > Metazoa > Chordata > Mammalia > Carnivora > Ursidae > Ailuropoda > Ailuropoda melanoleuca. The sequence goes on along the minus strand of NC_048230.1, from coordinate 61,871,816 downwards.
AAAAACCCACAGCTAGCATCAACCTCAATGGGGAAAACCTGAGAGCTTTTCCCCCTAATGTCAGGAAGATCAGGATGTCCACTCTGACCTCTGTTATTCAACACAGTGCTCGAAGTCCTAGCCACAGCAATCAGACAACAAAGAGAAATAAAGGCATCCAAACTGGTAAGGAAGAAGGAGAACTTTCACTATTTGCAGATGACATGACACTATATAGAGAAAACCCAAGAGACTCCACCAAAAAACTGCTAGAACTAAAAAAGGAATTCAGTAAAGTCGCAGCATACAAAAACAATGTATGAAATTTATGAAATCTGTTGCATTTCTATACACCAATAATGAACCAGCATGAAGAGAAATTAACAAGACCATTTAAAATTGCACCCAAAATAATAAGATACCTAGGAATGAACCTTACAGAAGAGGTAAAAAAAGAAAAAAAAACGACTTATCCTCTGAAAACTATAAAACACTCATGAAAGAAATTGAAGATGGCACACACACAAAAAAGGAAAGACACACACACACACACACACACACACACACACAGGAATACTATTTGGCCATAAAAAATAATGAAATCTTACCATTGGCAGTGACATGGATAGAGCTAGAGAGTATAATACAAAGTGAAATTAGTCAGAGAAAGACAAATACCATATGATTTCACTCATGTGGAATTTGAGAAACAAAACAAAGGAACAAAGGGAAAAAAGAGAAAAACCAAGAAACAGACTCGTAACTATAGAGAACAAACTGATGATTACTGGAGGGGAGGTGATGGGGGGATGGGTGAAATGGGTGATGCACTTGTCCTGATGAGCACTGGGAGATGCATGGAACTGAAAAATCACCATACTGTACACCTGAAATGAATACAACACTGCTAATTATGCTAGAATTAAGATAAAATCTTAATTGAAAAAACCCATTAAGATCAACCAGCTACAAAATGCAAAGTTCAGATTTAAACCCAGATTCATCTATCCCAAGCCTCCTGATTCTTTCTCATTTGGTTTTTATTTTAGTGTCCTATTTTAGTATCATTTATTAGGTTCTTAGATCTTAAAAGAAATATTTATATAAATATGAAAAATAGTTTGAAAGCTCCTTTAAAAAACAAACTAAGAGTTGCCCATAGCCTACCACTCAAAGATAGGAATTGCTAACCCTTCGGTTCATTCTCTTCCATTAATTTATACATGTTTATATTTATATAGGCTATCTAACTTAAATAACAAGGTTAAATATGAAAGTTTACTAATTTTTAAACTAAACATAGTGAGAGACTTTTCACATGGCGCTCATAATATTGAAACTATCATTTTGTATGTCTGCAGATAATTTCATTACATAAAAGCCACGTGATTATTTTAGCTACTCTCCGCTACTAGGCATTCCAGTTTGTTTTTCTCATTTTTCTCCATCCCAAATAACGTTCTGATAAAAATCCTTTTATCTTTTATGTACATCTCTATTTCTCCAAAATAAGTTTCTGGGAATGGAATTACAAAGCCAAAGGGTATACACATATTTTAAGGTTCTCAAACCATGTATCAAAGTGCCCTCCAGGAAAAAACTGCAGAAATTTAAACTCTTGACAAAGACATCACCTCAAGCTCACCAGTATCATTGCTGAAATTGTTGTAAATGTAAATAAAGAATTGTACCTTTATTCTTTATCAATTTATATTTTAGTAACTAAGTAAAATTGGTTTTTCCCCCAGAGTTTTATTGACTGTGGCAATTTTTCTTACATAAATTGTCTATTCACATCCTTTTCTTTTTCTATCAAGACATTTTTTGATTATTAGTGTTCTTTAAGGATAATTGACCACTGTCAATCATGCATGTTGTAAATATTTTTCCCAGATTGTCTTTTAACTTTTTTGTCCTTTTATTTTTACCTACAAATGTTTAAGATTTTTACATAACCAAATTCATCTCTTTTTCCCCTTATAGTTGGTTTCTTGGCTTTTAACTTGGAAAGCCTTTGCTCCTACTAAGATCAAATAAACATTCACCTATATTTTCTTAAACTCTTGCCTTTTCCACTGCACTGTGCGGATTCTTATTTCATATGGGTGAAATGTCAAACAAGAATAGAAAAATAACTGAAAATATCCTTAAGGTAAAAAAAAAAAAGTAAACCCATCTGAGAAGACACATTCACTGGCAGATAAATTATGGATGAATCTGCCCCCTTTGTAATCTCAGGGATGACAAGTACAGTGAGCATCAAACACCTTTCTTCAAGTCCCCAAACATACCAAGTTCTTGCCCACCTTGGAGTCTGCCCTCCTCCTCCTGTTACCTCAGACTAACTCCTCCAGATCTCCCAGGAGTCATTTCAAACTTCACATCAAGGTGTCTTCCTGACTCTCCCTAAACCTAAACATATACACCCCAGGAATCCCAGTAGTTCATCTCCCCTCTTATCATGGCCTGCCCTTCCTTTCATGGCACATGAAGCTTGTAACATCTGAAGGCAGCAGTCATCTGAAAGCCTGGCTAGTGCTGGGACTCATGTGGCTGTTGTCTGCCGGTCACACGGGCCTCTTCACAGACCTGCTCATGACATGGCAGCAAGCTTTCCTTGAAACAAGGAACACCAAGATGCAAGCTACAGTATCTTCCACCGTCATCTTGGAACTGACATATCGTTACTTCTGCGGAATTCCATCGATCACACACACCAGGCCTGGTTCAGGGGCAGAGGGGACGTCATGGGGGTGTAAAGACCAGGAGGCTGGGGGCCTCGGGAGCCATCTTAGAGACTGGTTACCACAGGCTGCCTGTCCTATTTGTCACTGTGTCCTCAGAATGCTGTGCACGGATTAAGTCCCCCATTAACACTGGCTTGTTGAAAGAAAGGATGACTGAGTGCCTTTCTCCTACCTCATCTATGAAACCAAGGAGTCAGGCCTGAAAATACCCAATGCTCCTCCCCAACCACAGTAACCTTTGGTCCATTTTGAGGACACAGTCTCCACACCTGTCTTGCTCTTCAACGGGTGACATGAAAACAAGGGGAGGGGGGTGGATCTGTGGTCCATGGGGCTGCTCTCTCTCAGGGGTGGGGTCTTGGGTGGGAGAGATATTCAAGGCTTCCTTCCGACTTTGGTGGGGTTTGATTGTTTGCTTTTTTTGGTCTTTTACCACTGACTTCGGTTTAATCCAGGGTTCCCAACCCTTCACGTGCTTCAAATGACTGCCTTACATCACACAGGAACTGACAGGTTCGTGACGGTCCATGAAATTATACTTCCCATGCACCAGGGAAGCACACACTCACGAAGGACCAGCAGAGCCACTGACTTTTTATTAGCTGCTTCTCCCAGGCAATAAACAGGGAGACACAGTGGTGGCAGAAAAATAGAAGCTGCTGGTCAGAATCTGTGACTGGGTCAATCACCGGAGCAGAGATGACTGCCAAGTCTTGACACAGGTTCCAAGGGTCAACTGGCAGGACATGCTAGGAATCAAGGCAACCATCTGACAAGGCAACCATGTACCTTGTGACCTGGGATTGCCAACACCAGTGAGCATAATGATAGTGGAATAGTAACAGCTACCATGCAGTAAGCACCCAGTGTGTCCCTAATCCCTGCAACATCTACCAGTCGGTCTACATTTGTTGTGGGTCATAAGGTCTCAGGGCAACATCACACAGTGCCTGGCACACAGTAGGTACCCATCACCGTGTAAATGAATTCGTGGGTTTCACAGATGGCTAGTATTATGCCCAATTTATAGAAGAGAAAAGAGGTCTACATATTTGCTCAAAGACATGTGGGTTGTATTGAGTAAAGCCAGGTTTAAACCTTCAACTTCTTCAAATCCAAGACTTTTCACATTACAGCAAACCCTTCAGTATTTCACACAAGGGTGCAAACACACTTAGAATTCTATCAACTTCCAGGCAATAGCCTGAGTCTTCATGAAAACCCAGAGACTAGGAAACCTCTGTGGGCAGTGAAAGGTGAGACAACTTGCCAGTTTTGCGGTTTGGGAGGACCCAAGGCTATCACCTCACCATTCCTGAGAGTACGCAAGGTCCCAGCGGGAGGTGTCCTTCCAAGTCAGAGCACATGAACTGGGAGGTAGCTTTCTCAGGGAGGCTGACAGGGACCACCAGCTGGAATGGGAGGAGGGGAATGCCTCCCCTAGAGAGCAAGAAGTGGTTTCTTATTACACAGGATTCCACTGGCTCCCGTGAATCAACTCAAATTCTCCCCACTTGGTTTTTCATTCACAAAACTGGATGCCTCTTCCCTAACCAGTCCCTCCTCCCTCCCTGAATTTCTCAACTGCGGAAGCCTCGACAGATTTCTGCATTTTGTGATTTTGTTCACTCTTCATTTAGCTTAAGTATCTTCTCAACTGGAAAAATTGGTGATTAAAAAGTGAAATTGTGAGATGTCAACTTGACACCACCGAGAATTTGAAAGTTAATGAGAGAAGGACAGAAAAACTTCAAATCACAGAAGGTCACACTGCAGTCCTGTCCCTCAGGCTCCCCCACAACAACAGGAGCCCTCCAGGGGCTGTGGAAGAAACAGAAGCAGCACAAGTCACAGTATAATGGGGCAGGGGTAGGTCACACGTAGGCACCCGGGTATTACAGATTGGTTATTACTGATTATTATAGAAATGAAAAATGTGCCCAAGTATCCTGATACTAGGCACAAAATATCACCTTGTGAGGTCAACACTTTTTCAGAGAGATCTTAAGAACAATATGCACTTTAAAAGACATTTTAAAGGTTAAAAAAAAATGCACGATTGTGAACTGAGAACAGGAGTTGGCCAAGTATGACCTGCTGCTTGTTTCTGTAAATAAAGTTCTACCGGAAAAAATTCATGGAAATGTATTTACTAGCTGGCCCTTTATAGAAATGTTTGCCAACCCCTCACTGAGGTCGTTTACTGAGGTTTTCTTCAGTACATTTATAATATTGATATCTATGAAGTTATTTATAAGTAACTGATAGAAAAATCATCTGGTACATGGAATTTTGGTTGGTTTTGTTTGAGGAGGGCAAAGTGATTGATTTTCTTTTTTTTTTTTAATGTGTGAACTTATACATAAATGAGCCCAAATCAATAACGGACAACACTGTAAAGAAGCCACAATGTTACTCAAGCCACAGGAAACCCGATCCCTAGAAACTTCTGCAGCATTCACAGACCCCACCTTCCATCAAAATATGTTCAACAGGATGGTCAAAATGATACATCTTGGAAAAAGAAAGCAAAATGGTAAACTGAATTTTTCACCACACACACACACACACACAGTAAAATGAAAAATGACTTTGCAAACACAAGTGCTGGGGCAGTATGAGTACTCCGGGTCGAAATCTTGTTTTTATTCATGGGATAAAATAAAAACCCAAAGATCAAAATCTAAATAAGGAGAACTAATGTGTTACCTTAGAAGGGAAGTTTGTAAAATCAGATCATTTAGCAAACTTTGTGTCATAACTGAAACAACTGTGTGGAGCGGGCAGTATTGATTAGAAGGGGTTTCTGTTGCACGGAGGGGAAAGGCATGAAGATTATACAGGAGAAACAAAGGGTTCAGAGGTCGAAGCAGTGCTTTCCAGGTCAGTTAGACCTTGTAGAAAAGCAACACCTTGACACAAAGCAGGCAGCAGCCTAAGATGGTCTGCAGTCTTTAAAATGAGGAAGGCTGAAAACAGAGTAGGAATTTGACCAAGCAGAGTTAAAGGTTCTTTGTTATTTTTCTACTGTAGAAATCCACCCTCCATCAGTGGGAAGAGAGGCTCCTTTCCCATGCTAATGAAATAATCACAGAGGTCAGGCAGCCCCATCTAGTTCAAGGGTCTACAGACTTTTCCTCTAGAGCACTAAATAGGGCATTTTCAGCTCTCAGGCCAGACAACATCTAATACAGCTCTTTATGTCTGCTGTTGAGTGCAGAAGCAGCCAGACAATATATAAATGAATGCCATGACTGTGTTCCAATAAAACTTATTTTTAAAAAAATGTTATCCAAAATAATAGATGATTCCACTTATGATTTCACTCTACGAGGTACTTAAAACAGGCAAATTCATAGAAACAGCAAGTAGAATAGTAATCCCAGGGGCTCGAGAGAGGGAAAATGGGGAGTTAGTGTTTCTTTGGGGATGGTGAAAATGTTCTGGAAATGGAGAGTGGTGATGGCTGCAGAGCATTACAAATGTACTTGGGGGACCTGGATGGCTCAGTCAGTTGCGTGTCTGATTCTTGATTTCAGCTCAAGTCATGATCTCAGGGTCATGGGATAGAGCCCCATGTTGGGCTCCATGCTCAACGGGGAGTCGGCTTGAAATTCTCTCCCTGTCCTTCTGCCCCTCACCCCTTTTTTTAATGTACTTAATGACACTTAATTGTTTAAAAATGGTTAAAATGGTAACTGTTATGTTCTATATGTATTTTAACCACAATAAAAAAAATTACATTTACACACATACACACAGAGATATGATTCCTTGTTGGAAATGACTGTCTTACCATTGGGACTACAGTGGTATCTTCCACTTAATGAAAAGTCCTACACAATAGCTTTACAACCAAGTTCAAACAACCTCATCCTATAAAACTTCTTAGGCTTGTTAGCAGGTTAGAAACTCTTCCAAATATGGCCAACAAACTTCCAATCCTAGCAATTTTTTTCTCATGTTGGGATGCGAACAGCAACAGAAGTTATTCTGCCTTGGTTTCCCATTTACTCTAATATACGTGGCACAATTTCTCTTGATAGTATATTGAATGTTTATCATTAATATTTAAGAGGTAAGTAAAAGGCAGTATTAAAAAAAATAAAAGTTAAAAAAAGACTGCCATTCGGTCCCCAGATCATAGTTTTGCCATCCCCCTTGCACTAGTTAACCTTGAGAGAAAACTCCAGGGTGGTTTGTGCGGCACATCAAGAATGAGGTCAAAAGGGAAAGAATTTGAGGTTCTGGATAAAAGGATTACATTGAACAAGGACGTGAAGAATCAGCCTGTGTTAATTCTAGACAAGTTGCTGCAGGTCATAAATGGGGGAGATGCATATCCATGTTGCCTCCTGTGTCCTCCTGGAAAGATGGTGGCAAGGGAAGAACTCAGTCTTTGGTGCTCTGTGTAAACTGGTCTAGGGTCAGGAATCAAGTTGTCCTGCATACCCTTCTCTTCCTGCCCCTCTAGAAGAGAAGACAAGGAAGTTAACGTCTTTGTCCAGCCATCAAAGCAAAACTCTTAGTGTTTTAATGACAAATGTCAAGATGGCTGAACCAAAAAAAAGTTGGCAGACTGGATGGTTAGAGCTTCTTAGAGGGAACTGTTCTAGGTACTTGTTGCTGTGTAAAAAAAAAAAAAAAAAAATCACTCCGAAATTAGTGGTTTAAAACAACAATCATTATTCATCTCTCATGGTCTCTACAGATCAGGAATTTGACAACAACCTGGTTGGACATTTCACTTGGGTGAGTTTTAGTTGGTTTCTGTATGAATAAAATTAAAGTTATTAGCAATAAAGGAAATATTCTTCTCTTCCTTTGCTCACACATTCCTTTTGACCAGCATTTCCCACAAATGGTACACAAGACCATGTGATATGAGTAACATGACTTCTCATCACCAAAACCCACCAAGACTGGCTTAAAATACTGCATCATGGCACCTGCCTGGCAGCATTCAGAACCTGCCTGCTTGATGATTGCCTTGACCTCGCTTGTAAGGCAGTGAAATAACCAATTTATGGAAGACCTATTGAGATATTGTGGCACAAATACAAAAGAAATTACCTGGACAGAGAACCCAACACAGTCAGCTCTCTTGCCCAACGTCATCTTTCAAGCGACAGTCTCAAAGGAACACATTCTCCCCACTAAATACTGGCAACAGTAGAAAGCCGTTTGATTATAACTTTAAATTCCTGCGGCAGAGGTAATGCTATGTATTTATCAAATCCTGTTGAAATGATCTCTTCCTGGGCATGCAGGACCACTTCATTCCAGTCCTCACAGAGTTCCAACAGGACTGTGTCACTGGGTTCTGGTCAATTGGATGGGCTGTACACCACATGCAAGCTTCACCACAGCACCTCCATGTAACAATCCATGCTTGCTCTCCCCCCTCTTTCCAGAGGCCACATGGGAGTGTCATAAAAGAACCAAAGAGAAACCACAGAACCCACACTGAAATGTGGTTTGAATCATAAATCACCATTGTGTGTATTAAGCCATGGAGATCTTCCTTCTTACCCAAGGCAAAGAGCCAAATTAAGAAACCCAAAACCAGGGTATACAGGAATTTGGGGCATTTTTTTTTTTTTTACATAAACCACCTCACACCTTGACAGGCTACTACATGCCAGGCACACTCCCGTCTCAAGCAACCACTGAGATTTTGGAGTTTGTTACTGCAGTGTAATGGAGACTAGCCTGACTAAACTAAACATTATGTTAAAACATGAATATATTAATGAGCAGAACTTAAAATTCACATGAATTTTTTAAATTAAAACATGAAACTTTAAATGAATGTCCTGCTTGAGGCAGCCTACTCTGGCTATGCCCCAGACCTCCCAGGAGCACACACACGTTCGCTCTTCTGCTGGTAGAACTTCAGTGGAAATATCTGAAAAGTAACCTAATGCATTTGGCATAGAGAGTCTCTGGGGCTAGATGAAACCCAGCTCTGTTTCTTCATAACTAAATCACTCACTCACTCCCATTCATTCCCTGAGAGTCAGATTATGTGTGATGGGAACAACTGATATTGGGTAAGCTGGTTACCATTTGGGCCAGCTGGACTAGAAGAACAGAATTTCTCATAGAGAAGTAATAGCCCTTTATTTAGGGAAACACCTGAATGTGTTTATAAAAAGATGAAACCTACCCAGACATGGCCAAGATGGGAATTTTTCTTTTAAGTAGTAAAATTGTTCATTAGGATAAACAACAGGAGTTGTGGAGTGCCCAGCAATCTCTTGAAAGGGCCCTTAAAGGACAAATGGACAGAAAGGGCTGAGAAAGGAGACACGATAATGCATTAAGAGACCAGAGCCTATAAAATGTAGTACCCAACAGGCATTCCCCCATTGTATTCGTCATTAGGTGCTGCCTAACAAAGCACCTCAAATCTTAGTAGCTTCAGGCAACAAACATCCATTATCTCACATTTTCTGTTCATCATCAAGTCAGAAGCAGCTTAGCTGGGTAGTTCCAGTGTAGGTTCCTCGTGAGGGTGCAGTCAAGATTAATGAGTAAATGGCTACAAGTAGAAAGGAAGGCACTGATCTGTTTTAAGTCAGAGCTTATATTGAACATATTAGAGAAAAGGGGAGGGAATTAGAGCTGGGGTATCCAGAGACCCCAGCTCTAGCCTCATCTCTAACCTTAAAACTTGTATGAACCAGGGAGCCTGGGTGGCTCAGTTAAGTGTCCAACTCTTGATTTCGGCTCACACGGTGAACTTGGGGTTGTGAGATTCAGCCCCACATTGGGCTCAATCCTGGGCATGGAGCCTGCTTGGGATTCCTTTCCCTCTGCCCCCTTCCCCTCTTAAAAAAATAAATTTGTGTGAATGTGCATGGCTCACTCAGTTTGGGTGCCCACTTGAGGACTCAGGTCATTCTTAAAACTCTCTGGAGCTCTGGAACCCTGGGGTCCTGGGGCCCAAATGGCCATCCCAAGACACTGAGCTGAGGAGAGGAGGGCAGAAGAGCTCCCTGAACAGAGGGAAGCCAACAGGCTTCACTGAGACACCCCAGGAAGGACTGTGACTGTCGTCTTCTTCCCACACACCCAGAAAATACCATCTTGCTATCCGATCTACTGCATTTCCATACAGGGTAGAAATCCCATTCCTCAAAGGGAGAGTCTCTGATTTGAGGGGTTTTTGTGGGGCTTTTTGGGTAAGTCTATTTCTGTCATGACCCCAATCCAACTCAATTCGTTGCCACCCACTTAAGGCAGCTCAACCCCTCTCGCTTCCCATGGGGGAGTGCAGCAAGGGCAACAACCTGTCAGGTGAACAGTTCCCAGCAGGAAGTGTGCTTCAAGGAATACCAGGGAGGGATGGAGGGGGGAAAGTCAGCACACAAGTGAACAAATTCTAGGGCTCCTTGCACGTGCCATTTTTAAATCCTTACAGCAGCCCTATGAAAGAGGTGCTGTGAGCACCACGTGTTACAGGTGAGAACAGAGGGGCGCAGGCTGAACAGCTACCTTGGCCAATTCACTCAGGGAATGTGAGAGGCAGGATCTGAATGACATATGTGAACAGAAAGCCTCAAAACCTGGCTGGGGTAAGGAAAAGAAAGGAAGGAGGGAGGGAGAGGCACAGCGAAGCCATATCCATGAGTGTTTCATTCAAGAACAGAACAAGAACGTGGCTCTTCGTGACAGGACATGTTGATGGTCTGCAAGACCAGATTACTTTGTGCACATGAGCTCCTCCCATTATTAGAGAGATTTAATGACTCCAATTAATCCTCAAAATGTGTGTGTAAGGGAGGCTATTAGAAAAAGATCTCACCTGTCTTCAGCGTGGAAGGAAAGAAGTGGGGGTGGGGGGGCAAAATGGCCATCACAACCAATTTGCATCGTTACTTGAGAACCAGAAGAGTGCATTGTTAACCACGTGGACTCTGGAGCCTGAATTTAAATCCCAGCTCTGACACTTACCCATGTGACCTGAAGCAACACTCTTTACAGCCTACGTGCCCTAATGTCACCCTTTGTAAAATGGGGATAAAAATACACGCATCACTAAAGTTTGTTAGAAGGGTTAAGTGAAAACATTTAAAGTGCTTACAAGAGTAAACAGCATATAGTAGGAACTCAATACATGTTTGCTATTATGGCTGCCAGTGGTGACAGCATGCAGTCTAGAGCCAGAGTGCCAGCATTCAAGTCCCAGTCAATCATTCCACAAGCTTGTGACCACAGACTACTTACATAACCTTTCTGTCAAAGGAGGGAGAACATTCCATCTTGGAGGAGTTCAGGCAGATTGTATTTTCCAAAGATGGCAGCAACAGCTCCTCCCACCCACACAGTCTTCTACATTGACTTTGCCATTACCCCATCAACATGTGAACACTAAGTCCTCTCCCCTAGAATCTGGAAGGTCTGTGAACCCTTCCACAGTAAGATGTACTAGAAGTGATGCTGTGTGCTTCTAAGAATAGATGAGAAAAAAACATGAAGCTTCTTCTTGGCTCCCTGAGGACGCCCACTCATGGAACCCAGGCTCCATGTTATGAGGAAGCACAAGCAATTCACAAAGAGGCACTACATGGAGAGAAACTGAGACCCCCGGCCCCCAGTGAGGCTTATAGTCAGTTCAGTGAGCCATTCTCCAGCGCCCAGCCGTGCAGCTGATACCGCAGGAAACAGAGACAGGGTCTTCCACGGAGTCTGGCCCAACATGCATATGCATGAGCAAAATACAGGCTCCTGACTGTTTGGATCCACTGAGATTTGAGGTGGCTTGTTATGCAGCAATTGTTAACCAGAAAAGAAACTTTGAGGAGATTATTAAATGACAATATAGCAAGTACTTAGCTTAGTCCTGAGGATGTATTAAACACTCATTAGCTATAAGACCACTGTGAGTACTGCTCAGCGACTCCCCAAAATCACTCCGCTAATATGGATCATGACCAGGAACTCAATCCCAAGACCTCAGTTCACTTCATCTTGGGCTGATGAACAGGAAGGTAAGCAAACCCAACATCCAAGGATTCAAGTGCTGCTGCTTCTGCCACCATTCCCAGCTGAAAGGCTGAAATAATACAATGATGAGAACACAAGCAATCCCTCTTCAAGGCCTTTGCCCTGGAGTTTGGGCTGAAAAACGAGAATCAGGAGACAGTGGGTAAGGGAACAGTGACTAGCCTTCTTTCTTTTCCTTTAAGCCAACTATGAAGAGTTTGAGATACTTGTTCCTCCAGGGAAAGGCTGTCCCCTCTATGGAAAAGTAAAATATGCAAACATTGGCCAGACGATAGATGCGAATGCATAATTCACAACTAGCTGTCTCCCTGGACCCAAGCGGGAAGGAGGAGGTTGAACTTCAGGTCAGGAAAAAAATTCTAGCTCTTGCATCCCAGCACCTAAGTATTCAATTACAGAAAAGTTTTTGCCCCTGGGGAGACCACTGGAACCTGCATCAGCATCAAAACCTTTCTTAATATGATTGTGCGGTAAGCAGAGAGATGCGGCACCCTGGCAATTGATATGCAAATTAAATAAACAAAACGACATAATAAATAATTAAATCAGTCTAACATGATGAAGGAATTAATCATATCAGAGTGATGAGAAGAAGCCAGCACTGTCACCCAGAAGATCATTGATTTGAGGAAAATGAAACATTCATAACCAGGCCATTTCAGCAAAGGATGGTGCCTCCTCTTACACTGATTAGCTGTACTGGCCTTTGAACGGAGTAGGTGCTCAATAAATGTTAGTGGAATCAAATGGACTTTTGCCACCAAGATATCCCTCTGCAGTATACAGAATGATGAGTTCAATAAGCAGTTGCACAGACGTTTTCTCATTTCAATCTTAGTTAGGAATAAAATAGCTATGTAAGGTAAGCAAGGTAAGTATTACCATCCCCCAGTTGACAACTGGGGAAAATAAAACTAAGAGGCCAAGTGGCTCGCCCCCAGTCATACAGCTGGGATGAGAAGAGCCCAGACTCATCCTGGGACTCCTGACATCTGGGGCATTCCCCATCCTCCACACCCAACTTACGGGAATATTTGTGTCTACATGAGTATGAGTGTATGGAGAGAGGAATGCTATGGCCCCCACCATTTCCCCAAACGCTTTCTTTAATAAATCAATTCTAGGTGTAGTTCAAATTTATATGGCCCTCCCTCCATTTTCACCTTTTGTTTAGTTACAAACATAGCATCTCTTTACGGGCTCTTTTAAGAAACAGGTAAGCCAGAGGAAAATAAAAATACTGCACGGCCATTAAAATTAATGATGAAGACTAATATTGAGCCACATGGGAAAATTTCCACAATATACTGCTAAGCAAAAAAGGTTTCCATACAACACGTACACACACAGAGAAGGCTAAAAGCATGCGTCAAAAAGCAAACACTGGTTATTTCCATATGGTGGGATTATAAGGAGTTTTTGTTTCCCGCTTTGGGTATTTTTAAAGACTTCTGGATTTATACAATGAGAATGTATTACTTCTGTAATTGAAATTGTTATTTCAAAACTAAGGCAAACAGCAGTGGGAGGGTGGGGAATACGATGCTTCTGAGCCCACATCTATTAGAAGCCATAAATATTTCAGTGCTTGTTTGGCTTGTTTGTTTTAAGGGAATTACTCACAATATGGCTAAACATTAAGGAGGTATGGAACAGGGAATAATTTGGAATCTCGTCCCACAATGAGACAGGATATACCCTCAAATCAATGGCTCTGACGTATTATGAAATAATTGAAAGAAAGAGAAGAAAAAAATTAAAGGCAAATCTCTCTAGTGGCAGTAAACCAGAGACCCAGCTCCCTCCTCTTGTCCGATCTCACAAAGGACTAAACAACTCAGAATACTAACCTCAGACACAGCCCTCGGCCCTGGTTCCACAAGAGGATTTGATGGTGCCTAGGAAAACAAGTTGCACATCCAAGGACAATCAACCAGACAATTTCAGGGTAAGTAGGAGACATCAAATTATAGAGTCCTGATTCAAAAAGAGTTAAAAAAAAAAAAAAGGCAGCAAAAGATGGAGACACTCTTGCAGCACTGTTGCAGGAAAAAAAAAGTGAATTTTTAAAATGGATTAGAAGTGTGCATCTCTAAGAGCATATACGTTATGAAGATTTACTCCAAAAGACAGNTTCAAAAAGAGTTTTAAAAAGAGCAGCAAAAGATGGAGACACTCTTGCAGCACTGTTGCAGAAAAAAAAAAAAGTGAATTTTTAAAATGGATTAGAAGTGTGCATCTCTAAGAGCATATATGTTATGAAGATTTACTCCAAAAGACAGAAAAAAAAATGTTGTAACAGCAATGGTTTGAACTACCCAAGAACTTGAAAAAATTATGGAGGCAATAAATCAAAATCTAAAATCTGAAGACAAAAATGTGATACGAGAGGCAGGGGGAAAAAAAAAAGAAACAAGTCCACTGAAGAATTCAAAATAGCATAATGAACCAAGTCAACAATAAAAAACAAGCTTGAGATAGATCATCATGGATTCAGCATGTAAAAAAGCACATGGTACACTGACCCAGGCAATCAGGGAGAAGTTAGAGGTGGGAGATAAAACACCACAGGTCTAGGATGAGTAGGCCCAAAGAAAGAATGGAGGAAACCAAATAAAAACTATATTTAGTGATACGGCTGAAGAAAATATGTATGATCTTAAAATCTGACTACTGACAGGATTTGCAGGCATCAGAAGAAAAAAAAATGAGTGAAAAGTGAACAGCCTGGAGAAATAGGCTAGTGAAGTCCTACAGTATCAAGGATGAAGACAGAATGTGCACAGGCACGTAGGCAAAAGTCAGTGATGTACAAAGGAGAAAGAGGTTAAGTCTTCTCCCTGGATTCCAGGAAACAACAGAGCAATGTCCACCGGGGTTTCAGGGACCCAGCCATCCAGTCATTCGGGTGTCAACGGATGAAGAGGAGGAGAAGAGAGGAAAGGAGAAGCCAACACAGAGGCCAAGACGACAGTCATGATATTCTCAAGCATGAAGGACTCAAGGCAGCAGATGCTAAAACATCACCACTTAAGAAACAACTTGCAGCCATGCTGTCCATCACCAAACGCTCTACCAAAAATATAGATCTCAGAAAATAAGTAGTGATAGCAAAGTATTTTATATCCTTGATAAAATTCTTGATAAAATTTATATTCTTGATAAAATAATGGTGGTATCTGGGTGGCTCAGTCAGTTGAGCATGGTCTAACTCCGGATTCTAGCCCAGGTCATGATCTCAGGGTCTTGAGATCAAGCCCCACGTCAGGCTCCATGCTGGGCACGGAGTCTGCTTAAGATTCTCTTCCTCCCCCCATAGCTAATGATGTACTCTAGTGGCAGTAAACCAGAGACCCAGCTCCCTCCTCTTGTCTGATCTCACAAAGGACTAAACAACTCAGAATACTAACCTCAGACACAGCCCTCGGCCCTGGTTCCACAAGAGGATTTGATGGTGCCTAGGAAAACAAGTTGCACATCCAAGGACAATCAACCAGACAATTTCAGGGTAAATAGGAGACATCAAATTATAGAGTCCTGATTCAAAAAGAGTTTTAAAAAGAGCAGCAAAAGATGGAGACACTCTTGCAGCNACTAGGAAAACAAGTTGCACATCCAAGGACAATCAACCAGACAATTTCAGGGTAAATAGGAGGCATCAAATTATAGAGTCCTGATTCAAAAAGAGTTTTAAAAAGAGCAGCAAAAGATGGAGACACTCTTGCAGCACTGTTGCAGAAAAAAAAAGTGAATTTTTTAAATGGATTACTAACATATCATAAAAAATAAAAAATCTCTCCCTCCCTCTACTCCCCCTCCCAGCGAAAAAGAAATGAAAATAAAAATTTAAACCATAAAACCTTATCATTTTCAAAATACAAAAAAATAAAATAAAAACCTAGTTAGAAGTTGAAGTAGATTGTAGGTTTTTCCCTATCACCAAGATCTCTACTTCTGAACAGAAAACAGATTTAAAGGCAAAAATATCAATTAAAAACTAGAGGCAGGCAGAAGATGAACTCAGCAGTTAGATTCTCAAACCGAATCCAAAACCAATAAAAACAAGCGTATGATGTTTATCAGGAAAAAGACTAAAGCCGTAATGCAAAGATGGGAGTAATACCCGACAAAAATATAAGGACAAAAGATACAGAAAGGCAAAAAAATAGGCCAGAAAGCAGACATTCCTCTATTTACAGATGATTAGGTTGAATCCACAGAGGAGAACCGTATTAACTTTTGCCAAAAGAGGTCATTTTTTTAAAACTGACAAGTGCCACAAGCTACAACTGAGATCTAACTGTCAAAATATCCTCGGTCTGAGTAACATCATGTCAAACACTGTAAAGAAAAACAATGTTGAAAATACAGAGTGGGGGGCTGGTGAAAGAACACTGCAGTGGTTAATCAGGAAGATAATATGTATTCAAGTAGGGGATTTGATTAATATTATTAAAGTCATTGTAAAAGCTTTATTCATACTTTGTATACTGCAAAGAATTTAAGTTCCTTTTCTAAGGCCCACTAAATAGTTATAAATCTACCAATATTAAACAACCCAGGAAAACCCATTAAATGCCCCAAAAGGAAATTAATAACATAGATTATATTCTCCACTCACACTATAATAAATGAGAAATTAATTTCAAAAGTAGAACAAAATAATTATTCCAACAGCTTAGAAATAATTCTTGGGTCAAAAATAAAACCAAAACAGCAAACACAGATTTTCTGGAGAACAGCAATAATGAAACCAACACATATCAAAATACATGGAAAGTGGCCAAAGTGTACTAAAAGTAAATTTCATAGCCTTAAATACTTTAATAATAGAGTAAGAAATAAAACAAATCAATTATTTAAGAAATCAAGTCAAGAAGCTAGAAAATACAACATTGAATGAAACAGGAAAAAGGGCTTAACAGAGATAAAAGCACAAATCAGTTCATTAAAAAAATAGAAAAACACCAAAATTAATAAAAAAATCCAAGAGCTGGTTGAGAAAAAGACCATAAACTACATAAATCATGAAAGAATTTCATTAAAGAGCAAATAGAAATATCTTCGATGTAGAAAAAAAAATTCAAAGACAGAGAAAACATTCAGAAAAAATTCAAAGACTCATTTGTCAGCCAACAGACTGGAGAACGTAAATAAAAACATATATATATAATAGGGGTGTGTGTACACACACACACACACACTCTCTCTCTCTCAAAAGAACACTGGACCCAAGCACTGTCTAGAGTAATTCAGGTGGTATTTTAAGTCCCTTAGGACACTTGCTCCTCAGATGTGGTCACGTGTCAGCAGCATGGCCCTCAGCTAGGAGTTTGTTGGAAAGGGAGACCTTCCCACCCCGCTCAGAACCTACCAAATCTGCACTGAACAAGCTTCCCAGGTGATTTAGAGGCAAGTGAAAATTTGAGAAGCATGGTTTTCTATCTAAAGAGGAAAATTCTTTAAGACAGTAAGCAAAAAAACAAAACAAAACCTACAGATTTTATTCACATAAAATTCTAAAATAAAATGTGTAACAAAAAGAATCCCACACCTTGTTACAGAAATACCATAGAACGAAGAAGTGGAGTTCGTTCGAGGAATACAGCAATGGTTTATAGTGAGTCTATTAGTAGAAAAATATACGTAAATTTATATAAAAATAGTAATTTTTAGGCTGGGGAAGGCTCTGAGTATGGATTCCAAGCCACAAACCATAAAGCCCACAGTTGAAATACTTCAAATTTTTTAAAAATCTCTATTGCAAAAATCATTCAACTTACAAATAAAAGTTAAAGAAAAATGACTAACTCGGAAAATACATTTGAAGCTTCTGAGAGGGGTTATTTACTATAATGTATTATAAAAAGCTACTAAAACTTGACCAAGAAAAAGACAACTGCTCCAACAAACAAATGAAGGATATTAACCAATTCACAAAAGGCAGGCAAAGGGTCAATAAATAGATCTATGCTTCATTTGTTCTAGCAACAAGCTTTTTAAATAAGCATTTACTACTCTTCAAGCATTAGGCTCACAGTTCTGCTCTAGCCAAGGAGACAAAGTCACTTTCTATAAGGGAAAATGATGTAACTGATTATCAAAGAAGTGCCACTTAACCTGTATTCAGCCAATTAACGAAGACTTAAAAGACAGATTCATATTCTGGGTTGAAAAGGATACCAGGGAACAGACACCTTCAATGTTGGAGTTTAAACTGGTACACAATTGTGCTGGTATTTAATCTGATAAATAATTCTTGCAAAGGCAAACTTTCCAGTAAAATAGGTCCACAGGAAATAGACAAATACGTCTATGTGAAAGAGCTTCATCCCAGCATTATTTACAATGGACAAAATAACCGAGATGTCCATCAATAGAAGAAAGGCATGAAAATACCAAGTAACAGTTCTCATCTCTTATTGTCTGTTCATGTACCATTTTTAAAATCCTATCGCTATCGGACTAAGATGCTATTCTGAAATATTTCATTTATTTTGCAGCATTTCAGATCCAAAGCGAAGACAGTAAGAGGCTGTAGGAACCGTAATACATTTTAAATGATGGTAATGGGATAATATGGGAGGAGTCAGTCCTGTATGTAAAATACACGGGTTTAGGGAAGTAAGCACAGCTCAGAGCTTTCTGAAAGTGAGGTCCCAAGGCCTCCTAGGTGCCTCTGAGAGCTGAGTCCAATGGTCCTCGGAAGGATACTTGAACACCCAGGGGGCTGGGTCAGGTGCCTGTTGTTTCTCCTGATGCTCACATCCCCTCCTGGGTATCCACACAACAGCCAGGTGGTTTCTTGTTTTTTGTTTTTTTTAATCTAACTTAAACCTTAGCTGTGCCCCTACAGGATTCTCAGTACTCTTACCATGCAAATGCAAACTCACGGACAGTAATGGCCTACAAGGCCCTGCATGATGGTGACCAGCCCCTGCCCATTCTCCAATTCCCTCTCATTCCATCCTTCCTTTCATAGGGGCCTTCTAACAATTCCCAGAACATTCCGAATTTTGTCCCACCTCAGGACCTTTGCATGAAATCTTCTCCACTACCGAGAAAGTTCCCTTCCCCATTTTTCTCAGAGCTTGGCTTAAATACCATCTCCTCAGAACAGCCTCCACTAACCAACACCTCTGCTATTAGATACCACTCCCTGTCTCCTTTGTTGCACTCATCACAATTTTGAGGATTGGGGGAGGGGATATACTGGCTGCAGCTTTTTAATTATTCGCTCACTTATTCACGGTCTCCTCCAGTGGAATACGTGTTCCAGAAAGCAGATCCTAGGTCTGTTTTGCTCTTCACAGAATCCACAATAATCTAGCTTTGAACCGACCATCCCCAGAGCATTCAAATGCTGATGAATGAATACATGAATGTGAACACACTTTTGAACAGGGCATCAAGAACCTTAAACATGTTTAAAAGAAATATTTTTGATCATCTTTCCTATTTCTGGGACTCAACCCTAAGGAAATAATCAGAGAAATACATGAAAATTAATCGCCAAAGATGTTCATTACAACATTCTTCTAAAAGCAAAAATCGGAAGCAACCTGCCTGCCCAACAAGAGTGAAATACTTAAATAAGTTAATATATGAAATGAAACAGTCAACTATACGGTAGTGTGGTAAATTTTTAAGACGTAGTAAGCAACAATGCACAGTTGAACCCTACATTAATAAAAATAGCATACAATTGTATGTGTAAAGCAGAAGGGATTCCAAATAGGAATCATGGTTTTTTGGTTTCTTCCACATACTTGCTACATTTTCCAATTTTACCTATTTTCTAATTTTTGACAGTGACATTTTTAAAACAAATGCCAATTTTCAAAAATGTCTTTAAAGACAGATCTCCCCTTCCTTGTGACTGTATTCTTTAGATCTCATAGGAAAGAAAACTTTTATTTTCAAATGCATTTTGAAATACGTTTTCAAATTTGAAAATAAGGCAGAATGGCTATACCCAATCAAGGACAATTGCTCTAGCTGAAATTGTGATTCTATCAGCATGTAAAGCACAGTAATAGCATAGGATAATTTATTCTGTTTCCCAAGCCCCAAAGAAAAAAAAATCATTAATATGGGCTCCTTCACCACCTCAAATATCTACGGAAATGCACTACACCCCCCAGTCCTCAGTCCCGTGTCTATCCGCCCCTTTTACTGACTGCTCTGGAGGATCCCTTCACCATGTTCTGGTTTCTCTGTCCAGATCTCTTTTTGCCTGTATGTTTCATGCTCCGCTTCCCCTGACTTCCTTTTAAACTTGACATCCTTGTTGACCTTATTCTCCACTGGGCTTCCTCCTCCTCCTTACTGGTCATAATCTGAAAATACGATGTGAGAAGTATTTATTGAACTGTCTTTGTTCCCACCCCATGAATAAAAAATCATGGGTGAAATCATCTGCTTACATGTCTCTTAAAGACTTCAATTCAACTATTCTTGTTTCTGGAGGTCACCCACCTTCAGGAGCTCATCAACATCCCTCATAAGAGGCCCCCCAGGAAGAGAAACGTACTCTTGCGGAGAAGTCTAGCACTTCAGCGCATACGACAGACATGGAGAGTAAGTGGATTTTTAAAACTCCTGAAAAAAAGATGTAAGGCAAGGTGTGGCTTGGCAATTTGGAGTCTGCCCAGAAATCTATAGACCAAAGTGTGAAGCTCCTAAGAGGTCATAAAAATAGCATCTCATTCTAATTCAGGAGGACAAATCCCTAATCCATCAGCATGAATTAAACCCAGATGAGTCTTGCCCAGAAAAAATCACAGCAATCAGAACAATCTGAAATCAAGAGCAACATGAAGAGAAGTCCAGAAAGAGAGATTACAGCTCATGAGATCACATGGTCAATCAAAAGGTTAAACAAGATCAGAAACATCATCACTTAAGTAGAAAATAAAGTACCCAGCAGAGTAAAAGTGAAAGCTGTCTGTTAGCTGCGCAGTGTTGCTCTTTCTTTTGACAATTTAAAGGGTTCAGAGGGAACAACAAAATCTCACAAAGTATTTTTTGGCTCCAATATTTTTACTTGGAAATAGAAATACATACTTGGTTTTAATGGTCCTCAGAATGGATATATTGGCTTCTGAATTTAGATATGGGCAGCATCAGGTCTCATTCTTCTCTCTTTAGCCATTTTTGCCTTCATGATTTATTTATCATTTCACTTTCAATAACTTTGATATGTAAATTAAAGCCAGTGTACCAAATGTTATGATTTTAGATAAAGATCTAGAAACACTAATATTTCTCATGATGGATTTTGCTTATCCAACTGAATCCAATGGAACCACCCAATTTTAACCACGTAGGAAAATCTGGACAGAACTTTATAGACTTTCGAGACGACTTGAAATCCAAACCTACCAACCAAGGATTTCCTCTCTGAAGGGCTTCTCAGTTTGTCATCACAGCACACTGTCCATCAACTTTAAAACCATGATCAATTTTTCTGTTTAAAAATGCAGGCTGAGTCATTCCTCAGCC
This sequence comes from Ailuropoda melanoleuca, assembly GCF_002007445.2. Taxonomy (NCBI): domain Eukaryota; kingdom Metazoa; phylum Chordata; class Mammalia; order Carnivora; family Ursidae; genus Ailuropoda; species Ailuropoda melanoleuca. The sequence goes on along the minus strand of NC_048230.1, from coordinate 61,850,574 downwards.
CAATTTGAAAAGTTCTCAATCTACAGGCTCATAAAAGTATTAAGCACAGGAGTTGATAGTCAGGGCATTATCTGCACTTACCAGCCGTTCGGGTTTGGCCAAGTTATAACGCCTCTTTGGCTGGGTTTCCGTAACTGTGAAATGGGTGAAGAAACAGAACTCAGCCCTAGTATGAAATGTGATAATCCAAGTCCAAGTGCTGACGTAGCCCAGTGCCTGGCATATGATAAGTACTCAATAAATGTTGACAGAGTTAGCAGATTGTTGTTCCTTGGGCAGAATGCTGCAGTAAGAGCTTTGTGATATTAGAGTTAAGGAATCACTCTTCTTAAAGATGGAGGGATGGCCATCTAGTCTCATTGTGAGGTCGGGGATCAATGTGTGGCTAAAATCAAAGAGCAAAGATTGACATCTCTCCTGACCATGCATGCTACCCTTCCTTACCCATCTCCTGTACTCTGTGATTGTCTACTCCAGTCACTCAGGCACCTGCCAGGTGACACTTTGGGGCCCTCCGCCCGACCTCACATGTCAAGAGTTTCCTTCTAAGAACATTCTGGTAGTCCTTATGCTTCACCAGAATGTGGTGGCCTGTGAGCATCCTATGGCTGACCTAATGACCATGATGATACATTGGAGAGGAAAAGACAGGAGCTGTGGGCAGCTAATGGCAAGGCAGACCAAGAGGTAAGGGGGAAGGTGAAGACCACCTCAAGGTCAGTGAATGTTTTCTTCTCCAGTAGCTCCAAGGCTTCTCCAAACACACACACATACAGACAGACACAAGTTGAGAAGAGCTAGCTCTGAAAAAGGACTAAATGTAGATGGCATTTCTCTATCCATGCATTCACTCACTTACTCAACCACTGATTGGTGCATACGCTGTGCCAAGCCCTGTGAGAGAAAAGGAGGACACAGAGATGCCCACGAGGCAGCCCTTGTGCTTGGGGAGCCTACAGGCCACTAGCAGAAAGGCCTGCCAAGAAACACACTTAACCCAGAGTGTTCCAGGCCATGAGATACTGGGCTGGGGTGTTGAAGGACACGAGAGAGAAGGCCAAAGGAGAGGTTCCAGGGAAGGGGAGGGGCAGGTGCAGAATCAGCGTGAGGGTGGCACCAGGTGTTCTTCCAACTATACAAGGTTCAGAAAGTCTTCAGGGATGAGAGGATGAGAGAATGGTGTAAAATGTGATCCAGGCCTTGAGGGACCTTGTGCATGAGTTAAGGAGCTGGACCTCACCCTGAGGTTAAGGGGTACCTCGTGCTGGAAGGTAGACACAAGAATGACACACTCAGATTTGTGTTTTAGAAAGACCCTTCTGCCATCTTAACCTCTTGCAGACCCTTGACTCATTCCGTTCACTGGGCACCCGTGACTGTGACTATAATTACATAAATCTCATCATCCGACCTCATGAGAGAGCAGGGGCTCCTCACACTTCAGTACCCTTCAGGTTTACTCAGATTGAGCAGAGAAGACAAGCATCTCCCAGCAACACACCACATTTCCAGCTGCCTGACAGATCTCTCCAATCTGTCCTCCCAGAGGCCCCACTCACTCTACACAGCCAAGGCCAAACTCATCACCCTTCCCAGAAAACCAGTGCTTTCTTCCTTCCTATCCTGGTCACCCAGGTTCAGATGCTCCTTTTCTCTCCTTGCCACAACTTATGTCTTACCAAAGCCTGCTGTGTTATCTACCTTCAAAAATGGTTCCACTTCCATCCTAGTCCCACTGCCCCCAGCCTCGTTCAGACAGCGGTGACCTCTCCAGTGAACTCTTTCCATACTGGCCCACCTGGGCTCTCTGCCACCAGACATCCTCCTTGTCAGCCCATCTTCCATTTTCAAATTACTTCCTGAAAAAGCTGGCAGACTCCTAACTTCCACCAACATGGAGCTGGTAACTGTAAGACATTCAGACCCAAGGTAGTTGGGTCCCTCAGAGGATTCTCATCAGGATCTCCTTCCTCACACTCACCTTGTTAAATCCTTCATGTTGAACAGATCACCCAACCCACCTTATACTTCCTCCTCTGGCTTCGATTCACAGTGTGTATGTACTGAGTCAAACAGCATTTGCCAGAAATTGATGCCCACCCAAACTTCAGGATGAAACCTTATCTGAAATAGGGTTTTTGCAGATTAATTATAGTTAAGTTCATACTGGATTAAATTGGCCCTAATACCATGACTGGTATCCTTAAAAGAAAACTGAGACAAAGACACACAAGGAGAAAACAGCCATGTGACAAGGGAGACACAGATTGGAGCCACGTGGCTAAAATCCAAGCATGCCAAGGACTGCCAGCAACCACCAGAAGTTAGCGGAGAGGTATGAAACAGATGCTCCCTCAGGGCTTCCAGAAGGAACCTATTCTGCCAACACCTTGATTTCAGACTTTCATCCTCCAGAACTATGAGAGAATACATTTCTCTTGTTTTAAGCCACCCAGATTTGGTATTTTGTTACAACAGCCCTAGGAAATGAATACTTGGTGCCCCATACCATCCCCTAGTATGCTCAGTCCTCATCCCTCTGGCTGTCCGATGAGACCCTCTCCAAAGAACTAGCTCAAACTCCTCACCCACCTGCAGGAAGCCATTCTTCCAATAAAAACATTGCCATGTCTTATCAGTCCTGGGTTTCTGGAAGTTATGCATTCCAAAGGCCATTCATCCAAGTTCGGTCACCTTGAATCACTAATTACCAACTGATGAGCTTCCTGATTTTTCCCTCTTACAAATGAGGGCTAGTAAGAGGGACTGGTTCATCTCCTTCAAGGGCAGTCATTGTTTAATTTTATGGCCACAGGCTTCCATCCTAATTCCAGCCACCATTTCCCAAATATGTACCCTTGGTCAGCAGTGGAAGCAGATACATAGCACTCAAGCTCTCCTCCATTTGACCCCAACCCCTCTTTCTATATATATTCTACACATGTCCTCCTCACCCGACCCATCGTGCCTAAGCATCCATCCATCGTAACACCAGCTGAATGGCCAGCTCCATCTGAATCTCAAATAAACCCTGCATCCCTCTGGAATGCGCTTCCCTATCTCCTACCCCCTAAAATTCTTCTAGCCCTTCAAGGCCCACTCAAGAGCACCTTCTACAAAAAGTCTTCCTCCATCACAAGCCATTGAAAACCTACTCTCTTCCTTTATGATTGGTTAGGGCTTGGCTTACATCGACAGCAGGGTACACTTACTGTGAGCTAACCTACAACAACGTCTATAAAACTCTGCCCCTTACCAGCTGTGTGACCTTGAGCAAATCATATCTATTTCGACCCCAGTGTCCCCATCTACACAACTGGTACAACTACAGCACTGCCTTTACAGTGTCAGGAGGGATGGATAACGCAGGTAAAGCACTTAGCAAAAGTCATACACTTAGTGACACTCAACATATATTGGTTGTATCATCATCATACCAACATCATCAAACTTTATTTTCAAATACCTTGCATCAGCTAGCAACACAGAGTTGCATAAATTCACCACTTGCAAGGTGGGGGGGGAAGAGGACCAAAAAACACTCTTCAAAATTAATGCCCCCACTCACCATGAGTACTAAGCAAGCTGTTCATGTATCAAGGACAGCATATTATTATCCTCATAAAACTCCTTTCTTCCTAAGAGGTTAAAGAGCTGGGAAGATCTCATTCCACTTGGCTTCACAGATCCCCCAAGAGAGAGGCAACAGGTAAGCACTGATTCTCCATTGTCCTCAGGTGTGTCAGGAGAGAGGAAGAAGGTAGCCATCCATAGAGCAGAAGGCTGCCCTCTCTCCAGGCCTGGGCCTTAAGGAAACACGGAACACCCTCATGCTTATTCCTTAGGCAGACGCCCTTTCCTTCCTCTGAAAGCAAGGGAGTGTGCTGCCGGCAGCTGGTTCAAATCCAAGGCAGATTCCACATACCCTTGCACGCATACATTCCTTTACTCATTCATTCATTTAAAATCTTTTGCTAAGCCTAACAATGTGCCTCCCATACTCTAAGTATCAAGCAGGCTACGGAGAATGATAAAGGTCAGGCTATGGAGAATGATAAAGCACAAATCCCAAAGAAAACACCCCAAGCAACAAACGGCCAAACTCTGTCCTGTCTCCTGAATGAGAAGGTAGAATGCTTCTAAACCTCACCCATTTTAATTTCTTCCTCTTGTAATTTTTTATAAAATGGACTAACAAATTCAAATCCATTTCTAGAAATACTTCCAAAAGCAGCTAATCCTCCCAGACAAGAGAGTCTTTCCTATCCAAATGCAAGACCCCTCCCACCTCTGCTGAAGCCATTGTGCCCCCCAACCAAAGGTACCACTGACAGACTAAGGTCTAAGCCGGGAGCAGGGATGCACCAATGAGTTAGAGCCTCCCACTATCCCCTCCCCAGGACTAAAATTCCTCTGAGCATAAAATCGGAGGAAGCAGGTATCTGTACTCCCATGCTCATACCAGCATTATGCACAATAGCCAAAAGGTGCAAGCAACCCGAGTGTCCATCAGCAAACAAACAGATAAACAAAATGTAGTATATCCACAGAAGACTTCAATCGGCCTTAAAAAGGAAGGAAATTCTAACACATGCTACAACATGAATGAGCCTTCAAGACATTATGCTAAGACTCTGGGAAACAAACTGAGGGCTTCAGAGGGGAGGGGGTGGGGGATTGGGATAGGCCCGTGATGGGTATTAAGGAGGGCACATATTGCATGGTCCACTGGGTGTTATACGCAAATAATGAATCATGGAGCACGACATCAAAAACTAAGGATGTACTGTATGGTGACAAACATAATAAATTATTTAAAAAATAAAACTAAAAAAAAAGACATTATGCTAAGTGAAATAAGGAAAATATTTTATGATTCTACTCATTTGAGGTACCAAGAGTAGTCAAGCTCGTCAAGACAGAACCGCAGAAGGATGGTTGCCGGGAGCTTGGGGAAGGGAGGAATGGAGAGATGTTGCTTCATGGGCACAAAATTTCGGTTTGGGATTATGAGAAAAGTTCTGGAGATGGATGGTGGTGATGGGTACACAACAATGTGAAGGTACTTAATGCCACTGCACTGTGCACTTAAAAACGGCCAAAATGGTAAATTTTACGTTATGGATATTTTACCGTGATACAAAGAAACAAGAGGGAAAAAAAATCCGAGGACTTCTCCAAAGCCACTAGAGCAAGGTCATGCACTTAGAGGATGCTCATGGCAGCCACCCAGCGCCCCTTTGCCGGGTGGGTGCGCCCCACCCCAGTCCCATGTGGATGGCTGTTGCTGCCTTCTCCAGAGAACTTTCCATGGCCAACAGGAGCCACCTGGGAGGCCACTCCTCCATGCACCTCCTAGTAGGCAGCCAATGGCTGAGTGACATGGTAGCACAAAAGGTCACTTGCCTCAAGACCGAACGAACTCCACCGTAGAATGAATGCTCCAGGGCAACCAGTGGGACCAAGCTGCAGCTGGTCTCCAGCTAAGAACGCTTCTTTGCTCAACGTTCTTCCCCTGCCCTGTTTCCTCCATTCTTCTCCTGAGAGTGATCCCTCAATAAATAACGCTCACATGAATCCCTGTCTCAGGCTCTCAGTGTTTCTCAATCTTTTTGCCATTATTGCCCCCCCAATCCAAGAAGCCTCTTAGACACTTGCCCTAATCACCTCCATTATATTTTAATATAACAAATATATGCCTGTTTTTTAATTTATCTCAGAGAGAGAGCGTGTGCGCGTGCACAAGGCGGGGGTGGGGGGGGAGAATCATCAAGCGACCCCCACTGAGTGCAGAGCCTGACGCAAGGATGGATCCCAGGACCCCGAGATCATGACCTGAGCTGAAATCAAGAGTCGGATGCTCAACCGACTGAGCCACCCAGGCGCCCCTACATGTCTGTTTTTGTACTGTGTGTATATCTATGCTTTTTACATAAAAAGATTAAGAACTTTCCACTCCCCAATAACCCATTTCTGCCTCTTGGAGGCACTATTGCCCCCAGTGAGAATGCATGTTTTAAAGAACCTGACCTAACAGCATGGATATGCCTAAGTGACTCCCGTGTGGAATATGGAATTCTCTCCCAAAGCATCGAGTGCTTTGAAATGATTTCTGCTGCCATTAATGCATTTTATTCAAAACAAGCAACCCTCAAACCAGCCAGTGCAAGAAAATATAAAATCTGCCACCTTCTCTGTGCCCAGGAGCTATGCTAGACCCTGGAAATAGATAAAACAATGAATAAGTTAGCATCCTAAGTCTGCCTGCATTCCGGAGAAGAGTAAAGAAACAAACAGGTTCTGCAACAGCTAAGATAAAGAACAAAGCAGGGGGAGCACACACATCTAGGAGTGGGCCATGCTACTCAGAGACCCTACCTTTTTGGAGACTGTAAACCCTCTACAGAGACACCAATTCAGGGTGCTCTCACAGGGTAAGCAGGAACTGGAGAAGAGAAGGGAGAGCTACTGCTTTTACTCACTGGTTCGTTCATTCATTCATTCACTCACTCAGCAACCATTCTGAGCACCTACTCTATTCCCTGCACTGCGCGAGCCCTGGGGATACAACAGAAGTAAACCAGGAGAGAGAACTGGAAGAACAGACTTGACACAACCCAATCTGAGGTTGAGCTCTTCTCTATGGCTCTGTCATTTTGGGCAAGTGCCTTAGGCAGCATTTTCTTCCTCTGTGACATGAGAGTAATGAGTAATATCTCACAGGGTTGTTGTGTGGGTTACCTAAGATAATGAACATAAGATAGCTCGCTGTCGAACAGAAAATGCTCAGTGCATCCTAGTAATTGTTGTTTCTTTTATTACCAACTGGACACAGGTCCTCCCCCCAAGAACCTGATGTGGGATAATGATTAAAGCATCGTGCCATGGTGCATCATGAGAAAATGCATCTCGTCCCTCAGGTTTCATCACAGAGCTCTCAAGGACCCAATTGCTGCATAGCCCTGCCCTGTTTTGACTCCTAGCCACTCACTCGGATGGCTGGAACCTTCCTCGACAAGTCCTATTGCTCTGTTATCTGCATATAACAAGAAAGCCTGTACTTCCAGCTCATTTGGCAAACACTGAGTAACTAATGCCTACAACTGTCACCATTTAGTGAAAGATTTAATAAACGGGGTGTTCTTCCAAGTCCAGCTTCACGAGCCAAGCTGAGGTTTCATTCCCCCCCGTGTTAAGACTGGCATATGCCCACCAAATGGACACCAAGAGGCAGAGCATTATTTTTCAGCCACATTCAGACCCTCAGTAACTTCTGAGACCAAAGTCACGTAGCCACACGATGAGAGGAGAATAAAAACCAACATTCCAGGGATGGCACCATCAACACTGAGTTTCAGGGGGTTATTTATTTATTATGTGATAATGGCCCGAATGTATACACTACTCCAAAATCTGCCATGAAAATTCAAACGTCTTTGTAATCCCTATTTACAAAGCACACAGAGAAATTAAAACAGGCTTAACCGAGCAGTGTTTGTGCATATTAATGAACCTAAATTCTAAATCTGGATTTTGGAAATAAAAAAGGTTTAAAAGAGGATTCATTTCAGACTAATTTGCTTTTGAATATGACACTTTGCATGTCAAATAGTACAGGGGATGTGGAAATGGGGCCTAGACAGGCATTTTAAAGCATTTGCACACAAGTTATGGGGCATAAGATCTTTTAAAGGAAAAAGACCACATTCCATGTTCTACTTAAGACTTTTATGGTACACATCCCTCTAAAGTCACCTGTGTCCTACTCAGTGAGGGAACAATGATGGGGTCCACTCTGACCATAGAATCTTTCTCCTTTATAACCTATATAACTTTTCCTTGGCTGGTCCCACTACAATACTATCACCAGAGTACTAAGTGCCATAAGGGACATGGTCTTAGAACATGTACATGAAGGCCCAGGAGTGCCTGGTTCTTAGGAGACAGAGAAAGAAGGAAGCCAACCCTAGATGTAGCATCAGATGGACCCAAGTTCAATGTCAGCCCTACCTCTCACTGATTGCAAATTACTTACAGTCTACTAGCCTCACTTTCTACATCTGTAAAATACAGTGCCAATTCCTACCTTTGAGGTCAAACTTACGTAGCAGAACACAGTAGGTGTTCAAAGAGTTTCCTCCATTCTCTCTGCTCCTCTTTGGAACAGTATTAAATCAGGGAAGGACAAGCCCTAGAGGTTCTAATTCAATGATTAACCAACACCCAACGTCCTATGGTCTACATCTGCAGGAAAGGAAAAACACAAATCAAAAAAATCCCAAAGCGGGTATTGAGGGACAGGGAAGGATATCAGGATGTGGACGGATGGAAGTGTGAGCGTCCTGAAGCACGGTGCTCTCTGGCTTGCTGTCTTCCACATATGGCGTGTGCTAAGCCTGGCAGATCTCCAGTGACCAAGAGGTGAGCGTGGGGGCTGTGCAATCAGACCTCCTGGGTAGACTCCAGGCGCTGCCACTTACAACAGACTCTGTGGAAGTCACGTTTCTTCCAGGGGTTAGTCTTCTCACCTGTAGTTAGGCACAACCACTGTACCCACCTCCCTAGCTTGGCAACTTTGAGAAGTCCCCTTTCAGTAGACTCCTTGAGAGACGTGAGCACATGACAAGGGAACAGGCCTGGGGAATTATACCAAATCAGAAAGAATCGTAGAGCAAATAAACGTACACTAAGTGTCCCCCAACTCAAGAAGAGAAGTCATTCCACACCAGCACAGAGAGACATCCCCTCTGCTAGAATCTGATGGTCCTAGCCCCAAGCTGCAAGTGTCCCCTGTTCCCTCCTGAGGACTGTCAGACCCCTTCACTTAGTTCCTTTCCAAGAGGGTCTGTAGATGAGCCAAGTGTCTAAGGTTTGGGGGAGAGGACTGAATTCACGGCGCCCCTTCTCCCTAGCCAGCATCTCCCGAAAACTTCAGGCAGTGCTGAGCCCCAGGCTGGCAGACCGCACTGCCCAGGACAAGGTTTCTGGCTCTGCCCTTCACCTCTGCCTGAGGTGAGAACAGGTTCTCCCTGTCCTGGCACTCATGGGCCCTCTCTTCTCTCCTCCTTCCTACTCACTGTCACTGTGTCCCAACCTCCTGGCTCCTTTCCCTCTGGACCATCAATCTCTCCTCTCGGCTCCCTCCACCTTCATCAGCTTCCCCTCCTGTGTCCCACACAACCCTCCACAGCTCTGCCTTCTCACCCCCTCTGTCTTGGGCTCATATCCTAACTGCCTGACCTCCACCTTCCCCTGCCTCCCCCCCTCCACCATTCTCTCTATTCTCCTCCGACCACTTGATTTCTCTCTCCATCTAGCTCCTCTCCTCTCTTTCCATCAGCCTCTCACTCCTCTGCTCCCTTTCCCGCAAGCATATTTGCCTCTGTTTATTTCAGGGCAGGAACTAGGATAAGGTCAGTAAGGCACAAATTCAAGGAAGTGCTAAAAAACTCAGTTATCAGAATATTGTTTTCATGTAGTGTTTTTAAAATCAAAATTAACGCCAAAAAAATACATGATGAATGAAGAATCAAAAATGTGCATTAAGACAGGATGGACCCTGCACTTGTACCCCTCTCCCTCGCTTCACCCTAATCTGTCTCTGCTCTAAAACTCTTTTTTACAAAAACAAGCTGCCAGAGATTTGATTTAATTGCATTAAAATTTTTATCTTATTGAAGTTTCTGACATCCCCTTAAATTTTGCACTGGGGGGTGGGGGGCTCCGTCAGTATCCTGAGCCCTTGCAATGCATTTCCCTTTCTGTCCCTTGTTCCCTCTTTCTCCATTTACGCTCTCTCCATGCCTCTTCCGCTCTCCATTTCTGAGGGTACTTGTACGTGTCGGGAGAGGGGGGAACCACACTGGGGGAACCACCCCAAGTCTTTCTCCCCTGATCTCTTCATCTCTCTCCTGCTCCCCCTGTGGCTGAGCTTCTCTTTCTCCCTCCCTTGTCACCCTCCAGATCTCTCCACATTTCGCCTGCACCTGTGGCCAACCCATCAAGCCTGAACATTGCTAAGGGTACAAAGGAAGGACAGACAGGATTCCTCCTGGTAGGAAAGCAAGACTCAGAGGGAAGAGCTCCAAACTCAGTCCTGTCTCAGACCTCAGATCAGCGACCATCTGCTAGCATTCCTGTCAAATTCATCTTGAGCAATAAATGCCCTGTGTCCCAGAGGTAGGTGAGAAGGCAGCTGGCGGATGCTGGAGTCCCACAGCATGGATGCAGACAGGAGCACAGAGGCAAACCCCAACAGAGAAATCCCGTTGGCAGGAACCGGAGACACTGAGGCCGCAGAGGACACAGATTCCCCAGGACAGGGCAATTCATTCTCCACATGGCCTTCTTGGGACAGCAATGAAAAAAGTGAAGCAACAAGGATTCGCCTACTCTCATCATTTTCCGTGAGTAATCCTACATTCCCCCTTAGGTATGATTATTTCTGCAACCCAAGGAACTACAGTTCAGAGAGGCTCAGTGATTCACCCAAGGGCTCACAGCCTGATTCAAGTTTAGGACATCTAACTCCCAGTCCAGAGTCCTTTCCTTCTACTATCTTACCTATTTCAAGAGCTAGTTCCCTCTCACACACAGCAAGGAAGAAGAAACAAAGGCAGCCCAAAGGTTCCACAATCGTTTCTTCTTCGGGAGACAATATACACCATTTTCTAAATGATTTAGAAACAATCAAGTCACATCCCCAGATCACACCACACACAGAATAAATTACAAATGGAATAAACAATTGCATGCAAAAAGGGAAACCTAAACACAGGAGTGTGACTCTGATTCACAGGGGGTAAGGCCACTTTGAAGATGCTGTGAAACACACAGGAAAAGGTTGACTAATTTCATTTTAAAAAGAATAGTTTTTGTATTGCAAAAGATACCATAAACAAGACTGAAAGACAAACAGAAGTGCAAGTGGGGGGAAAATATCTGCAATCTATAGGACAAAGGGTTAATACCCTTCAAATACGAAGAGTGCCTACCAATCAACAAAAAAAGTCTAATAACCTAAAAGAAAATTTGAAGGACTCCCAATAAGAAAATTACAGAAAAGTGCTTACACAGGCAAATAAAGAAAAAATGCAAAAAAAAAAAAAAAAAAAAAAAAAAAACCCACAACAACAACACCACCCACTTCAGAAGTATTCAAAATTTCAATTAAAACTATGAGACATCATTTACCAACCACTGGATTAGTAAAAAGTAAGTACCATTGTCAAGAGCTTAAAGAACTGGGAACTCTTTAAGCATTGGTGAGAGTGGACATTGCCCTCACCTCCTGCTGAGAAATTTGGCAGTATTTATCAAAATTTGAAATGCTCATGATTCCTAACCCATTAATTCCACTTTTAGGAAATAGCCCCATCGGAATACATGCACACCTATGCACACGGGCAAAGGTTATTGACCCCCACATTATTTGAAAGAGGGAGGGAAAGGCAACATTCTAAACATCTTATGAACTATTGTGGAAAGGTATTCAAAAGGAAAAAAAATGTACAAACTATAGATACCATGATCCCTTTTAAGAATACGTGTATCTTTGAGTATGCATGAGTGGATGGGAGCGTATGCGTGTGTTTTTATGCACAGGAAGAGGCCTGGAAGCAGAGAGAAACAGGCTGCAGTGGCTGGACCAGAGGGAGGATTCCAGAAGATCTGCTCTTCCCTTCAGGCACCAACCTACTATTTATATTTGTACTATGAGTACCTGTTACTTCTATATTCATAGAAGATATTTTTGTAACAAAACAAAACAAAACAAAAAAAGCATCCAGCATTTGAAATAGGATAGCTGTGAACATGGAAAGCACCCTTCCCCCACCCCCAACCCCTCCGTACCCCACCATCCCCTCTGATCAGCAAAAGCAGCCTGCCCTAAGGGTGCTGCAAATCTGCTCTCCTAGAGGAGCCATGTGGCATACACTTATTTGCAACTAAATTAAACCTAGTTGTGTTTGGAGATTTTCAAGGAACCACGACATATTCTGAACGAAAGCGAGAACGGCTTGCCATTTAGGGATAGGATGCCTCCTTCCTGTTCTGTGTGCCCTCCTCACGGCAACAGCCCTGTTAAAGATGTCAAGGTCTATTCCACTGAAGACTCAATCACAGGCACCCCTCAGGGTTAAGTGACAGAGCCGAGATTTCAACCCAGGTCTGCTGGGCGGTTCGGCTCATGTCCATTCCAACACCTGCCATGAAACTGACCACAGATACCCCAGGCCACCCACCAAACCAGACTCAAAAGATATGGGGCAGAAATTTACTCAGAGCACTACTAAAACCAAGAACACATGGTACGTATCTACTCAAAGGAAATCCTAAGAGCCTGATGCAGTGAGCCAACAGAGAGAGGGGGCCCTCCTCTCAGGCGAGCCACACCTTTGCCAGGTCCAGATCCAAGAAGCCACAGCGAGAGGCACGCCCTGAATACGCCTTAGTCTGTTGAAGGCATGACAGCTATACCAGCTGAGCACGCGGCCTACAGAACATTCTGCACTTTTCCCCCAAGGTAAAAACCTGCTCCATTTGCCTAAAGCCCACCCTGGAGCCCACTCAACCCTTGCAGTCCAAGAATGGCTCTGAATGAAGTTGAATCGAGTAGGTCACACTCCCAGACAGGCAAGTGACCAGGGCCATGGGACAGGTTCCAGGTCAGTTCTCCTTGGGCCCCCTGGATGGGAGAAGACTTTGTTGGGGGACTTTTGAGGGCCCAAGCCGATCTACCAGAATCCTTTCAGGCCAATGCCTAATAGAGGAGATGTGGACAGTTAGGGGGTTCAGGTAAGAGAAACAGTGTTACTAGATACAAACCTTAACAACTAAACTCAACTCTTAAATCAATATAATGTGCCCTGAACAGTTGAGGTTTTATTTTTCTCACCTAACAAGACGTATAAGGAGAAAAAAAAAAAAAGGCTGCTGGCCTAGAGTCAGAGACTTCAGGCTGTCAGGTGGAGATCTTGCAATTCTCTCTTCTTCACGGTTTCCTCATTGTCACAGGTGACTGACTGCTCTACCTCCAGTATGGGAGCCCTGTTCCAGTCAGAAAGCAGCAGCAGAGCACAGGAGAGAAGGGGTGTGAGCTGGCCAAGTGGGCCCTCCTTTGGGGGATCTCTCTTGGAAGCCAACAGCTTCTTCTGCCCTCTTATTGGCCAGAGCTAGGTCACATGGTCACTCATCCCACAAAGGCAGCCAGGAGCTTTAAAGCTCGGCACCTTATCCAACAAATTCAGGATTTTTTTTTAGCGAGGAAAAATGGACATTGGGCAAGCAACTAACAGTCTATCTTAGGAGATATTTTATGAAAATAAACTGTAAGTTCCTCAATGCACTAATGAGGGAGTGGGTGGCATATGAATTTGTTAAATTCTGGAATTGAGGGCAATGGACCCAATGTTTGCATTGGAGGAAGATTCTCACAAGAATCTTCTAACACAAGGCAAGCAAATAAACCTTGCACTTATGGCCTTCCATGGTCTCCCCAGATAGTCATATCATCAAGTCCCAAACGGGGAGGGTCTCAGAGCTGGGTGACAAAGGGCACGAGCAGGCCAGGTAGCGGGATGCAAAGATGCCAGGAGGTAAGCAGTCCCTGAGTTTGACTTCTGCCTACCCAGGGCCTGTTTCTGAAGAGTTGATAATGTAGTTACACCAGACCCAGGAGGGGGTTTCTTAAAGCTAAGACCGACATAACTGAACTCTTCGATGCCCAGGGTACTAAGAATGCCCAGCCATGGCAAGAAGACACAAAGCAAAGGCCATCGCAGCAGAGGGAGGGTCCCTGCAACCTTGCAGTCTCGCTCTTCTGAAAGAAGGAGAAATGATACTCTGACCTTGACGTCCACAGCTTCAAGCTGAGAACAACCACTTCTGTCCCTGGTGATTCCTGAGAGCTCCACGATGTTCAGTCTGCAGGACCAGCCCCGACCCTGTCTGAAGACGGCCCTACACCTCGCAACAGAGCCAACTTCCCGAACAGAGTTCATTTCTCAGCTTCTGCTGCTTGAGTAACTTTGACCTCACGACTTTGATGGGACCGAAAGCATCCTCTCCAGGGTGTTGGCTGCATGCTCCAGATGGAGAACTACCATTAGGCCACAAAGGTGCGGCTGTGGCACACAGCTCGTGCTGCTCCGAGCACCACCCTGTGAGCAGGGAACAGGCACCGGGTCCACGGCCGAGCCACCTGGAGGAAAACCCAGGGCCTGTCCCCTTCTGACCAACACAGCAAGGGACGCTCGTCTGGGAGCCAAACAGGCTACCCACACTGACCAGCTTTCTGGCTCACAGGAGCCGCAGGAAGCACATTTTACTTCCCAATTTCATCACCTGCCTTCCCAAGAGAAAATGAGACATGTGGGCACCCCAGGCCAACTGGTTACTTGGCACCTCTTCGTACGGATGTTCTTTAAACATTTGTCAAAGTGTATTTAGAGAAGAAGCAGAGAGCTGCCTGAGCAACGACCTAGCCACAGGCTGCCTCTGCCCGCCTCTCCCCTCCCCTCCCCTCCTGTGCACTTTGGTCCCACCTCAAACTTGCATCCCTTCCTCCACAGCAGAGCCCCACAATTGCTCTGACCTCTCTCCTTAAGAAGGTACATTTAAAGGCTGCTTTTTCTTAATTGAGATTGCCTCTTGGCCTCACTCTGTACCCCATCAAAGTGTTACTTCCCGCCCTGCAGAGTTTTTTCCCAGAGACAAATGCTGTGGTAAATACAGGTTATTTTCCTTCACCTTTTGTTCCCAGGGATGCTTAATACCCCTGGATCACTTGGCATCTCCGCTCTGCTGCCTGTCCCTGGACGCAGCTCCAAAGACCAGCAAGCTTCCCCAGTCAGTCTTCACAGGCTCACACTGCAGGCAGGGAGCTGGACAGCGAGTACTGTGGTCATGACCATGGGCTCCAGCACCTGAGGTCACGCCCGGCTCTGCTGCAGGCCGCCGTGAGACTGTGCGCACGTTACTTCACCTCTCTGCAGGACGGGGCGGTACCAGGGCTCACCTCATAGGGCTGTCGAGAGGATTACAAGAGGTAGTGCACGGCTCGTGTTCCTCTCGGGGCTAGGCACACAACCGTAGCACGGGTGACAGATGCATCAGTGGGATGGTAGTAATAACACAAGGATAGATTTTAATAGAATGCTGTCCTGCCTGGTGTCCAGCATCAGACCCTCAGAGCTGGGAGGAGGTCTTTCTCAGATCATCTGCTGTGCCATTCCTCAGGCCGGCCCGTCCAAGTCTTGGCACAACGGCACCAGCTCCTGGAAGACTGATGCTGCAGCCTTGTGGGACTCCTTCTGGGTGCTCAGAACCTCGTGTGGACGTTCTCCTCTCTGACCTTCTGGACACGCTGTCCTCTTGCTCTTCTTTGCCACCCTTAAAATTTTTAAACTCTTTTGAAGATCATTCAAACACTACCACCTCAACACCACCTCCCGACTGCCGCCAACACAGCCAGAACCTTCTGTGGTCCCCGAACTATCACTGGTACCTGTATCCAGACACCTCACCTACAGGGTGGCCTGCACTCCCACCAGACATGGTCCTCTGCTGGGATACATCATGGGCTCGCTACGCCTGACACTTACTACATACTTTACACATGCTTTCTGAGTGAAAGAAGGGTCAGAGATAAATCTCACTTGGCTCACGCATGTGTGCACGTGCATGCACACACACGCCTACACACAGTCTTCTAATTAATATTTGAATCCAACAGCAAACTAGAAAATAGAACTGTATCAAAAAATTCAATAAATCAGGGCGCCTGGGTGGCTCAGTCGGTTAAGCGTGTGACTCTTGATTTCGGCTCAGGTCATGATCTCAGGGTCATGAGATTGAGTCCTGCATCAGGCTCTGTGCTGGGCATGGAGCCTGCTTGGGATTCTCTCTTCCCTTCTCCCTCTGCACCACCCCCCCCAGAAAAAGTTCAATAAGTGAAGGAACCTAATTTTCAGAAAGTAGCCCATTCTTTTACACTGATGGTGAAAATCTTAGCAACACTTTGGTTTGTGTGGTACTCAACAGGTTACAAAGTGCTTGGAAATGAAGAGGCCCCCAGGATCGGGAGACACCTTCACAGCATCTGACCTGATTCCCCCCCGTGAGACAGGGATCCTCTATGCAAAATCCCCACTATGAGGTCCTCCAACCTCTTGCCTAAACGTACCCTGTGCTCAAGAGCGTCCTGTCTTCTGAAACAATCCATATTTTCAAAGGCATCTGATGATTTCAAGGTTCCCTTCTTACAGTGAGTTAAAATTTGCTTCCCAGGACTCACACATATCCATCCCAGAACATCTTTCAGGAGCACACAAAACGTTCTCATGGCAGCCTGTCAAAGTGCTATTGACAACAACAGTGTCCTTTCTAGTCTTATCCTTGAAGTGACCCATCCCCAGGGCTCAGGACCCCCAACTCTGACTTGGATCTCAGTCCACTCACCACTCTGTGACCCCCCTGCCCCGGAGGACTCTGTGCTGCCTATGAGACATGTCAACGATGATGAGGAGACTGTAGACAGTAGGTGCCTATCCAGGAGAAGAGGTGTCACTCCAGTTGGGTATTTCAGTCCTCCAGAATACAGTTCTATACTGCCTCACTGAAAGGTACTGAATTGTGTTCCCCAAAATTCCTATGCAGAGGCTCTAAGACCCAGGACCTCACAATGTGAATGTATTTGGAGACAGTCACCTTTTTAAAGGCCCGAAGTTAAAAGAAGTCCATTAGGATGGACCCTAATCCAGTCTGACCGGCGTCCCTAAGAGACAAGAAATCCAGACATGAAGAGAGTCATGGGCGGTGCCAGCACAGAGGAGAGACCATGTGAGGACAGAACAAGAGGGTGGCCGTCGGTCAGCCATGGAGAGGCCTCAGGAGAAGCAAACCTGCCCACACCTTGACCTGAGACTTCTATCCTCCAGAACGGTTCAAACCACCCAGTCTGCTGTATTGTGTTATGGCAGCCCGAGCAAACTAATCCACGAACTACATACATTACTTGTTTATATCGTCTACACAGCCCCGATGGCACGTAAGTTGCCAGTTTCTGGTCAAGAGATGAGTGACAAGATACTCTCTAAAATAAATCTCAGAGCCAGTCTGCTCCTTCTCTGAACTTTCAAAGAATGTCACACCCAGCCCCATCATCACTTCCGGCCCAATGCTGTCCTTCTCGAAGAAACAGCAATTTCTCTGTTAAATGGAAAATGAATGCCCCTCCCATGATACAGGCCAGAACTGTCTGACTTAACATCTTTGTTTTTCACGAAACATGAAAGGGAAGAAAAGCAGCCAATTCTGAAATGGCATAGCTAGCTCATGTCCTTCCAACTCTCATACGTGTGCCTGCAGCACCATGAACCAGACAGAGAACAGAGGTTATGCCCCATGGTCACGACACACAGACTTGCTCCAAGCTGTGGTCCTTCCCACACACCTGACCTCAGGCTCCTTCAGATGCTGTAGGGCCCAGGCATTACTTCTTGGATTTCCTGATTTTCTCTTCTGCCCTTACTTTGCCCACTGAACTCGATACACAGCTATTATCTCCCCAGAAACAAAACCCATACCCACCCTTCTCTAACGCAAAATACCCTCTTTTATTCAGTGTCGTTCTGGAAGCCTCTACCGTCTTCCATTGTTGTCCCCCATGGTTTATCCCAGTCCTGAAAGGAACTGAATGTTATAAAAAATGGACCCCTTTTAAAAATGATTTTAGTGCCACTGCCTGCAGCTCCAGAGGTCAGATCTCTCAGGGGGACACACTGAGGACATGAGGTAGCCCCAAGGACGGAGGGCAGTCAGAGGTCTGAGGCCACCAAAGGAGACGCTGAGTGCTACTTCCTCTGGCTGGAGCAGCCTACAGCCTAAGGACAGGCACGTATCCCTCTAGGCCGAAGGCAAAGCGAATCAAATGGGATCCAAATGCCTTTGGAGCAGCAATGCCAAACCTGAGAGCAAGGAGGGAAGTGAAATCAGAAGCCAGGCCAGGGGGAATGAGGGCACTAGAACAAGAGAGCAGCAGTGGATGGGATCTGAGAATCCTGACAGCCAGGAAGACACAGCATCAGGCTTCTCATCATCCCATTTCTCTATGCATCACCCCTTTGACTCCTCCGTCCAGCAAAGCCGTGCATCTGCAGGTCAGAGCAGGAAAGGATGAGAGTGGGCCAGCCATCCGTCAGCGCCTCCTCTCAGCTGCCTGCAGCGAGGAGCAAGCTTTGAATTCCATCTCCAAACCATGAGATCTGCCTTGCCACGACTCTCAGCTCCTTTCACAATTTATTCCATCTTGTGACTGATTGGAACAAGTCTTTAAAAGGGCATTTTTCAGAGCCACGATGGTACAGTAGTCATGCTGTCTGGCCCTGACAGTTCCAAACAAGTCGCAGGCCCAGAAATTACACGGAGCGGCCGTCCATCAACTGTCGCCATGGTCCACTGGCTGCTTGGGAGGCAGAGTTCAGTCGTGCGTACATGCCACCAATGGGCCTGACTGGAAGGGCTTTGGTTCTCATCACGAGCATTAGCGGTGGAGACTTTGGCATTACACTCAAGACTGACTGCTTCCAGAAACAAAGCAGATGTACCATGCAGAACTTCATTCTCATACCTTCGATAGCCATGCATTCTGCAAGCAGACTCCAGAAGACCCTTGGGCAGGTAGCTAAGGACACCACCTATGTTCTCCATTGCATTCTGTGGTACTTTGTATTATTGTTCATAGTACCAGTACAGGGCTAATTCATCCCACCCCATTGAGATGAGGCATGGCCATATGACTTGGGGTGCTTCTCTCTGGAGGAAGATTAGACATCCTTGTCCTGCAGACAGGAAGCTTGATTTCTGGCTGCCTGTTAGATAGAAGGGGACAGGTACACCTGCATCCTACCAAACTCAGGAATAGTTATGGGACTTGACGTGTTCCCTTAAATGAGCACAGTCCTGTGTCATCTCCAGGTAAAAGCTTAGGATCTAGCTCATGGTTTTCTCTGTTCCACAGACCACCCGTTTCCCAGGTAGCGGCTGTTCCATCAGCCTATGCAGCAGACTCAAGCCCACGGAGTGTGAAGCCACAGACAGTCCCTGGCTCAGTAGCACGGATGAAAACAAACCATTGTGGTTGCCGTTTACAGTGATCTGGAGCTCATTATCGGGGATCATTTGTTATTGAACTATAGCCTAGCACAGCACAACGGAAACACCATCTTCCCTTTTCTCTTTTGTTCTTCCACTACTAGTTATCAAGCCCCTATTATGAATTCAGAACCTTCTATGAATTGAAAACCTTCCATGAACTGGTAAGCACTGGCTTGAGCAGGAAGTACAAATAAGGCAGGCAGGATGGGCAGGTGGTGACGTTACATTGATAGATTTTGATATACTGTGGTAAGTACTGTAACAAGATGTATCGGAGCTTGCGGCGGGGGGGGTCCAGCTCCACCTCCTCTACCAGGGAGAGAGGAATGACTATATAGATACCCAACATACACGTACACTATAAATAAGGTTGACTGACTGACCCTTAATTTGAGAGGAATACGGGGGGAGTGAGGGATCCTGACCAGGAAGAAAGGAAATGGCATTCCAATAGCAGAAAATGGGGAAAGTATATTTCAGACAGAGAAAAATGGCATATGCTAGGACATGAACACATACCTCTGTTGTTCAGTGAAGATGGGACTCAGTATAGCCAGACAAAGCAAAGACAAAATGATTCCAGAAAGATCCATTGGAATCAGCTTAGAAAGAACCTGGAAGACCACACCAAGGCAGTGTGACTTAAACTTTGGGGGTTACAGAACAAACAGAAGCTTTTAAGGAGGAAACTGAAGTGGTCTTCTTGCCATGGGAGGCAGGTGTGGCTAGGACATGGAACTAGGTTTTGGAAAAAGAATAGACTTTACTCCAGGTGAACGAAATTACAACAGCAGATCTCAAAGGGAAGAAGGGAAAAGCACATTCTCAATCTTAGGTCAGCTTCCCTGGGAAACAAATTCAGCAAGAGATGAAACTTGCAAGCAAGAGGTCTCATGTGGAGGGGGGGTTCTTGGGTCTATCACCTATAAAGGAATGAAGGAAGCAGGATGGGGCAGAGGGAGATGTTGGGCTCCTGTGTAGTCACAACAGAGGCCTCACTGAGCTCATCATCCAGGGAGCTCTAAACCACAGATGGCCCATCTGAGTTTTCAGAGTTGAGGCAAGGAGGGGGTATCAGACCCTTGTACGGGGACATCAAATAGTCGGTGGATATGAGCTGCCCCAGGAAAAGGGTGGTACCTCCCTTCCACAGAGGGCAAGGAAGGGGAAAGGACTCGGCTTTCAGCACAAGCAGCAAACACTCTCAGCAGCTGGGGAATGAATGCCTGAGTCCCGAAGTAGGAACTGGGAGATTCCAGCAGAGGATACAGCCAACGTCCATTACAGACCAGCACAGGGGACAGTATTTACTGAGCACCTACTGTGGGCCGGGAATTGTGCTAATTTATTTGTATTCTTTTAATCTGTACACAACTCCTTGTAGTAAGTTCTATTATGACAGACAAGAAAACTGGGGCTCAGAGAGGTTCAGTTATCTGCTCAAGAGATGGTGCAAAAAGATGGAAATTCAACTTCAGCCATGTCTGCCTGTGGAGTTGCCCTGCTTGCCGTGCACTCTGGTGTTTATGTGAGAAAGACCTGAATGCCACCAGACAAAGGCAGGATAGACTGATCAGAGAGATGACCCACAGGACTCTCCGGAGAGGGAAGCCTCCCATGCCTTCTCATGGGCTCTCAAACGCACATGGCCTCCAGGGAGCAGGACACCTAGGGCAGTCTCTGCACCAGGCAGCGCTGCTCCCCAGCTACTAAGGCTTTTCCTTCTCCACCCTCTTTCTCTGCCAGGGCCAAAGCAGAGCTTGCTTTGGAGGGGAACAAAAATTTGGCTCAGTGAAGAGTGGCCAACAGGTGGCATTAGGCTTGGAGAGGAGCAGTCAAAATTCATCGCAGGCACTTTGCCTGAGGACGATGCACCAGCCCTGTGACTGGCTGGCATCATTCCCATTACTGCTGCTCTTTCACACTTAAGAAAACAAAGGTTCAGAAAGTGGGAGTCCCCTCCCTGAGACCACCCAACCTGTACATGATCACTACAGAATTTTGTTCTTTCCTCCTGGACACCCATCGATGCAGAATTAAATAAAACTAAAACTCCAATTCCTCAATTGCACTGTCCACATTTCAAGTACTTAAGGGCCCCACATGGCTAGCAGCTATCGTGGCTACCACACGGGGTAGGTCAAGTACAGAACACCTGCATCACTCCAGAAGATTCCATTGGAAGTGTTAAAAACAGGGCTGGCTCTGGAGTCCTGGAGGGAAGAACACTGCCTCCATGATGATCCAGATTTTCTCCAAACCCCTCATCCACTGCCCTGAATCTTTTTGTAGAAAAAACCATGGTAAATAAGTCTAATGAATCTGAGGGGAGCAGGGAATGTATATAACTAATCCAGAAGGGAGAACGAAAACCATTTTTGTACCTGTTTATGTTCACTTGATAAACAGAGAAAAGCTAATGACTCTGTAGTTCCTGGAAAGTCCACAGGGAAACTGGAATCTCTTATCTGAGCCCCCCTGCAGAGAAGGAAGGCCCATGCTCTGAATCACGTCTGAGATCAAAGAGGATCTGTGCATGTCATTACCGAATCTCTTCCCCTTCCCTCCTAGTAGGTTTCCAAGTCCCCAGATTTCCAGAGACTGGCCTACATTAGCCTGCCAGTGAAGAGGGAGGCTTTTATGCCCAATACTAATAAATAAAAGCAAAAGACCACAGGTAGAAATCCACTCCTTTTCTAGGTACCTTCCCCAAACACAAATTCTGGATGGGTGCTACAAAAAATCACAGGGGCCTTAGAGGTTCTCTGATCCAACTTCCTATCTACAAAATTCAGGCCAAGACACTGTCTTTAAACTTGAATTAACTGGAATATTGCGGGGGGGGGGGGCGGGCAGCCGCTGAGACCACCTCCCAAGGAAGACAGCTCTATTTTCAGGTACCTCTGATTGTCCTAACTGTGGGTATATTTCTCACATTGTATCCAAATTCACCACTTTGTAACCACTGCCCATTTCTCTTGGGTCACTCCTTGGAGACTCAGAGAACAAGTCTAGATTCACTAGACAGCTATTTTAAAGACCAGAGTTATATCTGCTTGAGTCTTCCTTTTTCCACTTACAGTGTCTCTGGATCTCTCTCCTGGTCTTCTCAAGGAGTGGCTTCTGGATACTTCCCTGCCCAGGCTGCCTCCACGTGCTGTGTACCAATCTCCTCCAAAGATCTGCACTCCTGTGACCCAGTCTGCAGGTGGATGGAAACGGGCCTCTTCACCACCAGGACCCAGAAACAAAAACACAGGCAGCGGAGAGGATGCCCTCAGAAGCTGCCAGGGACTGTAGGGAACTGCTTCATGTGCCCCCCTCCCCCCCCACACACACACAGAAGCCCACCTGCTGGGCATCCACTCCTGGATTCCTCCCTGGCTTCTCCTAATAAAGGCCAGGTTAGGAAGGAGCAATATTAATTAGTTATAAATTGAAAGCTATTACCATAATAATGAAAAGATGAGTGAATGTAAAATCCCCCTTCTTTCACAGTGGTATTTACAAAAGAAAAATTAATAAGGTAATTTTACCCCCAAATCTACAAAGAGCTTGGCAGATGGAACAAATAGAAGTGAAGGCAGAGGGAGGGCATCCAGATTTCCCTCCTGGTCTCCAGTTTCTCCTGGTGGCTGAGGGCTAGGTGTTGGAACAAGTACACAGGGAGGGTACCATCTCATCTGCTGGTCCCTGGGAAGGATCCTAGGGTAGCCCCTCGCACTCACTGCCCCACGACACGGCCCCACATACCCCTGCCACCCCAGGGGCACAACCCTGTGAATCAGCAGGGAGGATTCAGGGCACCTGCTTGTGTGAAGGGCTAAGCTCTCAGTACCTGCACAGGCCAGGGACAAGGAAAGACAGCTTTCACACTCTTCTTCCCTCTTACAAAGCATGAAGCAGGCTCACAGGAGGTGAGGAACATGCCACAACATCATGGCTGGAAGAGGGAAGCGGAGAGTCAAGGCCAGAACACCACCATTCCCTGGCCCTGGCACCCCGTCTTGAAACTCCAGCCCCTCAGAGCTAGAAGAGCTTTAGAGGGTCCCCTGTCTGGCCCACTCACTAGGTCAACATGTATGGCTAACCAGGGTCACATAGCTCCCGAGCCTTCCCCCCTCATCCTCTACCCCTGCCCTGTGCCACTCGACTCCAAAACACCTCCACACCCAGGATTTGCGGCAACTTGGAAAGGAGGAGAGAGGAAATTAGAGCCAAAGACCCCAAGTTCCTGCTATGTGTGCAAGCCGTTCAACCTCCACACCTCACATTCCTATCTGTAAAATGGGCTTATGGCAGGACTACCTCTCGGACAGTATTGCAGGATAAAGGAGATGAGGTCAGCCAGCAGTCAGCAAACTTGTTCTGTCGAGGCCCTGACAGTAACTACTTCAGACTTGGCTGACTCCGGTCTCTGTGACAACTACTCAAGTCTGTCATGCCAACACGTGGCTGGGCTCCAATAAAATGTCATATGAAAAATAGGCAACAGGCTGGACGTAGCCTGCAAGCCAACCCTTGATATAGGCAAGGTAAGTGGCACTTGCTGGGTCTCAATGGATGATAGCTACGCTCGTAATAATTATGCTCAGTACCACCAGGATAGCATCGTTCAAGGTCTACCAGCTAGAAGAGGCACTGGGACCCAGCCCCACAGCTAAAGAAGCCAATTAGAAGGAAGGGGAGGGACAGCTGGTCACTCACCACAACACATGCCCTCAATACCAAAGGAGGCTCAGTTGGCTGATAAAGGGTGGGGTTTGCTCGAAGAAATCCCCTAAGACTGGGCAAGAGAGGGGGCACTTGAAGCTGCCACTGGCCTCTACCATGGCCCCCAGGGGCCTCAAAGGCTTTCACTTATTCCACATAGTTTTCTCTGTGCCAGGCACAAGTATTTTGTAGGTCAAAGGCCAAGCAAACCGAAGTGCCATTCTCTGGTTGGCTGGGCTTGGGCACCCAACTCCTGAGACCCTGGAGAGTCTCAGACCAGGCCCCTCCACATCCCTACCCCTCTGCTGTCCAGAATGAAGCATGTCACCCTGTGAGCAGAACCTGAGAGGCAACAAGAACACCTCCTTCCTCAACGCCATCCAGGAAATGGGCCCAAGTCTCGCCAAGAACACTTCGAGTATCAAGGTACCTTAGCGTGTCTGGGGGTCTTGCGAGCTCTCTGCCTAGACCTTGCCTTTCTCCATCAGGGGTCAACAAACCCGTATTTTTTTTTTTAATTTTTAAATTTGTAGAGCATATGGTCAGTATGGCAACTGTTTGACTCTGCTATTGTAGCACAGAAGATAGAGACAATACACAAAAGAATGGATGTGTTCCAAAATATATATATATACATATTTATAAAAACAGGTGGTAAGCTGATATAGCCACAGGGCTGGGTTTGGCCACCAGGCTGTCATTTTCTGGTCCAGGCTCCAGAGAGCAAGGGTCCTGTGGGATTCACCCTTGTTTCTGCCCATCAACATCCATGATCTTTTGTCTGTGTTCAAAAACCAGATGACTACAGATAACTGCTTAAACGGATTAAATTTTTTTTAAAAAATTTAAAGATTAATTACTATTAGAATACCTGATATTCCTATTTATGTAAATAAGTGACGGACGGAAGGAAGGAAGGAAGGAAAGAAAGAAAGAAAGAAAGAAAGAAAGAAAGAAAGAAAGAAAGAAAGAAAGAAAGAAAAAATAAATGCCTAGGCCTGAGGCATCCTTAGGTGCCTGGATGCTGAAGCCAAATGATGAAGGGCAAAGAGGCTCCTCACAGTCTAAGAAAACTGAATTTGGAGTCCACAGAACAAATTTAGTTGCTCTCTGGTGTCCAATCTCTCTTTTCCACACTCACCCAGTCGAAGGAATTTCCAGATAAGACCTGTTTACTGAAAATTTACATGGCACCACCATAATTTCAAAGAGTAGGATTCACGCTCGTGTCTAGAAGCGGATGATGGGAAAGGTGTGCCCGGAACGGGCACTCTCCCAACCAGCAACTACAAGCCAGCCTTTTGGTTCCACAGAGTCTGTCCCTCAAGTCCAGGTAAGGGGCCTAACTGGAGGACAAAGGCAACCGGGGCTGGGAGTAGAAGCTTCTCCTAGGATACTTCCTTCAGGGTCCACAAAGGAAAAATGACATTTTATGCTGAGACCTGCATTATAAAATTGAATGAGCTGGTCAGGTGGGATCACGTTACTTTTATATTACACCCCCCCCAAAAAAAGAAAAAAAAAAAAACAGGGTCTGACACGTAATTAAATAATCCCTATTATTCCATTTTGGTGAGAGGAATTACTCTTCTCAAATTTTTCATAAAATTGTGTACATGTGTGGTGGAGACAGAAGAGGAGAAGAAAGATTTAATTGATTATGTTTTTAAGAATTTACAAAAATGAGACCTAAATTGCAAAGCTGAAATCGTACAAGTTATAGGCTGTGATCACAATGAAATAAAATGTGAGATTCATTACGAAAGAAATACTTAAAAACTCAACTACTCAAAAACATTAAAAGAGTATGCTAAATGATTGCCTTAAAGAAGTATAATGACAGACGCCTCTGAAACACAGAAAAGAAATAACTACCAGTTAAAAACTTGCAGGGTGAAGCCAAAGCTGTATTCAAATGAAAAAGCATACCTTGATTTTTTCCTATTAGGTCAGAATGAAAATAAATGAACTGAGCAATCAACTTTTAAGTTTTTTTAAACAGAAAGTGAAGTGAATTAATAAGCTAAGAGAAGTACTTAATGAATTAGACATTTTTTTTAAATGATAGGATTGATAAATGTAATATCTGGTTCTTTTCAAAAGACCCTAAAATAGATAAACCTTTGGCAAGAGGGGAAAAAAAGATAAATATGCAAAATTAGGAACTGAGAAAGTGAATATGCCACATTCATTGATTCCTTCATTCAGCAAATATTCAGCGAGTACTTTAAATGTCAGGAATTGGTGACACAATAATGAATTAGACAAAATCTTTAACTTAACTCACTGTAAAGGAGAAAAGATAAGTAATTGCATTTATGGTGTGTTATGAAAATATGCAAATTTTATGAACAACTACTCTGTGACACTATGCCAGAAAACTACATTGCAATGAAAGGTGCTATTTTTCAGGAAAATATAAAGTCAAGAACTAGTCTGACTAAATCAATAATGCTTATTTTAAAGCTTAAGTATCTGTCAAAAGTTGCCTCCGGAAATTGTGGCATGACAGGTGGCTTTTCAGGCGAGTTCTGAAAAACCTTCAGAGAACTGATAATTCTGGTGCTTTTATAAACTACCCCACAGCCGAGAGGGAGGGAGAAGGGTTCCCTATGCATCTTAAGAGGTTTTAAGACCCCATTACCAAGCTTCACTGCAGTGTGACAAGGGAAACAACAGGACAGCATCATTTGGGGGTTACCTGGGTGGCTCAGTGGGTTAAGGGTCTGCCTTCGACTTGGGTCATGATCTGGGGTCCTGGGATTGAGCCCTGCGTCGGGCTCCCTGCTCAGCGGGGAGTCTGCTTCTCCCTCTCTCCTCTGCTTCTGGTCTATCTCTCACTATTTCCCTCACTATCAAATAAATAAAATATTTAAAAAAAAAAAACAGCATCACTTGGAGACACTGAGGCCAAAACCAAAGTCCACAATTTCTCATGCCAAATTCTGAAAGTGAAAAAGTCTCTGCAACCTGGGTTTAGCTCATGTGGTGGCAGTGGCCTGCCTGCACTGTCAAATCTCCCTCCTTTCCTCATGACCCTCATCATTGGCGGGCACTCTGATGACTGTGGAACGCAGGGGCACAGACACTCCAGCTCCCCTGTCCCAATGGGGGGAGCTCAAGAGTTATGGTTTCCAGAACCCTCCTGAGAAATGGAGCCCAAGTCACTCTCCCTGGGACTCTGCTGGCCTCCTCCTCTTCCTGTTTGCACCTGCCCACCTGTTCTTCCTGGGAACACTTTGTAATCAATCATTCTCACATGAACCCTTATCTGGGGATTCACGAACCTTGCTGCTCTGGGACCGAACCTAAGGCTGCAGAAAACCTGACTTACCTTCAGCCACCACCCCTGACCTGAGACTCTTCCTCCCATTCATCTATCTGATTGCTTTGCATTCCTATGTTTGGCTGCATAAATATTAATGTGTTTGATTAAGGGGTACTTCTCCAGACTCCACTGGGGTTATTACACATCATTCACAGTGTATGTATCATACCACCTTCCTAAAATCTAATAAAATACAAACTGCAAACACATTTTACCCAAAGGGTTTTAGATAAGGGATTATGGAGCTGTATAAAATACTAGCAAATCAAATCCAGTACTGTATTAAAGGAATAATAAACCATAACCAATTAAAGTTAATTACAATAATGGTTTCAAATTTGAAAATTTAGTCACACAATTTTTAAAAATAACAGGTCAATGGGGTAAAAGCCACAGATTGATCTCAACATTTTTTCCTGATATTAAGAAAAAAAAAACACCCCTTGGTAATAAGAATTCTGGTTCCTTAAAATGATAAATAACATCTATTTCCAAAAACTATCATCATACTTAGCTCTACAAGTGTTATAACTGAATCAGGAAAAAGAAACAGGATATCTGCTATCATCACACTTATTTTCTGGAATTTCTAGCACAAGCAAAAAAAAAATTGAAAATCAGAGCAATAACATATTAGAAGGGAGAAGACAGAAGTACCATTATTTGTAGATGNATCATCACACTTATTTTCTGGAATTTCTAGCACAAGCAAAAAAAAAATTGAAAATCAGAGCAATAACATATTAGAAGGGAGAAGACAGAAGTACCATTATTTGTAGATGACGTCACTGTCTACCTGAAAACTCAAGAGCCGAACTGCCAACTATCAGAACCGGTAAAAAGAGTTTTAGTACGGGAGCCAGACAGAAAATACGTGCCCAAAAACCACATCTTTTTATACCAGTTGCATACTGGTATACACCAATCGGCAACAGCCTATTAGAAACCATAATAGAGGGGCGCCTGGGTGGCACAGCGGTTAAGCGTCTGCCTTCGGCTCAGGGCGTGATCCCGGCGTTACGGGATCGAGTCCCACATCAGGCTCCTCCGCTGTGAGCCTGCTTCTTCCTCTCCCGCTCCCCCTGCTTGTGTTCCCTCTCTCGCTGGCTGTCTCTATCTCTGTCGAATAAATAAATAAAATCTTTAAAAAAAAAAAAAAAAAAAGAAACCATAATAGAAACACTTACCCCATATAGATGTAAGAATAAACAAGACATAACCAAGACCTAAAAGAGAGAAGGATGAAGCCCCACTGAGGCTTGTAACACAAGAGTGGAGTAAATGGGCAACTCATCTTGTGATTAGAGAAGAGAACATCATAAAAATGTCTGGGGGTCTCTAATCTATAATGCAGAGCCAACCAAAATCCAAACCAGATACTTTAGGGAACATTTGACAAAATTATTCTAAAATTTGTCCAGTAGAATAAACACACAGAAACACCTGGGGAACTTTTGAAATTTAAGGTGTTGGGGGGAGGGGGTTATGATCCTCTCCGATGTTAAAACATAAGCTACAGCAGTAAAGCAAGATGGTACCACCACATAAGCAGACAAATAAATAGAAGCCAATGAGACCTCCAAATACATGAGAATATGTTATTTAGGCTGCACTGCCTGTAAGTAGGAAACACGTCGGTTAGTCAATCAAAGAGACAACTAGCTGTCATCTTGGAATAAAATAATAATAAAGTAAGATCTCCACCTCACCCTTACATCAAAATAAGTGCCTGACATATTAGAGATTTAAGTAAGAAAAGGAAGGATGGAGGGAAGAAGAAACCACAAAGGTACTAGGGGAAAAAGGCCAATTTTTCATGCAGAGTAAGGAAAGTCTTTCTGATAGCGGCATGAAACCAAAAGGCAACAAATACTGATCCATCTCACCACCTAAAAATTAAGAAAACAAAACTTCAGTGCAAAAAAAAAAGAAGACATTAAAAACCCATAAACAAGTAAAAAGAAAATAAGTCTTAGAAAATAACACAACATGTACAACCGAGAAAGAACTACTATTTTGATACCCACGGAGCACTTCCAAATGTGGAAAACCACCTGAAAGAAGAATATGGGAAGAGTATGAAGCAAAACATCAATAAACATTTGAAAATATTTTTCTACCTTACTAATAACTGAATGCTAATTAAAAGTATTTTTTCATCCACGCAATACAAAGGTCAAAAACAATGGATGATAACCATGTTGGCAAGGGAGCATAAAAATGCACACTCTTTCAGAGGTCATTATTTAGAATTAGGAGTATCAATAAAGAAAATGCCTAAAAGATACACCCCAAACACCCAGTACTGGTTACCATCAGAGAACAGGACTTGGGGGGGGGGGGCGGGGGAGAGGATCCTTCATGATCTAACACTTCTGAAATAATAGTGGTTTTTTGTTTTTGTTTTTACAATACACAAAATAATAATAGCTAATACTTCTTGGCTCCTCACCGTATGCCAGGCACAGGCTATAAAGCATGTTCCCTGCCTTCTTGGCATCCTCCTACAACCCCCGTGGCTAGTGCTGCAGGGAGTAAAATGTTTCCATTGCTATCTTTGGTCCTAAAAGAAACTTCCACTCACTTCCTCCTGCTCTCAGGAGAAGGTGGAAGAGGAAACCCCTGCCCCTCCTTCATTCTCTTGCCCAACCCTTCCAGAAACTTTTCATGGAAGCATTGAGAGCTGGACCTACCCCAGGGCCACCTCCAAGTAACCACGGGTGGTTTTACTTGGCTTTGAAAGCTGGAAGAGTCTCGATGTCTCTAATTATGCCTCCTGACGATGCGGTGGGAACTCCCAGTTTCCCCATTCCACTCAGATCCCTCATCCGACAATTTGTGTCTGCTGGGAAATAGGACCTGGAACACTCAGCACGCTCTTACCCTGTGGTTCTCAAAGTGTGATCCCTGGGCCGGCAGCATCAGCATCACCTAGGAACTTCACATAAATGCAAATTCTTGGCTCCACCCCAGACCTTCTTAATCAAGACCTCTGGGCATAGAGCCCACATACAGCCTAGCCATGTGCATTGTACCAAGTCTTCCAGGTGATTCTAACCTGCAGGAAAGGTGAAGCAGCTCACTCTAACCACTAACCAGCTGAGGAAACCAAGACTCAGAGCTTAAATGACCTCCTAGGACCATACAGCTAGTGTGTTGCTAGGCTGGGATTTAAACCCAGGTCGTACTCATTACAAAGCCATATTCTTAAACACTAGGCTCAACCCTCTCCTTACATGTTGCCGGTGGTACTAATTCAGTGAATACAAGTTTTCTTTTAAACATGTACTGTTCTTAATTGTTGCTACGATTAGCTTTAGAATTGACTTTTCAAAATTTATGAAGGTGACAACAGAGCAGAAAATTATGCTAACCGTGCTCTCTCTCTCATTTAACTCCCATCTACAGCACCAGCCTCCTGTTTAGACCACAGAGACAAACCTTCCGTTTCTCCAGACCAGCAGCATCCAGTTGTTGGAAAGCACCTAGAAGAATCTCATCACCGGGAGGGATGGCAGTAATGTGCCACCTGCCTCCTTTGGCCCTTAGATCATTGCATATTGTCTAAGAGAATCATTTCTGTTTGGAAAGTAAACCTAGCTGTCTCGTGATTACTTGGGCAAATGTGGTACTCACAGTCATTCTGGCTCCTTTCTAAAGCAAGGGCCAGCCAACTGCAGCCCCTGGGCCAAACCTGGCCCACTAGCTGTTTTTGTAAATAAAGTTTTATTGGAACATGCCTAAGCACATTTATGTATTATCAATGGCTGCTTTCATGTTATGACGGCAAGGTGAGAGAAACCGTATGTCCCATAAAGCCTAAAATATTTACTATTATCTGGCCCTTTACAGAAAACAACTGCCAATCCCTGCTCCAAATGTATGTCACTCACCGGAGAGAGAAGAGATTTTTGCAGTCAATCATTCCTGAGTTCAGCGTCTCAGTCTGTCATGTACCAGAGTCTTACCTCCAACAAGCCCCTTAACCTCCCTGAGCCTCAGTTTCCTCATTTGTACAATAATCCATCCACAGGATTGTGAGGATTAACTGGAACAGAGCATGTTAAAAGGCCTGACAGAGAGTAAGTGCCCCTTAAGGGCTGGTTTCCCCCCTTCCCCTCTTCAGGTAGAGACATTCCTCAAGTCCAGTCAGTGTCACAGCTCTGGCAGGCAGTAGGGACGCTGTCTGTTCCTTCACGGCCAATTCCCACTGCAAATTCAGAATGCAGAGGTTCCACGAAGCCTGCAGGCTCCCGTTTAAAATGTCCCACTGTCCAGTGATCCAGGGGATAATTTACTAACCAGACAGCACATCTAGACACCATACTTCATCTCCGAAAGCCAAACCTGTCCTGCCCAGAGCCAACAGTTGGCTCTGCCCTGGAAATGAAAAATGGGCTCCCAGGGACAGCAGATCCTGTACTGTAGGAAGGAAAGAAAGAGCAACCTAACTACAGAGCGCTCATTCTCACAAATCTCCACTTCAGGACGAGTCCCCCTTGGTGACCTTAGGTTTTAGAATCCCCTGGCTCCCTCAGCATGGAGAACTAAATCTGCCTCTCTTCTCAGTCAAACGCAAGAAGAGGTGCGCTGGGACAAGGTAGTGGGGAGGGTATTCTTTCACGACCCCCCATCTGCCCATACCTCCAATATGTCATGTCTCCCAAGCTCCAGGGGTCCAAGCCACTCCCTTCCTCCTTCCAGTCTGAGCTTCTATATGATCAGACCATCTCAGTGGGGTGTTTTGTGCCTAGTTTTGCTGGTCTCTCCCCTTATTTTGCCTATACCCCACTGGTGAGGAAGGGTCTAGTGTTGGCCCTGTTTAACAAATAGGGAAACTGAGGTTTAGCAAGCTTATAACCAGTTTGCCCAAGGTCACAAAGCCTGCAGGCAGCCAACCCCATCTCAAGTCTCCCTGCCTCAGAAGTTCATGGTCCTAACCACACACCACAGTTCACACACCGTGAGTGTGTATGTGTAAGTTCAAAGACAAGCCCAAGAACTGTCATGGAGATCTCAAGCCACAGAGCAGTGCAGTGATCCAGTCCAGCCTTCCCATTTACCAAATAGGTAAACTGAGGCCCAGGCAGGAACATCGCCCTCCCAAGGTCACCCAGTGAGACAGCGGCCTGAGTAATACAACGAACGTGATTTTTGTAGGAGAGCTTTCATGTCATGGGACTGCGAGGTGGGCAAGATTTGTCAGACTCACAGGGTCTCAGGTCTTTGGACTAGGGCTGCTTCTCCCTTCCTTCCTCCACTAATTCCACCACCAAGAACTACTCGGGTGCCTGAGTCTAGCCAATTTTGATGCCAGGCTGAGGGCATCTTAGGGACATTTTCAAAAGGCCCCAACAGGACAGTCAAAAGGAATGCCTGAGACGGCACCCCCGTGGCTCCTGTGGCCCATAGGGATTGAAGCAAGACCTTGCAGGGCAGCAGAAGCCCGCCCCCCACGCCCCGGAACCAGACCACAAGAAGGCTGAGGCAGAATCTGGGTCCCCAGCACAGCCTCCGGGCCTGGCAGGAGACAGCCAAGCAACTCCAGCCAGACAGCCCAGCACAAGGCACATCCACAAGCAGACAAGGGCTAGGAGAGGGCAGAACCGAGGGAAGGCAGCTGACCAGAGGTGACCACATGCAGACTCGGCGATCAGGTGGTCCCCGCAGGCGGGAGGGGACAGGGCCTTCCAGTGAGACTGGCCTGGGAAGCCAGGGGAAGACACGAGCAGTGCTATGAAGAGGGGCTACACCACCACTAACCCTTTCCAGGGTACCGCTCCTCCCACCATCCATCCATTACAAACTCCCCGGGAGCAGACACCAAATCCAACAACTCCCTCTTCCGACGGTCATCGGCACCGGAATCGGAGACCGGGACTCGAGTCCTGCCTCAACACCTGCTGGCCGCTGTGCGACCTCGCCCCTGAGGGGGTCTGAGCGTGTGCTCCAGCCCTACAGGACTCAGAGGCTGACGGCGTGCACCCCACAGAGCCGTGGGGAGGATGAAATGCAGCAAGGTGTGTAAAAATGCTCGGCACGATGTTCTCAACAGTTGCTCAACGTGGCGGGGAGCCTTTTCAATAGCACGTACCTCCCACAGCTTCGGAGCCAGTGTAGACAACTCAATAAAATGTTATAGAACAAATTAGAAAAACTCATAGAGAACTCACTTAACTTGTTAAATCAAGGAAACGAACAACTGTGGTGTAGAGGCCTTCAGCTTTTAACTACCCGAAATCAAATTGTTATTCCGCTCTTCTGTCTAAGCTCTCGGTGCTAAGGTTATTTGCCGTGTCTGGCGTGTGACTACTTAAGAAGGGGCAACAGCCTCTAATTAAGCCTGAAAACGTCAACCTGAGACAGGCAGGCAGTGAGCAACATCTCTTCATGAAAACATTTCTGGGGCAGGCTTAGGCCAAAGAGCTGTCAATCAATAAATTGTTCTGTCTCAGAGCTTTTACACTCAAAGAATTTTGAGAGCCAGGAGGGAGGATCCTTGAGCATAATTTCTTTTACAGACAAGGCTACCCACGTCCTGAGGGGCCAGGGAACTTGGCCCCCATCTCCTGAGTTAATAGTGCTCC
The DNA here is from genome assembly GCF_002007445.2 of Ailuropoda melanoleuca. Classification (NCBI taxonomy): domain Eukaryota; kingdom Metazoa; phylum Chordata; class Mammalia; order Carnivora; family Ursidae; genus Ailuropoda; species Ailuropoda melanoleuca. Next base: position 61,816,788 of record NC_048230.1, on the reverse strand, counting down.
TTCCATCATACCTCTTGTCCCTAAAATTCCCTCCTCCTTTCCTCAGTGCTATGCACTCCTGACTCCACCAATACATAAAAAGATCGGGCACAGTATGAAGAACCTACTGTGTGCCAGGCACTAGGACAATCGAGAAAGGAAAGAAACAGAAGGGCCTCGCCCTCTTGAGCTCACAATCTCATGAGAGAAGAGAAAGAACACAGATACTAATTGCAAACAGCATGTACAGACGACACAGACAGACCTCAGGAAGGCAGCAGGCAGGGGAGGTGAATTTAGATTCTGTGGCTAAGAAAGGTCTTCTGAGCCAAAGCCCAAGAGCCCCACGCCGTGCAGAGTTGAGGGATGGCTATTCCAAAGAGAAGGAAGAGCAAGTGCAAAGCCTGGATATGGGCAGAATTGGGCAAACAGGTTGGTAGGGGCCAAGTCATGCAGAGCCTCATGGGCTGTGCTAATGAGTATGGATTTTATTCCAGGTGTAAATGGAAACCAGGTGCAATGCAGAGCCAACAGGGTGACGTGTTGTGTTTCATGATTTAAGAGACGATCGTGCAGTTGGCAACAAGGAAGGCTGGAGGAGCCGAGAATGCAGGAAGAAGTACCTAGGGGTCCACACGAGTTGCCCTGCCTCATCTTATCCTACCAGAACACCCAAAAAAAGAAGAAAAAAAAGCCATTGAAGAAGTCCTCCCCATGGAGATGGCTCAAGGCACTGGGCTGAGGTGGGGGCACAGCCCCTTCACAAGCCATTCCCCAATGGTTTCCCCTCATCCCGCCAGGAACCCCCTCAGGCCCAAAAAACCATGCATCACAACCCCGGCACGCCTGATGGTTCCGATCCCAACCCTAGGCACATCTCAGGTTTCAATAAACACTTGTTAAACCGAAATGAACTCACTGGACGATCCCTGAGGAGATACAAGTTCTGCTATTGACGGAGGCTCACAGTGAGACAAGGATAATGGGCTCAAATCTCGTTAGCCAAGTCAGAGAACTGAGAAATTTCTGAGCTCAAAACAATAATTTCCCTTCCGCTTTCAATATTTTTGCATAGTGAGGAATCATTTATAGGGCAGCCAGGAATAATTCTTGGGCAATTATTCAGCACGTCTTGGACCTGTTTTGCTTCTTTTCATGGAAGTTAAAGATCAGTCACTTAACAGTTACCTCTCAATACAGGCCCTCCTCCCTGCTCCCCCATCTCTCCCCCTCATAATCTAGCTGTTTTCCTTGATTCTCCCTCCACCCTTCTCTTCCACTCTGGATGCTTCTAGTGTTTCATCTTTCTTGGGATCCCACGACTACTGTGCTTCCGCTCAGCGATTCCCAACTTTTTTATTTGACATCCCAGTGTGTCTTCAGGCATCTCCAGGGGAGTTGTGAAGTTCATTTTCATTCACTTTAATTAAAAAAAATATATAGGCCATTTAGTTCTTTTAAGAGGGGGGAAATGGGGTGTCACTCAATCAGCAGGGAGGTGAATCCTGACTCTATTAGCTTACTGGGCAAAATGGCTCTCTTCCAAACATTCTTGGGTCACTTAACCAAGTACAGTGTTTTGCTAACGTCTGAGAAACTATTCACTCTTGGGGGAAAGAAAAATAAAGTTCAGAGAGAAAAGAGACAAGAGAAAATTAACGTTCTTTTATTAACTCTGTTTCAGAGAATCAGAATTCAACAAAATGATGCGTATCATTCAAGCACTTAGTCCTTCTGTTTAACAAGAGCTTACCGAGAATCCAGCATTTTCCAGAACCAAGTAACGATAATAGCATCGAATATTTATTCAGCTCCTAGTGCTCTGTGCCAGGTAGAGTCCTCCAAAAGCTACCTCAATTAACCCCCACAGGAACTCTGTCAAGGAGCGGGTATTTTGTCCCCATGCAGAACTGCTGGGGACACTCTCACTACCTTAAGTCCCCCAGACACAAGTGGAACCGGAACCCACCGCTGTCTCACCACTGCCACGACACACTGCTCCACTGGCCCAGGGCTACCAAGGTGGACGAGTCCTTCTGCAGGGATTCACCATGTGTGGTGGGCAGAACAGATGAGTAATCAGCTGTGGGGACTGTGTGAAAACAGGAAAGAGAATCGAGGGATACAGAGGAGGGTCCTGGGCTCAGCCTGGCAGCAGAGGATGCAGAAAGCACTCCCAGAAAGAAGTCAAGAGCTCACTGAAGGTGACTAGGCAGAGGGGGTGAGGTCAGAGGAGAAGGGGGTGACAGACAGAGGGAGGAGAGTGGGGAGGGGCGGCCTGAGAACATGGGCAGCCTCGGAAGGAGAGTATGCAGAAGAGGCACGGCCAGCAGCAGGGGGGCAGACGGCCAGGAACCCTGGCTGGAGGCTGGCAGGGGCCAACTGGTCATGAGGCCCTCCACAGGCAGGCTAAGGATGGGTCACAGAGAGCCTGGGAAGAGTGTGAGCACCAGCGTGGCACAGCCAGTCAGGCAGAGACAGCCCCGTGCTGGCGGCATGCCCACAGCTTGGGGCTGGAAGGCAGAGGGGAGCCCACCCGGCAGACAGTTTGTGGGCTGTCTGGCAGGCCTGAGAGGGTGAGGGCAGGGGCCCCCGGGGAGGAAAAAGGAGACACTGAAGAGATGCTCAAGCAGAATGATGGGGTGGTGATGCCCACAGAGGCGTCTGGGAATATTAGACATTATTTTCCCAAATTCTCCTAGGGAAAAAAGGTTTCTACTTTCATTTTTCTGGTGATGGTAAATTCCTAATGCATTCTGCCACCTGCTCTACAACGGAAAGGCAGATATGATCAACAAAGTGACAAAGTTGGTGACATGCCGAGAAGCCCGGTCACATTCTTGATCCCACGGAGGGAGAAGGGGAGCTGACCAACAGCAGTCTTTTAGCAGGTGACCTTCGCTAAGGCGCCTGCTCACGCCTACCCAGCCACCACGGCCCGTCACAGGTAACACATCCACCCCACAACACCTGCACCTGAGTCCAAACACCAGTGGGAGTGTCAGAGGCAGCCATCAACACGGACGCAGACGTGGGAGAGCTCAACAAGAGAACGAAACAAGGCTTGAATATTCAGCATCAGCTCTGCCTCAGAGGCGGTCACCCTGTGTTTGTCCCCATCTCCCCAAGCCCAGGAATATGGGAAAAGACAGCCAGACATCTCTCAGCACCCACCCTCCTAGATCTAGAACCCCCCAGTTACAGAGCAGGTTGTGGGGTCAACATCCAAATTTCTGAGTCTCAACTTCCTGCCAGTCGTGCACTGAGGAAAGACTCATAGTCTTTGGAAGAGTCCATTTATTCATCTAATTTAGGATTCGTGAATCCATGAAAGGCCTGGTAAAAATCAGAGAAATACCTACATACACACATACGTACTTCAGAACGAATACACGAATCCATCTCTCTACTTCAAGGTCTTAAACAGCATTATTTCCCAAAAGACATTAGGTAGGTACTGGAGTATAAATGGTAGTAAAGTTTGTAGCCTGATTATTATCTTGAACCCAAACATCCCAGACACAGGTAAACCTAAGGCTTTAGAGAATGTGCTCCTCAAGGGGAAGTGAATTCCTTCCAGAGCCAGCAGGACCACGGATCATCAAGGCCAGAATGGCTCTGTGTTTAAACCCTCAATCGTACCCTTGACATAAGGCTTTTGATTCTCACATCCTATGTATTCCTGCCCACGTGTTTCCTGGGAAAATCGGACAAGGAAGCTTTGCTCTCCTGGGTGCAAGGGGCACCCTCCTTCGGGTCTAGATAAGCTTCCGAGGACAGGAGGCTCTGGCTGCTAACTCATAACTCCCACTCCTAACACTTCAAGGAGACCAGGGCTATAAGACCTGGATGTAAGGACCTGCTCTGCCACCATCTGATTCTATGAACCCATATCCATCATGGAATCTCCCTGGGCCAGCGGCTATGAAAAACAATCATCCCAAAAATTTACTGAGTTTCTGCTACACCACCGGCTTTACATTGAGCATTTTACATGGGTTATTTCAGCCAATCCTCCCAATCTTTTATGATTCCCACATTTCAGGTGAGAAGGGGGAGGCTCTAAGTGGGAGAGCTGGCCAGACTGATTAAAACCATTCAGTCACAGCCCCTTATCAACCAGATTGAAGCAACCCCTGGCATCACCCACCATCACCATGACTGACACCCAGGGATCCAGCACTACCCAGCTGTGTACAGTCCCCTGGATTCTTGCACTCTTTCACACTTCTGCTCCTGCCTAGAATGCCTGCACTGCTCTTCTCGCCTAGAAATATCACTCCAACATGCAGACTATTCAACCCTTTCCATTCCTCCTCCAACACTGAACTGTCCAACACCTTCATGACCCTCCTGTCCCCATGGCATAAAACTATCCACTGCCCACTGAAAGACAGGAGATGTGCCTGCCCACCGCTCCATTCCCAGCAAGCAGCACCCAGCCTGCAATGAAAATGCGTCGCAAGAAGAGAACAAGAAAAGGACAGACGGAACAGGAGAACACAAATGCACATCTCCCAAGAATCTAGGTACCTATTTTATGAGTCAACGAATTATTGTGGTCTCTATCCTGGAAGTTTCTGCGATCTCTAGGTTTTTCCCCACAGTCCCCCAGGCTGTGTAGGAATAACAGACCAAAGTGGATCACAGTAGCAATAAGGAAACCCTCCACAAGCCCCAGCTCAAGCCTCAACCAGGTTTATAAGGGGAAGCCCTGCCTTCCTGGAATCGTGGAGAAGGATTCATAGGCGAGACAAACCTGGAGATGTTACAAAGGTTTTAGGACCTTGATCTTACAACCCTGGTCCCAGATCTGTACCACCAAATCTGTGAGCTTTTGGTGTTTTGCCGTCATTTCTATTTTCTGGGTTGGTGAGCCCCACGGATGGGTCTTGTTCTCATCTCCCATTCAGAGAAGCCCGTGTGGACTCCAGTCCCTGATAGCCCCTCTTTTCAAATGAACACCCTAAAGACAGAAATCATAAATATCCCACCTACCTCTCGGGGGCAATCAGGTGGTTGACAAGTAATTCTAAACACCCAGCTAGCTCGAGCTCTCTATGATACTCCGTGGGGCACAAAATAACATGAAATAATAGCAATATGCATAAACCCAATCAAAGACCTTCCTTTCAAAGATAAAAATGCAAAGGTGTAGTTCATGATGATTGAAAGCAAAAAATAATAAGTAGCGACATTCGAGATTGGTTTTGATCACTCCTGATTTCTAAAATCTCCCCATCACCCGACCATTATAATTTCCTGCTAATTACTACAAGCAATTTTATTAATATATTTTTCAGCCTCATTAAATATTACCTTGGGCCTAACATTAAAAATGATGAGGCTCAGTAATCTTAATGAGAATCCAAGTTTCATCGACCCTGGAAAACCGAGACAACAGAGAACTAAACGTGTTGCCGGGCAGCTCTGTTCCCTGGGCATGTAGAAAAGCAGCTTCAGAGACAGGAAAAGATAGGCAATGTAAAGCCCAGAACGAAACCAGACTTGGAGACACACAGGTTTGGCAGGGCCTCCTTCAGCTCCTGTCCAGGAATGGGGAGAAGCAATTTCAAGGAGGCATTTTTGGCTTTCTCTCTTCCTCCTCGGTCACCCAGATACAAACAGTAACAATCGGCACATTTACACTAACATTAGTGCCTCCGTGACCCCCACGGACAGCGTTATGGGTAATCGTGGGCTGTGCAGAGACAGGCCAACTGGAAATGCAAAGTGTTCGCTGCTCCAGCCAACAGAAATCTGTGGTTTTCTCTGAAATGGTGGAAGAACAGAAGACGGGCAGTCAAGGACCAAAGAAGATAAATTTCATTTTTCTTTCCTTCCTGGCATGACCAGGATTGTCTGTATTTCTCAAGCAGCAAGCTGGACAAGAACAGTGAAATCAGCTTCCCAGTCCTCCAAGTAAATTATTTATCAGAAGCTGAATTTATGGCTCTCATGACTAAACTGTCAAAAAATTCCTATTTCCAACAGCTGTGCTATATGGTCCCAGGATTTCTTATGTTACCCTTAGCTGCTAGGTTAAAGATGAGTGGTTAGCAGTCAATGTGCGGCTGGCTTAACAGACTAGCCCAGATTTACTGAACCTACCTTCAGCCAAGATCTCAGAGAGATTTGTCAATGTGTCTGAGAGCAATACATTGAGCACAACATAAAACCGTTAAATGTTAGACAAGAACCTCGGTGTTACCTACCTACCTAACTTAACTTGCTCTTTGTACACAAGAAAACAGAGATGCATAAAGGGGAAAGGACCTGCTTTGATCACACAAGTATCAAATCTAGACCTTGAACTCTTGGATCCCCACCGATTATGCTGTCATTAATGCCATTAACCTGAGATGGAGTCTAATTGGGGACGGAGGCAGAGAGAGCCACCCAAGAGAAATACGGTTTTCCTCCTCAGTGGTACAGTGCTGCCTCTGGGACAGGGCAACCACCAGGAACTGCATCTCCCCATCCAGCTCCAGGAATGTATTCTAGCCAACGAAATAGGAACGGAAGTGATGTACAAGGCCACTTTCGGGCGTGATCCCCGCAACCCTGCAACCTGGTCTCCACATATTTCGAAAGGTTATTATGACAATTGAACAAGTACTCACTCCAAATGTGGCTAGCACAGTGCCCACCATGCATTCAACACTTAGCAAGGGCTTCCTTGTTCTCCCCAGAAGCTAGACACAAAATAGTACACAATGTACAATTCCATTCATATGAGGCTCCAGGACAGACGAAACATAGCTGAGAGAAATCAGATTAATGTTTGCCTAAGAGGAGGAGAACTAGGTGGAAAGGAGCACAAAGGAACTTTCTGGGGTGATGGAAGTATTTTGTATCTTGGTAAAGTTGCAGGTTTTACAGGAGTGTATACATTTCTCCAAAGTCATGGTATATAAATTGTTATGTGTCAGAAAAAATTTCAATTATAAAGTAAGATCTAAATATCTATATACTAGATAGCTAGGTAGCTTAGTAGTTAGATGACTGGAAAGAGTGGAGAGAGAGAAGGTAGTTGGTGAAAGTACCTGACGCCTCATGTGGTCCTCGCTAATAGCTCTGTCTATGCTTCTGGAATGCATGAATCAAAATGAACGTTCCTACTCTTTCTCTTTCAGAAACAGCCCATTCTACTTTGGGATGGCACCAACAGTTCTGAAAGTGCCTCCTCTGTCCCTGAATCCTGGTCCCTGACACTTCCCCCTTAAGGGACCGGGCAGATGACATCTGCCCACATCCTCATGAGAGGTCAGAGGTCTTGACCATCAAACTTGTTCTGCCTCCAGCAGAACTATCTCTGAGACCTTCACGGTACTCGTCACACTCAACTCCTCAAAATCTTTGACCTTGAGCCCAGATGAGCCACCAGATGTCATCGGTCAAGGATGTGTTTGGATGTTCCATTGAACTAATGGGCTCCAGGCAGCTCTGCTCCTAGGAAGTGGTGCCCACCATCTTGAGCCCACCGTCAAGAAGCTCATCTTGAGCCTTCAGTTTGGAATACTGTAACCGCTCCTATGTACTGTGCACTTACAGCATGCCCCGCGCTATAATAGAAGCCTCGTATTTTCATTCCTTTAGTCCTCACAATACATGCATGAAGTCTGTCATTGGCACCATTTCACAGATGAGCCTGCAGAATTCAAGGTATCCTTCACCCTAGTCTTTTCAGACCCATAAAATCCCATCTGCAATTCTCATCTCCATATCTGTGTACCACCCTTCACCATAAAGGAACTGGCAGGACTTGGGAAGAACAAAACTTGCCCAATATACACAGAACAAGAGCTCAATTTAAAGCTTGACATTGCAGCCCTGGATGAACAAACAACTGATACACAGAACAATAGGGGTAAAGCCTAAAAAACATTACGTTGAACAAAAGGATATAAACACAAAAGAGCAAATACTGCAAGACGCTGTTTCTATGAAGCTCTTGAAAAGACAAATCTAATCTATAGTGACCTAAATCAGGTCATTGCTTGCCTGGGGCTGGGGGAGAGAGGCAGGATTGCCAAGGGGCAGGAGGGAAATTTCTAGGTGATGAAAATGTTCTACACCTTGACCGAGGTGGGGGTTACATGGGTGTACACGTTTGTCAAAATTCAAACTGTACATATAGAGTGTGGGCATTTTATTGGATGTGACTAAAGCTGATATTTTTATGCAAAAACAAAGAAAAGCCTTCAGAAGCAACAGCCCTTGCTTTGAATCTCGCTTTGTCTCTTCCTGGCTGGTGACCTGGGGCAAGCCACTTAACACAACTGAGCCTTGGTTTCAGGCTGTTGTCAGGGCTGGAGATAATACATGCCAAACACCTGGGAAAAGAGTAGGCCTTCAATAAACAGCAGCTTCTATTATTACTGTTAATTAATAATAATGAGAAATAATAATCTGAATAACAGCTTCAATTCTCTACCTCACTTTGCTGGGTAGATCTCAAACTGCTAAATGTTCCTTGCTATTAGCTCTCACTGGAAACCAACACACACTCTTGTGTGGCATGCAATCATTTTAATGTTATGCCAGAAGAGATAATCAAGGATGAATACAAAATGTATGTAGATTAAAGAATTCATGTTTATATATGAATATGGGCCATGGAATCTTGGACTAATTCAAACCTGAGCAATGCTTACAGTTACCATTTTCTTTCCCCCCAAAAAAATCAGATTTCCAGTCTAAGTAACTTCATGGGGAGCTTTCTACTATATTGTTATCCAGGGTATAATTTCTCTAATAATGTCATTGGGGGGGGAAGAATTCTGGACTCTATACAATCCCTTGTATTAGTTTTCTCCTAAGAGTATCCTTCTCTAGAGGTAAGACATAGGTCATCATGGCAAATTTCACAACTATGGTGATCTGGTTTTGATAGTTTTTAAAACTATAATTATCATATGCTTCCTCTCATCTATGGAACATAAGAACTAGAAAGATTGGTAGGAAAAGAAAGGGATAAAGAAAGGGGGGGAATCAGAAGGGGGGATGAAGCATGAGAAACTATGGACTCTAAGAAAGAAAATGAGGGCTTCAGAGGGGAGGGGGTGGGGGAATGGGATAGACTGGTGATGGGTAGTAAGGAGGGCACGTATTGCATGGCACTGGGTGTTATACGCAACTAATGAATCATCGAACTTTACATCAGAAACCAGGGATGTACTGTATGGTGACTCACATAATAAAAAAATATTTTAAAAAAAACTATAATCTGTGAACCCATCTCTCTGTTTTGTTTTTTTTTTGTTTTTTTTTTTGTTTTTGTTTTTTTTTTTTGGTCACCGCCTTCCACATTCAGAAAACTGCAGCAAACTGTTCAGTTCTGTTTAGGCTTACAAATATTTTCTCTTTAGCTGGAGCAAAGGTAACTGAGAAAGTTTCGAGGTTCTTGGTAGAACTGAGCCTCTCGGTGGGAGTTTGCCAAAGACTGAGCAATAAGGGGGATTCCAGGTAGAACAAATGAAAGGAGCCATGCAGTGCACCAGGCTCAAAGCTGCAGAGGTGTTCGTCAACCCCTTTTTCAGTAAATGTCTCTAACCACCTTCATTGGGGAGCATCCCCGTCTCATTTTTAGCCAAAGAGCCAACTTCTGCTCAATGCTAATGCTGGTTTCCTCCCAGTGCGCTCATAGTCTTAAGACAGATCAAACCAACGTCAGAAGCAGTCTTCCTTTTGGCAGAAATGTCTCAGAGCTATTATTCCATAATGACAGCTGGGGAATCCAGGGCCTTCTAAAGAACTATGGAAGGCTCCAGAGAAATAATACAGAGGCAGGGCCACTGAAACATGATTCTTCAACCCAAGGGGAAGCTTTTCAAGTTCCCATCCCCAGCCCGAGTCAGGTCTTAACAGTCCAGAGGTCTCTGGAAATAGAAACAGCGCACAGCCCCACTTGGACTCTTTAGGAAATAAAATTTGCTAATGGCAGTATAGTTTTGTTTCATGATTTGCCTTTCCTTGTATTTTACTCATGAAAAACAGCTTTTTAAGAGGCCCAAACAACTTGTCTTAAAAATGACTTCCCTTCCTGGGCACACGACGAGACCACACTTCCCAGGATCCCTTACTGTTGGGCAGTTAGGCACAGGTATGCACCTGAATGTGTGGAACACAGCTCCTCTGTCAGCCACACTGGCCTGGTGAAGGAAACACATTGTTATTGTATTCAGGCTCCAAAATGTTGAGGTAATGTTTGTTACAAAAGTTCACCTATCCTAACAGACCTTCCTCCTATATAGTTATCCCCTCAAAACCTCCATTAAATGATTCCAGACAGAAAAACAACAAAGGGATACCAACATCTAGCTCATGCAGGATAAATATTTCTTGATCAAAACCCACCATAAGTCAGCCCGAGAGCTCCTGCTTTAAGCTGTGAACTGTGGACAGGCGTCCTCAACCCTTCCCACAACCATCAAGTTGAAGTAAGTCCTCCAGAAGTTAGGAGCTGACAGGAACCGGTTAGTGTCAAACAGGAAGCCCACATGTCTCTAGCTGCTGCTGGTAACACTTCAATTACCCACCACCTGCTTATCATGAGGTTCTCAGTACAGCTTTTTCCACTGTCTCCCAAAGAAAAGGTTAATGGGAAGTGTCAAGATCCAATAGGCAGGAAAATCCCAGCACTCAGTTGAGAAAATAAGAAGAGGTTATTTCTAGACTCAGTCATGGTTCTGAAAGCTTGCATGTATCATCCTGGCCCTTCCAGTCTTCAGATTTGCCCTTTCCGCTCATGCTGACATGGCTTGTACCCGCTGTTGAAGACAATCCTTCCGCCCGTGGCCAAAACTTCCTCTCCTCCACACCATGCTTCTTAAGAGCTATGTTCTAGACTGGAAGCATCTCCAAAGGGAGAAACCTTCTCCTTCCCTTTGGCATCCCACAGAGTAGGCACACTAGGCAGCACAGGCTAGCTGCTGTACCAAATAATCTCAACATTCTGATGGCTTTAGACATTGAACACCTTCTACGCATTCACGCAAGTCCAACACAGATTTATGGATCCAGGTTCCCATAGTTCCACCAAACCCTACAGCCCCAGAGTGTTCTACAGTCAAGGGACGGGAACAAAAACACGTGATAGGGACTTACAGGCCAGGCCTAAGAGTGGTATACATACACATATCACCATAGTCACCCACATTCCACTGACCAGAACTCAATATATGCCTACATATGACAAGAGGGTCTAGGAGGAAGGTACTCTCACTATGGCTCAGAAGAAAAGGAGAAATGGATTTTGGTGATCACATGGCTATATATGTCCCCTAGTGGGGACAGAGAATGTCTCCCAGAAGCATGCTGCTCAGGTTTCAAGGCCTACATTCAAAGGCCTATTGATCAAAAAATCAAAGCTCCCAGAACTACACAGAAGAGAAATATTAACCTTTGCACAATAAACCAGGATAATGTATACCAGCCTGAGGGCAAGGTGAGGTGGGACCTCACACAAGTTGGAAGCAAAGCATCTGAGATGGGAGATTTGTGTGTGCACGGAATGGGCCAGAAAGATTCTAAGAGAGGAAAAAGTTTGTGTTGCCTCCTAGAGTCATGCTGGTTGGGACAAGCAGACTCTTACTTCCACAGGTAGCCCAAGGGCTCAGAGTAGGAGACCTCTCACTTCACAGATGGGACAGCAGAGCTGTCCAGAGAGGTACAACAATTTGCAAGTTGCACATGTAGCCAGCAGGAAAGCCAGGACTGGAGCTCGTCCCCCTTATTCTATCACTCCCCATCCACCATGTCACTTGTGTATCCCTCTATCTGCCCAAGTGTGGGCCTTAAAGAAAACAGCTACAAGCCAGAGTATTCTCTCAGGCAAAAGATTTCTGGAAACCATGTTTCCCATTCTGGCATTTTGTTCTTCTCAAGTCTCTCCTTCCAAAATTACATAAACGTACAAATGGCAGGTGCGTGTGAGGCACAAGGACGAAGACACTCGCATACCCACCACAGTCTGTGTCACCCAGATGGCTTCCTGCTCATGCAAGAAGGACTCAGCTCAGTTTTCATCCATAAATGTTTCTTTATTTGTCCCCGGAGGCCTTCCTGTCACCTACAGGAGCACTTCTCCACAAGCTCTGTGAATTACAACTCTTTTAGAGGGTATGTTCCAGACAATGAACTTCTTTCCTTCCATCTTTTAAAATGAGATTAACCCAAGAACACTGCAGAGGCTCCGTGAAAGGCTTCCAATGATAAGCGTTCCCCTAACAATGGTGTGGGAATATCTCCGCACTCTTTTCTAAATCTGAGAAAGTTTGGAAGCCCAAGCTTTTCCAAAGAAGGATGGCAGATGGGCACAATTCATAAGAATTTGTCGACCTAGCATTCAAGCCCACAGGGGCTGGGAGATCAGAGTTTGCCCCCGCCCAGGGTTATTTTTGGCTTCTCTCCTTCCTACTCCAACCAAATCATACTTCCCTCTGTCTTCTCCACCCACACAGCCCCGATTTCCAACCCCCACTCCCCTCCCCCCCACCTGTGCTCACCTCTATCTTGTGCCATCTGTGGGACACGGCAAAGAGTGGGGGCAAGTCAGGGAGAGTGGCAGAATCAGGAAGGATGCTGAATTCTAGGGAGAGGGGCTTCGTTTTGTTCTATGGCAGATGTTAGAAAACTGCAACCCATGGGCCAAATCTGACCCATCATATCTTCTTATAGTTTTACTGGAAGACAGCCAAGCCCACTTGTTCACACAGTTTCTATGGCTACTCTTGTGCTACAATGGCAGGATTCAGAGTTGGGACAGAGACCCTACGGTCTGGAAAATCTAAAATATTTAACTATCTGGTCTTCTAAAGAAATATTTTTAAGCCATAAAATTGAGCTGTACAGCAGGAATCAGTCTCTACTCAATACACATACACACATGTTCACAGTAGTCCTAGTTATAAGAGCCAAAAGGTGGAGCCAACCCAAATGTCCATCAAAGGATGCATGGATACACAAATTGTGGTACATACGTACAAAGGAATATTATTCCGCCATAAAAGGAGATCAAGTACTGATTGATACATGCTACGACATGGGTGAACTTCAAACTCATTATGCTAAGTATAAGAAGCCAGACACAAAAGGTCAGACACTGTGTGGTTCCATTTATACGAAATATCCAGAAGAGGTAAATTCTTGGGAGACAACACAGAATGGTGGTTGTCAGGGGCTGGGGGAAGAGAAGAATGGGGAGAAACTGCTTAACGGGAACAGGATTTCCTTTTAGGGTGATGAAAAGGTTTTGGAACTAGACAGAGGTGGGGATTGTATAACACTGTAAATGTACTTAAATACCACTTGATGGCTCACTTTAATATGGTTATTTTAGGTTGTGGGAATTTCACCTCAACAAATTTTTTTACAACTCAAAAAAGACATAATTCTTTAAGGAGTCAATCTCTGGGGATTTCAGAACAGGGGAGTGACACCATCTGAGATATACCCTCAGGCAAAAACCTAGCAATCTTTACAAAAAGGGAAGTCCTTGGATTACTCCTGGGTGTCTGGGGGAGGACGCCATCATGAACAAAAATTAAAAATAAAGGAGAAAAAGCAAATTAGAAAAGGGGACACTCAGTTTGCCACCTGCTGACTTTTTCCACCTATGGGACAACTGGGAGGATAATAACAGGAAGTTTTTGATGTTGAACTGGGATTTCAGAGCAAGATCAAGGCCACAGAAAGAGATGCAGGATTAGTCCTTAAGGCGGTGGTACTGCCATGAGAGATGAGAGGAGAAATTGCTGGCACAAACAATGGGGAATCCCTGGTTGCACAGGGCAGGGAAATTAAGCACAGCCAGAAGGAGTATCAAAGAAGAGGTGGGCAGAGGATCAGGAAGAGGCCAGGAGACAAGGAATTATGGAGGGACTAGAGCTGAGTCACTGGAGTTATAGATAGCAGCAGAGTTCAAAATCTACCTCCTGGTTCTTGACTGTTTCTGTGACAATCAGAGGTGGCTAGGTAAGTGGGGCCATGCATAGGATAAATGCGTAGCTTAGCACCCAAAGGAAATAAGATTCCAAAGCTGGGAGCAGCCCCATGCTTGAAAGGATGGCACAAGCAGCCTCCAACACGTACCTGCTCCCAACCATGGCCCCAGGTCCAAAGCTGAGCTCACTCCCAAATCAGAGTCATGCTTGACATGCCCCGGACCCCTCTGCGAACATGTCAAGGCAGCTGGTATATCGAACAGTCATGGCTCGATGTAACCACTACCCAGGGCCTTGTGGCATCAGTGGCTACCCACTGGCCAGTGCTCTGTTTCTATTTGCTGCAATAAATCCTCTACAATATTACATTAACTTCAAAATGATGACATTTGGCGTATAATAGCGTACTGATTCCTTAGAATCAGAATGAATTTGACTTGCCATTACCATAAGTGGGAATCCAAAAAGGCTATAATAAATAATACAGCCACATTCTATCTATTCACCCTTGATATCTCCTTTATAATATTAACTAAAGAGGTAAGCACCATGGAGGAGCAAGAATTATTTCTGGTATGCCAAGGAAGGGACTTTGCTGGAGGGGGAGGGGGATGCTTCACAAAAAGCGGTAGGACGTCTTTTAGCAAAGGTAAGTTTGTAATGAGTATCAGGCTGACTTTTTAAAATAAGAGCTATTCAGGTGTGAAATGGGCTCCCCCAGAAATGAGGTGGGAGTCCCTCGGCTTTTCTGGGGCTGTAATAATGGGTTAGTCATGTATGACAGCTTGCATAATGGTTACTCCAGTTTGGGAGACTTTGGACAGCCTCCCTGTGATTTATACAATATCAGTTGGAAAAGCATCCTATTTTGCCACAGAACATGTTCTGGAGAACCAAGCTCATCATGGGCTCCTAAGGCGAACACATCGAGTGAACTTCAGGTAGCTATGTGAAAGAAATCCAGCAACCTGTGCATATGCCTTCTTAGAAAAGGTGTTAGAAAAGACTGTAGCCCAGAAGTGACAAACAGGCAGCTTCTGAGCCAAATCTGGCCTACAAGTGTGTTTTAATGGCCCTTTAATGGTTCCTTGGTGGTTTTTGTTCTCGTTTTCAGTTTGTGAACCTGTTCCTAATCCTTCGAACTTGAAAGATGTTGTGAATGCTGCCAGTGGACAGCCCCAGGAGGTGACCGTGGCCCAAATATGAACCACTCGCAGCTGGCTTCTCTAGAGAATTGCCCTCCACCAATCCAGGGCCACCTGTCTCCATCACAGAGCAGCGGCCCATGACTAATGAACACAATGGTGTACAGGGGACAAAAGTCCTCCCTGCCTTGCCTCAAGGTGGGGCCAACATGGTGCAGTTCATGCTACGGAACCCATCCGTGGGTTCAGGCCAAACCTGGACCCCAGCCAAGGCCACATCCTTGCTTAGCTCCTCCCCCACTGCCAGTCCTACTTCCTTCCCCTCCCTCCTCCTCAGAGCAGTGCCTCTTAAACACAGATCCCTAGACCATGGATAACATGGGCTTCTCCCTGGAACCTGGTTTGATATGCCAATCTCAAGCCCCACTGAGACTTTCTCACTCAGAAACACTGGGAACAGGGCCCAATAAGTGGGGTTTCAACAAGCCCCCCAAGTCATTGTTACATGTGGTTCAGTTTGAGAACCACAACCCAAGTCCTCCCTCGGTGGAATGACACACTTTCAGACGGGCTCCCAATTCCAGTTCTGCCTACAGAGAACCTACCCATAACAAGAAAGTTCACATTTAAAAAAATAAATAAATAAATAACAAAAAACCACCACCTCTCTTTCTAGCTCCTCTTGGAGATTGCTTCTTTCCACAGGGAAGCCATCAGCTTGACCCAGAAGGACTGGTGCCCCACTGGGAAACGGTTTCCATGGGTTCCACTGGTTTACACCCAGCCTGGCTCGTGCATTCTGGCCCGGTCTGCATGGACTGGTCTGGACATTTGCTCTAGCTCTCCAGACTAAATGCCCCGAGATCAGGGCTTGCCTTTCTCATCTCCGTATCCTCACAGCCTGGCACATAGCTGGCACTCAACTATTTCAATGGAGTTAAGATGAACCGAACCAACCCTGTTGAAACAGGCCAACATTCCTGAGACTCAGAGGCAAAATTCACACAATAAGAGCCCAAGAAACAATCCCTGCATCAAATTAATACAATGACCTCACAGACATTATAGGTATGCATTGGCTATAATTGCGCAAGGATATAATATGCTGGAGAAATTAGTTGCTGATTCACGGTTGTCATCCTCAACCCCGAAGAGTGCAGATTAATAACCCCTGTGATTTGATCCCAGTCCACCTAAGTGCAGGTCCCATCTCTACTCATTTAACATCTAATTCCTCAGAGTAGGTTTGCAGGCCTATGACACATGGTTCAAATATTCACATGGTCTCCTTAGCCTAGAGAGACATTTTTTTTTATTACAGAATCAAACTGCATATGAAATAAAACAAACACAAAATAAAATCCGGCTGCAAACCTGAGCTCTGGAAATAAAAAAGAAGTCATTTCCAACCCAGCACTAGCTGGCTGCTCTCAAATTATCCATGTAGAAAATTGCCCAAACTTTTCTACCCAAACTGCATTTGTTTCTGATTTTAAACTAAGTTCCGTTCCTAATTTTTCTTCCTTTCTCCAAAGCTTCTATCTTTAGGAAATATGGAGCCCAAGTTCTATAATTTGCACTTCATTTGAACACTAATGAAAAGAAATGCTCTTCCCCTTCAAACTATTTCCTCAGTCAATTACACAAATCCTCTAAGTGGAGTGTGTGAAGTGATTTGTGTCCAAGAACTTAATTAGTACTTAATTCTGGAATTTGTATATTCTTAAGCCCACATCCTTTTAAGTTTCCACCAAGCTCAAAAAATGGTCCAGGTGTGGTCCCCTACCATAAGATCAAGGCAGAAGCAGATTTGAAGAAGTCAAGAGAAATAAAAGACCATCTGTGTGTTCAAAAAGGCAACAGCCCACTGCCTTACGTTGCAGGCAGCCTTTCAGCCACCAACGAAGGTCTTTTCAAGTCCACAGAGAGGGCAGGAGCAAACAGCACTTGCTTACTCTGCAAATAATAGTTGTCTTATTGTAAAGAGAAGCCGTGCCCATTGTAGAAAAACAGGGGAAATACAGAATAATATAAAGGAAAAAAATAAAATCAGCTACCTAGTGATAGCAAACGCTTCCATTTTTAACAAAGACTTCCATTTTTTTTATGTTGACAATACAATAGATACATTATACTGTAGATCATACTTTGTGTCCATTTCTCTCATTTCCTCCACTTAGTGTACATTTCCCTGTATTATTCAAAACTGTGTGTATGGGTCTCTTATTCCAGGGAGAATAAGAACTTGGTGAGGCTGCCTTCACACCCTGCTGGGCTCTTCCCTTCGTATCACATGCTCTCAGATCTTGGGGAGGGAAAGGGGGTGCAGACTATCTTATTCTTTTTATGTATAAAGCACAGATATGTAAACATTTAGCATATCTGGGGTATTAAAATTTTATGGGGGAATGGCAATTAGGGGAAAAAATGTCCAAAAGACTCCTTGAGGGGGCAATCATAAAGGAAAGGGGAGGACTGAGAAACTCTACAGTAGATGACTGTAATGTAATTGACTTAACCAATCCCTTAAATAAAAACCTGCCAACACACACTTAAGCTATTGCTTGATATTAGACTGTTAAATAAAAGCAAAAACTAAACAAACTTTCTAATGTCTCTTAATGACCATATGTTCTTTTTCAGAGGAAAAGATATGTTTCCCTACGGTTTGGATCTCCAACAATCTCAGTCATTAAAAGCGGGGAAAATGAAACTGGCCTGCTTGTTGGCAGTCTGTGCATTGGCCTTCCCAAGTTCCATATGTCCATCATTCAACTCGACTCGGGAGGAAGGAAACCAACACCGAATAGGCCCTCACACATCATCCTCAGCGGAACGCCAGGAAGCCTGTGCATCTATTCAAACATTTGTTTAGGTTCTCCTGCTCAAAGTCACACATCTGTTCAGGGGCAGAGCCCAGATCTGGTCCTAAAGTCAGTCCTCCTTCCATCCTCCCTGAGAACAGCAGTGAAGTCACTCTTAGAACTTTCCAGAACTTAGTTACTCACCTGTAAAATGAGAGGGTTGGACTCGATTTCTAATTGGGGCTTGCAATTCTAGGCTTCCATATAATCACATCATCAAGTAGCTAAGTGTTTGGGGCCACGGGTCAGACCCCAGGTTGTCAAAACCCCTAGAAAATCAAAGAACTGCATCCTGTCTTCTGCTCTCCTGCCACATTTTGGAAGCGATATGCCCTCACTCTCAAGGTGCTGCCCAGAGCCAAGGCTCTCCAGAAAGGATGGGCTGACTTCAACTCTTCGAAGTACACAGCCCGCTCTGCCCCTTCGCAGAGCTTTATCTCAGGCTCGTTCCCAGTGCTGAGCCTCTGGGGAGAGCTCTGCATGGATGCGGAAGATAAGCGTCCAGCCCTTAATGAATAGTGTTTTTCTCCAGGCCATTGTCTTGCATTTTAGCACTAAAGGACACAGACGCATCAGCATCATAAGAGCACTGTCTAATTAAAAGAAAGTTTTAAGAAGTAGGAGCCCTCATGGGATTCCTCACCAAAGTGCAAGCATCCCTAAGCAGAGAGCACACACACATTGCAGAAGGTATCCTTGGAGGGCACCATTTCAAGTGCATATGGCTCCCTCCGTCTTTCCTGATCTATCTGGTACCATGGAGAGGGCTCTCCTGCAGAGACGCACAGCCAGCCAGATGTTGGGAAGGCAACGTGCCCTCACAGAGGCTGGACGGCCAGTCACATCCCTTCTGCTGAGATTCATTCTGCAGCCAGGCTATGCTCTACTAAATATCTGTCAGGTCCTGTCCCACAGGTTCCTGCATCTGTGATGGAGCTGGGATCCTTGTGTGGAGGTGCCTGCAGCCTCCCAAGTAAAATGTGCTGCCCAACTGGAAATCACCCTGATTTCACACGGACGCCTCAATTCAGAGGGAAAAGCAGAATCAATCCTCCCTGACTTTGGTCAGGCACCTTGGACCATTCCCCTGACTCATCTACAGCCATGTGGTGGGCTAAGTCTGCCTGGACCCAAGAAAGACCTAATAGCAGATAAAATCTGCAACAGAAAGCACGTCTTTGTGGACAAAAAATAAATGTGCAGAACATACACTGCTAACAGAACAGGTGTGGGCACAGTTAGAATTTTGCAAGCCTTTGTCTGCATAAAGCAGTACTGAGAGTTTTACGCTCACTTTCAAAGCAGGAAATGTGAGTCCCCAGGTCTCAAAGGGTTGAAACCCCTTTTTCACTCACCAGAGCTGCAGAATCCCATCTCTGACAGAGCTGACGAACCCCTGACCAGAGGCTTAATTTCATCTGTCCTTCAGCAAATTTCCTAAACATCCCTGTCTGTCAGGGGCTTAAACCCCCTATTTAAAGATAATTTTCACTATTTCAATTGGAAAAAGACAATAATTGTTTTGTTTTATTTTTAACATAACAGTACCCACAGAATAATTTTTTTCTCCTGCTGGGTGGGCAGATAATGCCTTTTTATTCCGTGCATATCCTTCCCTCCTGTTTTTCCAAGAAAAATCCCTACCTTCCAATTCCGTCATGATTCGTTGGGTCCAGTGCCAAAAGTCCTGGGCTCCCGCACTACATTCTCTGATTCATCTGGGATACCATAAGTCTCCTGAACTATGCACAATATGAAATTAAAATTAAAATGTTACCATGTGATGTATTTAATATTTGATAGGATTTTATCTCATTTTACTTGATTTTAAATACAAACCGAATTAAACAAAAACACTCTCAGAAAAGAACACTAATGAGCCTGCTTTTTACTTTGGTGTGGTCTTCGGCTGACCTTTTACTATAGATATGTGGTCCTTAACTGGAGAGGAGAAAAAAATATTCTCAAAAGTCTTCTCAGGTCTGTCCTGCTCCCACCCAAAAAAAGATCCCAAGGAATACATTCCCAGTCCCAGAACTCCTGAGCAACCTGCCCAGGAGACGAAAAGGAGACAAAATACACAATACCCATCAACACCACCTCCACCCACTGTGCTCCCTTCACACTGTGATGATGTCCCCTCAGCCTGGTCACCCAAGATACAGGTCCTGGGGATAGCTCTAACTCCTCCTTTCCTCACCACCCACAACATCACTTGAGTCTCCATGACCGTACCCCCAAGCCTTTCCAAACACCATGCCTTCCTCTCTTCTCTTCAAGCCACAGCCTTCACTCAGGCCCTCTGCACCCCTCAGCTGGATTTCCAACCAGCCTCCCAGTGGGACTTCAGATCCTCCCAAGTGTTACCAGAGTACTGGTTTTAAACCACAAATGAAATCACAACAGTCCCTGCTTGGAAAACACAGGCTAGATCCCCACTGCCAAAGGCTGAGATTCAGAATGCCAAACATGACTATGAGGGCCAGTGTGAGCCGGCCTCACCCCACCTTATGATTCCATTGCTACTCAATTAATAGTAAGGTTCAGTGCGACTTGATGATCAAACAGATTTAGGTAATGAAGAAAAGGAGAAATAACGAGAGCAATCACATCCAACAGTTCGAAAAGCTTACTCTGGGAAGTGGTACCAAATGCTATATATGCATTAGTTCAATCTTCTCAACAAGAAGGCAGCCATTATTATTTGCCCCACTTGTCAATCAGGAAAGCAGATGCACAGCTCATTAAGTGGCACAGGCCGAAGTTCAACCCAAGGAGCAATGACAGAGCCCATGTCCTTGCTCACTATGCCACACTGCCTCCCAGATGGTATCAACACGGATGGTCTAGGTCACTTAGACCTGGTGGTATGGATCAAGAAGTCATTGCAAATACCCACCCAGGTGGGCGCTTACTATGCCCACTTCAGCTAAACCCCCTAAATGTGCAAGAGGGAGCCCCTTGCTTAAGCTAAAAGAGGGTCCAGAAGACATCAGGAAGTCTGAGTACCAACTCTAGCAGAAGAGGCCAGGCTCAACGCACGCATGCCACCTAAAATGCGCCTACTCCAATGACCTCTCCCGATCATTCCCACGTATGTGCCCAGAGAAAAGTATACAGAAGGGTTCCACATCCCACTAACTCTGTGGATGGGTCCATGCCCCTCCCATGCCGAGAAACCTACACAGCTGAGAACACACAGGAGGCAGGAGACCTCTGCGCCTGGGTCCTCACTGTGCTCTCTTCCTGCACTGCTCAACCTCCACCCTCTGGCCTAATTACATGGCTACGCCACCTTTCTAGCTTACGTAAACCTTCTAGTAAGTGCTCAATAATTCTTTCCGAAAAAAAAATGGATGAATAAGAACTTCAGAAAACTCTAGTTTTATCTGTTTTTTATGAATTAATAAGAGCAGCACCTGGTTTTAGCACCAGTGACTTGTGGACGTGATCAGTGAGCCAGTCTCCCTGAAACCGACCTCTCCAGAGGCCCTAAGTAAATGAGTCTGGGGACCTGTGAAGATGGGGAACTGGACCGAGGCCCAGCTTGCATGCAGGCAGCCCTTGTCCCTCATATTCCCGTCTCATTTCCAGCACCCAGACAACTGTACGGGCATTATTTGCTGACATTGCTACCCACACAGAATTTGGTACGATGGCTCCTGCTCCATGCACATGCACTCTCCAAAATCAAACAACAAATACAAGGTGGCAGGTGAACAACAAACGCCATGTGAAAAAGGGATGAAAATCTAACGTAAACAGGCCTCCTCCACTTAGGGATGATAAACGTGACGTAGCATGGCGACATAAACCGTAAGCGGGCTGCCCCTTTAAAAATATAACCATCAATCTGTTGTTAAGCCCACAACCAGTTGCAATATTAATCACACTCCTTTGGCAAGAGAATCCATTTCCCAATAAAGTTTGAGTGGCAGAGAAAAGGCAGAGCCAACAATCGGGAAATAAACTATGCTTCCAAATGATCGAAGGAAAGCTGCTCTTCTCGCTGGCGGCTCTCCCGCCATCCTGCTGCTCACACCAGACACACATAAATACACATGCCACTTTGCTTCCCCCACATCATATTTCCATCATTGCAGAGTGCTGTGCAGTTCTGTTCTGGGCCCATTTTTCACTTTGTGCCATTTTTGTATGATTCGCACAGACCTCCCCTAGAAATTAAGAGTCCCTTCTTAAGCACAACCACCATCTCTGGTTTCTTACAGCTTTTCTCCCCTCCCACTCTCTCTGCAGGAAGTCTGGAACAATCCTGCTATGCAGCATGCATGTTCTGCCTCTCCTCTTGAACTGGGAGCCCCTAGAAATCAGCATCCAAACCTTATTCTTATTTCCCCGAAGGCTGGCACAAAGAAAACATTAATGCAGAGAGTAGGGTTTTAGTCACTCTAGGAGAAGTTTCTAATAAATGAAGCCAACTTGGAAACCCCTGAACTGTGGTATTCACTAGCTTGTCCAAGCAACCAACTCTCAGATGCGACACTCACCAGAGAAGACAAATCCCCACATCTTCTGTTCTTTTCCTTTAAATAGATACTAGTAAGTATGTTTCCTTCCATGCAAATGGTGAGATGTGTTTGATCCATCACCTTTGGAAATGTTGTGATACAGCCACTCTAAGTTGCTAGATTAATATGGAATGACTGACATCTTGACAACATTGAGTCCTCCTTCCAATCTGTAATACACCTCTCCACTTATTCTGGCCTTATTTCATGCGCTATAGAGTTTCTCCAAGTTAATCTAGGCACTCTTTGAACAGATTGATTCCTAGGTACAATTATAGTTGTTGCTATTGTGAATGGTATCTTCTGTTGCATTCTTAATTATTACAGTACAGAGAAAAGCTTCATATTTGTATGTTTATACTATCTGAAAAACTTACTAAACTCCTTAATACTACTGGTCGGTCTGGTAATTATCTTTTCTTCAAGTAAATGGTATTCCATGCAAAAAAAAAAAAAAGACAATTTGTCTTTTCTCTTCCAATCCTTAGGACTTTCTTTTTACTTACTCTATAACCCAAACCTTTAGTAGGTAACAGCAATAAATCATGGGTATCCTTATTTTTTTTAAGATTTTATTTTATTTGACAGAGTGCACAAACAGGGAGTGTGAGGCAGAGGGAGAGGGAGAGGCAGGCTTCCCACCCAGCAGGGAGCCCGACGCGGGGCTCGATCCCAGAACCCGTGACCCTCAGGATCACGACCTGAGCTGAAGGCAGATGCTTAACTGAGCCACCCAAGTGCCCCACTTCTTTCTAACCCTGAAAAAGAATACTTCTAAAATTTAACTACTAAACAATGTTTGTGACAGGCTTTTGGAGGAAAGTCTTTATCAGATTAAGGGCATTTCTTTATAGAAAGACTATATTCTTGTTCCCAATTATTTGCTGCCCCTCTCTACCAGGCTCATCTCCACTGGGCCTCCTCCTTTGGGCGAACTATAGATCCCACCGCACGACATCAGGCTTGACCGTAGGACTTTCTCTGGCCAATGGATTATGAAAGGGGGTGACATATGCCACATCCAAGGTGACACCTGCAACGATCCAGTGCTTCTACAGCTCTTTCCCCTCTGCTCCTGGATTACCACATCCCAGGAAGGGGCCGTTCCTCCAGGCTGCATTCCGGAATGAAGACCACAGAGAGCAGAGACACAGCCAACTTACAGCCTACATGTAACGTGAATAGGAAGTCAACCTTTGCTGTCATAAGCCACTGACATTTGGAGGTGGTCACTGTAGCATAACTCAGCAAAAGGTGATTGATATGCCATCTATCCCTATTTGTCTCTGGGCTTTTGTCATAAACAAGTACCTTTGCTACATGCCTTGAGATATTTTCCTTTAACTTGTTAATGTAATGATTTCTACTGATAGGTTTTCTCAGATTAAATCTGTAGCAGACCACTGGGAAATGACTTCTTAGATAAAGGGCCAATATCTAAAACCTGAAGAACACAACACCCGAAAAAACAAAAAATCCCGGAAAGAAATGGGCAGAAGACATGAACAGACGTTTCTCCAAAGATGACATACCAATGGCCAACAGACACATGAAAAAATGTTCAACGTCACTCAGCATCGGGGAAATACTAATCAAAACCACAATGAGATACCACCTTACCCAGGTCAGAACAGCTAAAATTAACAACTCAGGAAACAGCAAATGTTGGCGAGGATGCAGAGAAAGGGGATCCCTCTTACGCTGTCGGCGGGAATGCAAACGGGTGCAGCCACTCTGGAGAACAGTATGGAGGTCCCTCAAAAATTTCAAAATAGAGCTACACTATGACCCAGCAATTGCACTACTAGGTATTTACCCAAAGGATACAAGCAAGCATAGTGATCCAAAGGGGTACCTGCACCCCAATGTTTATAGCAGCAATGTCCACAATAGCCAAACTATGGAAAGAGTCCAGACGTCCATTAACAGATGAATGGATAAAGATGTGGTGCGTGCATGTGTGTATATACAGTGTGTGTGTATATATACGGAGATAGATATAATGGAATATTACTCTGCCATTGAAAAGAATGTAATCTTACCATTTGCAAGGACATGGATAGAGCTAGAAGATATTATGCTACAAGAAATAAGTCAGAGAAAGACAAGTATGAGATGATTTCACCCATATGTGGAATTTAAGAAACAAAACAGATGAACAGAGGAGAAGGGAAGGGAAAAAAAAAGGTAAAAACAGAGAGGGAGGCAAATCATAAGAGACTCCTAACTGTGGGAAACAAACTGGGGGTTGCTGGAGGGGAGGTAGGTNTAAAAAAAAAATAAGAAACAAAACAGATGAACAGAGGAGAAGGGAAGGGAAAAAAAAAAGGTAAAAACAGAGAGGGAGGCAAATCATAAGAGACTCCTAACTGTGGGAAACAAACTGGGGGTTGCTGGAGGGGAGGTAGGTGGGGGGTGGGGTAGCTGGGTGATGGGCATTAAGGAGGGCTTGTGCTCTAATGAGCACCGGGTGTTATATGCAACTGATGAATCACTAAATTCTACCTCTGAATTTAAGACTACACTATATGTTAACTAAATTGATTTTAAATAAAAAGTTTAAAAAAACCTACAGCAGACTACTGAAAAATGTCATAAAAGACATGATCGCCAATTGACCTGTTACCTATATCTGGGCACCCATTCTCCCCACCCCCTCCCCTGCCCGTAGAATATGGGTTCCACTTGCCTTTCCCACTCCCAGAGACCACTCCAAGGACACAGCCTTAAGATGCTGATGTGCTGGTGAAAACACCTGCATGGTGTATGTGACTGGGCCCTCTTAGGGCCTCTTTATGATCTCTCAAAATTTGGCAGGCAGGTGGAGGGATCCATTCATCTTGCTGCTGCCCAAGACAAGCCTCATAGATAGGTTCTTCTGGCTATTATTAAAGTTGTCACCTGCCAACCTGGAGTGGCCGCCACTTTGGTTTCTCCCTGCCCTCTGAATACAGGGTCTGGTTTCACATTACACCTGGGAAGCTCATGAGAAGGTTGTGAACCAACATAGACGTTAGCTTCCATCAAAAAAAACTAGTGCTGTTCCTTCTATGGTACAGCATTGTCACTGGAAGGTGGCTGCCCCACCGAGAACTACACTGAGCTGCATCAGGTACGGCCCTGCACATAGCTCTCATCAACAGAAATGCTCTATCACTTGCAGGTCCAACACTGTCATAAAGCAGGCAGAGATTCTCTGCGTGCTCCCTTGAGATTTCTGGGCCTTAGTAGTGGTTAAGCCACAAGACAGAGGGAGCCTGGGTCCATGAATTGCCATATGGGCCACCTGCCAACCACTGTACCATTTTGTGAGCAAGAAATAAACCCCTGTTGCATAAGGAAGATTAGAGTAATTACTGTTACCCTACTGTATTATCTTGTACTCCAGGAATAAATTCAACCACATTTTGTAATAGGATGCTGGATTTAGAATGGTAACACTGTATTTCAGATTTTAGCTGAAACAGACTTGTAAGTTCCCTTCTCTGGTACCATCTTTAGTGTTGATATTGGTATTGAGCTTCGGAAAACAAGAGCAGCTTTCGAAACCCTTGTTATGTCTCTGGAACAATATATACGATGCAGGGACTACCTATTCATATTAAATTGGGTAGGCCTTATTTGGGGAAGGGGAAAAGTTCTCACAGCTATTCCAATTTCTTCAGCAGCCATTGTTCTAGTCAGGTTTGTGTTTTTTTCCATTATCAGGTGGCCAACTCTGAAATCTCATTTTTTTTCCATCAATCTATTCATTTCATATGGGATTTCACATTTGTGTACAGTTGTACATCCAATTCACTTACCACAGCTAAGTTGCTTCTGTACCTGTATTTTATATGCAACTTCCTCTTTTTATCCTTGATGAGTCTCACCAGAGACTTGTCCATTTTTCCAATTCTTTCAAAAAATATTTGGCTTTGTGAATCATTGTTACTTTCTCCAGACTTCTTTTATTGATTTCTACCCTGTCTTATTATTTCAATCCTTCTGATTTCATTGGGTCAGGGAACATGGTCAGAATGCTCGTCAATTCTTAGAACCTGGAGACCTTCTGGTCTATAATGTGATCCACTTTTGTGAAAATTCCACGTATGCCCCAAAATAGGCATTTTGTGTTTCTGGGTACAAGCTTATTAGTCATATTATCCAAATCTTTTATCCTCTTATTTTATCTGATCTGTTTCCAAGAAGAGTACATTTAAATCTCTACCTACAGTGGTAGATTTATCTATGTATTACTATAAATTTGACAATTATTTTTTTATATAGCTTAAGGGTGTACTACTGGTTATATTTGTTCATGACTATTACATTTTCTCGGAATATTGTGGCACTTCCAGAATACATCATCATTTTTCATCTCTTTTTGTGTTGTTCACCTTAAATTCAGTTCATCTGATACTGAAACCATGAGCCTGGTGTTATTTTGGTTATTTTCCTGGAATGCCATTTTTATCCCTTTATTTTCAACCTTGCTTTGTGCTTTTGTGTGATTCTCTTAAAACCACAGATTGCTGCATCTTTTTTGTAACTCCTTCTAGGAGTCCCCACGTCTTAATCAGTGAGATTAACCTGTTCATACAGTAATCAATGATACCGGAGGATTGATTTCTTCATCCCTTTTTGTGTCTTCAATTTACAGATTTTTTTTTTCAAATTTCAATTTTTTTAATAATAATTTTTTATTACGTTAGTCACCATACAGTACATCCCTGGTTTTTGATGTAAAGCTTTTTCTTTCTACTTTCCTATCTCTTGCTAAACCAATCCAATTTTCCTTACTTTTTCCTACTGCTAGTTGGAAATATATTATTTTCTTGGTTGTCCCTAACTTACAAAGACCCATATTTATACTTTTTTTCCTCTTAATAGAGAAAGATTTACCCACGACCATGTCCTCTCCGCAGTTAAGACACATGTACTGCCTGCCCCTACCTCTGATCTTTCACATATACTCATGCACACTTCATTTCTCATGTTGGCATTACCTGGAAATTTAGTTCCAGATTGGTTATGGGTCCCCTGCCACTGCTGTTCCTGGCATACCTGAAACCCTGAGCAAAGAGGTCAGCAGACCATACTTTGTTTACCACGTTGATTAGAACCAGAATTCTTCTGTTCACTTATTTTTTGGTAGGGTGATTCAGAATTGTGCTTCTATGAATATTCTTAAGAGCTTTACCTAAGGTATAATTTATATAACATAAAATTCACCAATTTTAAGTGTGATTCACTGACTAGCATTATGTTTACAGTTGTGCCCCCATCACCACACTCCACTTTTAAACCTTTCCATCACCCAGAAAGACCCCTCAGTATCTCTTCAGTCAACCCTTGTTCTCACACCTCTAGCCCCCAGACAACCACTGATTCACTGTGTCCACTAATTTGCTGTTTTCTGAACATTTCACATAAATGTAACCGTCCAAGAGGTGGTCTTTTCTGGTTTCTTTCATGTACCATCAGGTCTTTGAGGCTCATCCCTCCCGTGGCATGTACCAGTACTTCATTTTATTGCTGAAGATGACTGTAGGACAAGTATGGGCCACATTTTATCTATATCCCAGTTTCTGGACGTCTAATTGGTTTCCATTATTTTAATATTCTGAATCACGTCCCTGTGAAAATTTTCATCTAAATCTTCCCATGGACACAGTCTCCTTTCTCTTGGCGAGGTACTTAGGAGTGGAATTGCTGGGTCACAGGATAAATTTATGCTAAGCTTCTACAAGGAACTGTCAGACTTCTTCCAAAGTGGATGTACCATTTGAGATGCCCACCAGCCACGGAGGAGGGTTCTAGGTTCTCCACCTCCCTGCCAACACTTGCTATTTCGTCTTTTTTACTCTCATTCTATAGGTACATTTATTATTTTTATAGTTAGAAAAAACAGACACTTAGAGTATATGAAAATCAGGTCTATGTCCTGTGATCTCCCAATGAAGTGAAGTGGGGGGAGAAGCAAAAAGAAATAGAATAGACCAGAAAAGTAAATATGATTGCCTCTGGATGACAGGATTAGGGGTGTTTCTTCTATCCACCTTTCTATAGCTTTCTTCTTGATAAAGAACAGGTACTTTTATAATTTAAAAAAATTGTCTTTAATAGGTGTTTTACAGCTAACATAACCTTATTTTTCCTACATTTACATTCCCCAACAGTGGCAATAAGATAGCAAAGTTTCCCTCCAGCCTCCAGATTAACTTGCAGAGTAGCTGTTAGTTTTATTAAGCTCCAGAGAACTGTAGAGCTTCCAAGGCCTCTCTCCAGTCAGCTAAGAGGCCTGGGTGACAGCTGCCGCTGCCATCCCTCCCACTATGCTTTCTGTGCCAGCACTGGGACACTCGGCTACTCAGAGACACCTTATTCCGTTGCCAGCATCCCGTGATTGTCCAGGCTCTCCCCATCCCACATTTGGCCTGTACACCAAACTCTACAAGACACATGGTCTTCAAGTAGCTGTTAGCTAGAGATCACAAAGGCTGCCTCATCATACCTAAATGTAAATGCTATATCTCAGCCCATCAACTAGAAGTCTTGAATTAATCCCCCAAGTATTAATTAAGCACCAACTCTGCGTCACGCACCTTCCTCCGTCCCGTTGAGTTTACGGTCTAATAATAAACCACGTACCTTTCAAAGTACAGGGCACTAAGGATCCTAAGTAACAAACACACACAGAGGATCCATGAGAGTTTAGAAAAGGAATCTTTCTTTTTCTAGCTGCGAGATGAAAGGTTTCCAGGAAAAGTCACCAGCGAGTTTGAGGTGTCAGTTGAGTACAGAACTCAGAGGTCCACGAATTACACAATGGCCCAAGACAAGCATTTAGGAGGCAAGACCGAAGGAAAAAACTCCCCTTCCTGGAACCCAGTTTCCCTCTCAAATGCTTCTTCCCTGTTCTTCATTCCTCCTCACCAAGCATCTTGTCTCCCTGCAGACACCCATACCCAGTCTACCCTGCTCTAAATGAATGCCTTCAGCGACTGCAAGGCCAGATGCAGCCAGGCAAGGGCGCTCTAATTCAACTTGTCCAAAATGAAGAAAGCCCAGAAGTACCACCAGAGTTGTATTTATCCTACATTATGACAGGGCACTTATAACCTCTACAACCTTTTAAGAATATAACATGCGACAAAAAAAATTACTTAACATCACTACCATTTTATGCTAAAGACCATACCTGGCTGAAGAATGTCACAAATGACTTTAACATCAAGAGCCGAAGCAAAACCTTCAACTAGAGAGGATTGTGTTGTTTGGCCTGATGAATAATTTGCACTCAGTAATAGGGAGTCAGCCAAGCCACCAAGCGTGAATTACTAATTTTCAAAAGACCAAAAAAATAATAAAGTACATTCAACCTTAAAACTATTCTGAACATAATCTTCCTTTGAGGATTCAGAATGCCTGGAAACACTTTAAATTTGTGAATAAGGACCACGACTTTAGGTTGTCACATCCATACAAAGCTATTGAATAAAACCCAGCAGGCTTAGAGATTACCAATCCTCCTGTTCCAAGCTAAAAAGAATTGCTCTTCTAATAGTAAACGTAGGCATATGCCAGAACTGGGTGTGGGAGATGTGCCCATTAAAGAATGTCACTGATTTTACTTTAATTTATTCCAGGTTTATTGCATATTGCACAATTCACCTGTTACTGGTACACAGTTCTCTAAATTCTGACAACTTCACATAATCCATGTAATCACCACTACAATCAAGATAGCGAACATGTTCATCACCCCCCGCCAAAATTCTTTCATTCCTTTCATGGTAAAACCACCCCCCTTCCCCTGGTCCCTGGCAACCCAAAATCTAATTTCTGTTCGCATCATTTCACCTTTTCCAGAATGTCCTATAAGTGGAGTACAGTACTTAGCTTTTGAGTCTCCCTTCTTTCACTTAGTATCATCTTTTCAGAGCTCTGTGTTGTTGCCTTGATTTTGTTTTTTAGCTGACGTAGAACTGGAACATCCACACAGGTACTGATGGCCTCACACCAAGTTCTTTGTCACTGTTTCCAAGGTGTGAAACTCATTTTCAGGGGCCCCCTCTGTACAACCTCATACCTTCTCTGAATATTAAAAGTAGGACAAATCTTCATATGTCGAGAGCAGAGCTATGTTTTCAAAGAGCAGAGCTCTAAGCCATGAGCTTTGTTCAAGGACACAAACTCTGGCCTATGGGAACTCAGTGACTCTAACACAGCAGGGACACAGAATGCACTGATTAAACTCACCTGAACGGCAACAGGACCGTCAACTTGGATAATGCTATTTTAGTTCCAAAATAAAACAATCCTACTGGGCAAATTTCTTAAAAACACACTTTTTTTTACTTTGGTGTGTGTGTGTGTGTGTGTGTGTGTGTGTGTGTGTGTGTGTTTAAAACTGGCTCTGAAACATTTCCAAAAGTGGAACTTCCAAGAGCTCAGAGCAAAGGCAGTACTTTTTGAATGTGTGACCAGGAACGTAAAGGAATTCTTTACCTGACAGGGGAGATACCATGATCACGAAGGTGGTTTTCCCAGGGCGAGGCTTTCCATTGCACTCCGGATGTGCTGACCCCTGCGATTTCCCCAAATGTGGGAAACTCGACTGCATAATTTGTGGTAGTGGGGGACTGCGTTCGCACTTTAAAAGGGGGGGGGCGCCTGGGTGGCACAGCCGTTGGGCGTCCGCCTTCGGCTCAGGGCATGGTCCCGGCATTGTGGGATCGAGCCCCACATCAGGCTCTTCTGCTGTGAGCCTGCTTCTTCCTCTCCCACTCCCCCTGCTTGTGTTCCCTCTCTCTCTGGCTGTCTCTGTCTCTGTCGAATAAATAAATAAAATCTTTAAAAAAAAGAGAGAGAGAGAGTTTTTTTAAAAATAAATAAATATATAAAGGAATTCTTGAAGGGCAGCAAGTATTCTGGTAACTGAGGCAGAAATAGGAGGAGCCTGGTCACATTGTTCCTTATGTCCCCTTCCCAGGTTACCAAAAAGAGGGGCCGGGGCTCCCAGCAGAGACAGCCAGGTGCTTCCCCTCACCACCCACCACCAGAGTATCTCATTCTAGAGTCCTCGTTTCCATCACTGTGCATGCACTCCTACACCTGCATATACTACAAGTATTTACTGAGGGCCCCCCCTAGTGACTACACCAAGCTCATCAGGAGGTGTGATTCATATCCTAGGCAACCAGCCAGAAAACACAGAATCTGAGTGCAGGTGGTGCTGAGTTCAGATCCTTCCTGCTGGCCCTTTAACCCTGGCCTTCCCACCGCCCACTGACTCCCTAGCAAGGTCACCCAGACAAAGCCTGATGACCAAGGTGCTCAAACCAGGCATTCCCTCCACCCAACCCATTCAGGCAATCGCTGCTATGCCCATCCGCATGGGCCAGGTACGTAGCTTCATACCAGTGAGCCTGGGGGGCCCTTTCCAACAGCTCTGACAAAATTTGTACCTCTGAGTAACAACTTGGTTCTGGAACTCCCATTATCTAGGGAAAGGACACCTCATTCTAAAGCAGTCTAGATTCTAGAACCACCGTATCTCTTGCTTATATGCAAGAAGAGAACAGTAACTTGGGAAAGTGAAATCCTCTGAATCTGGTTTTTCCCATTCATAGAGTTAATAATCCCTCACTGCTGCCAGAATTAAATAATGCATAATAATAATAGCAGATATTAATTGAAAGCATATACCATGAAATATGCATTACTCTCCTTATTGACTTTCATACATTCAACCAATCCTGGGAGATAGAATATACTTAACTAACAGAGAAGGAAAATAATGCTCAGAGATGCTGAGCAACTTGCTCTAAACCACTAGCGGGTAAGCGGTACAGTGAGGATGTCAACTCTTCTCTTGACAACTACATTTAACCTTATTCCACTTCTGACCATCAGGCGCAAAGAAGTAACAACGAATGGTTTAAAAGCTTCATGAAGTGCTCCTCGTGGTCTGACAGGAGAAAAATCAGAAAAAAAAAATTAAACGTCCAACAACTAGGTATTACTAACATAAATCTGCAGGATTTTAAATCGTTATAATGAATTGTTTCTGAAGGCGTGTGGAAGAGAGGTGTTCACCCCTCCCCCTCCACAAAGCCCACTGATATTACAGTAACTAAGTACAAACAGGACAATGTCACAGAAGTACTGAGAACATTTGGTGAACTGATGAAAACCACAGAACAGGTACGGTAGTGCTGGTAGCAGAACCAGGACACCTGGAGAAGAGAAGAAGGAGCCAGGATAATTAGGAGGAAGAGGCTGCCTCCCATCATGGAAGCCCAGTGTGGGCAGACATGGATACCAGGAATGGACAGAAAGGTAGGAATGAGAGAAACCTGTCTGCAAAATGTCACCTGTGTTGGCCTCCTCCCCACCCCCATCAGCTCAGCCATCACCCCTCACCTCTTCCAAGAGCAACAAATGAGTTTTCCTGGGCCACAACAGAAGACATGATTTTTAAAGATACTTAATCTCCCAAGGGGCTGCTTAAGCTTCCAAAGTGAGGAATAGTTTGAATATGTTCCTTTTCACCTGGGCGGGGAGGGGAGGGGAGGGGAGGGGAGTGGCACAGCTCATCTGCTTTAGACTCATCAATGTTCAAGCCTGCCAGTCAGCTCAGCTGCCTGTGTACTTGGTAGTGGACAAAGCCACTCCAGCTGTCTATTGCCATCACCTTCGTCTTGCATTGCTAGAATGGATAAACTAAAACCATCAAACACTTGAGGGGGCGGAATACCACAGAGAAGTAGCTGAACCACTAGAACTGACTCCAAGGAAAACAGAGATAACCCCAGAAACAGACAAGAACTTTCAAGACATTGAAATCCTCTAATACTGAATATCCAAGATATTAATATCTTCCAAGAGATTGAAAAAGATATTTTATACACACACACACACACACACACACACACACAGAGAGAGAGAGAACAAGAACCAACAGGTGACCATTTAAAAAAGAAAAAAGCAAGGGTGCCTGGGTGGTTCCGTGTGGTTCAGTCGGTTAAGCATCTGACTCTTGATTTTGGCTCAGGTCATCTCAGGGTTGTGAGATCGAACCCCAAATCAGGCTACCGTGATGGGAGAGGAGCCTGCTTAAGATTCTCTCTCTCCCTCTGCCTCTGCCCCACCCACCTCTAAAAAAATTTTTTTTAAAAACAATCAAAGAACCAAAAGAAATGAGTTTATGGAAATTAAAAACATGCCTACTAAAAAAAAAAAAGAAAACTGGGAGAAAAATTAAAGGAAATCTCTCAGAATACAGAGCAAAGAGAAATACCTGAAAAATGAAAGACAATGAGACAACCAGTCCATGAAGTAGGTATCTACTAGGAGCTCCTAGATACCTAAGTGGAAAGAAATTAATCACAAAAATTTAATTTCACAGAATTGAGGAAAGTAGTAAGATTGAAAGGGCCCATCAAGTACCAAGTAGAATAAAAAGAAAATACCATATAGAAAATATCCCAAAATCTTCAAGGGGTGTGTATGTTAGAGCCATCATGTAGGCAAAACAAAACAGATTACCCATTAAAGAATTAATATTTTAAGTGTCCAGCTAACCAGCTGAATTACTAATTACTAATTCTATGGAATATTAGAGGAAACAGAACATGTTTTGAAATGTCAAGGACAAGAATTATTTTAACTCCACTTTTTTTTTTTCAGTCCTCAAAAACAAGTAGTATTCCACATTCCTATCCATTTATAAAAAGTTTTTCAGGAACTTAGTCAAACAAAACGAAAAGGATCTAAGAAGATGGGGAATTCCGGAAAGGGAAGCGTTCAGGAGAGCACGAAGCAGACGCTCCGGGAAGACAGCAGAGCAGCAGGCCCACGAGGCAGGCAGAACATAGGAGAGCCCGTCGCAAAAAGTGTGACTCAACAGTCGGGAGGTGGTAGGGATACGGTGAAGGAGGCATCTGCTTCCTGCACCACCAAGAAAAATGAAAGACAATTAGAAAGCAAAAAGCTACACAAGAAAGCCAGGTGCCAACAGAGTCAAAATGTGACATCCCATGATTCCAGCCACTGATGGAATGGTAAAGAAAGCAAATTCCTCTGACCTTGGTGCCCAAGGGACATGGTTCTCCTTGCAGAGACATCCATGCCTCTCTTGCCCAAAACACAAGGCGTAAGACAGGAGCATATGAGTTTTATTTTGGGACACTGGTCCCAGGTGGCAGGAGTGGAGGACTGGGCAGTGTGGGACAGGAAAGGAGGGAAAGTCAGTGCAAGCATATGCTACAGAGCTGATCTCAACTGGGAGCAACCCAGAGTCCACCCCACTAGGAACCCTCCACAAATTATCTGCCTAGGGAAAGTAGATGGGAATATTACCCACTGGCTTCTGTCCACCATTGATCAAGAGCTGCCCTGGGGGCCTGGCATTTCCAGAGGTGTCTATATATCAGAGTGGCTCAGCAGGAGTCTTCCCAGATGCTGTAGGAGCGAAGTCCCAGGACAGAAAGTGAGAAACACAGTGTACGATCTAGAATTGTATTTTCTACGTGCATGTAATACTTTGTGATAATGACTATGTAAATGAGAGACACAAATAGTATGTAGACATTAGCACTGCTCACCAAATATTTTTGGCTCTCAGCTTTCACAGCACATGATGGAATCACACTCTTTGGCCCCTTGTGGCTGAGTGGGAGCACGTGATTAGTTCTGGCCAATGCGCTGAAGTGAGTGATATCCCACTTCCATTCAGGACATTTAAATGCTGACGTAAGACACCCTGAAGCTTTCTTCCCATCTGCTGTAGTGAACACTGCCGATAATAGTTATTCCGTTTCCATAAGTTGTCGAGGAAAGAGCATCCAACACAGAGGCTCCAACCCACCCTACTGGACCTAAGACCTGGAGATTATTTATTATTGCTGCCTAACCTAGCCCATCCTGACTGATTCAAGTAAATACCTTATGAAGTTTTGAGGGGAAACCAAGAAAAAATGATGACACACCAAGGGCTAATAATGTTTCTGCTCAGTTGAGAGAATTCCAAGAAAAGTTCTTCCATTTTCTCTTTTTAAACTTCACATAATAAGCATGTATTATGTACAGAAGACAAACAAGAAAAACTCAAGTCAGGGAAAGTGCTGTCATCTAGGAAGAGAGACTGGTAGGCAGGCCATTTCTGCTGTGTGCTTACTAGGAAAACTCTGCAGCTTCTCCACCTCCTAAAATACACAAATCTCTTCAAGTAGAAGGACAAGGGGGTCCTAAATGCTCAGAAGTTTACCTCAGCTTTACAATATGCCCATCTTGAAAGTCTTCCAAACATTCAGTCATGTTTTCAGGTACCGTGGACTGTTTCTACTCCCTACTTCCAAGTCCTCCCAAGAACTTGTACTGGTTTTGCTAATAGGGATTCTTCCCCCCAAAGAGAAAAGGCTCTTAGAAAATCGAGTTCCAGAACTCATCAAGAGGAGGACTTGTGCTGTACTCCTGCACACACACGTGCACGCGCACACACACACCCCCCACAGATCAGTATCTTCAGTTAGTTCTCGACCCATTATCCAATTTCTTTCGTGATCCTCTGTTTTCCAAACAGCAGCCAGAGCGATCCTTAGAAAGTTCATCAGATTGCAAAACTTCCCTAGCTCCAATGGCTTCCCACTGCACTTAAGGAATGAACTCTAAGCTCCTGACCAGGCATTCAAGATTCTCTGTTCCATGCTTTCGCTGACCTGTTGCACACCAACCATGATGACCTTTCCCTTGGACCTTGAACAAACCAAACTTTCATCCACCTCAGGGCTCCCATGCCTGCTGTTCCCCCTTCCCACTATACTACTCCCTGGGCTCTTGGCAGGGCCACCTCCTCCTCAGTCCTCAGCCTACATGCCACCTCCTCTGGGGAAGCCTTCCCCAAATACCACCATCCAGAATAAGTCCCTGTCCTCCTCATTCCCTCATCATTCCACTCCTTCCCTTCAGAGAATCCGCCGCAATCCTATTTCTTGCACAGTTACCCGTTCAGGTGTGTGTTGCCGGAGGTCTTCGTCTGGTGCATGGCTGCATCGCCAGCATTTAGAACAGTGCCCGTACAAAAAAGCATAGATTACCTGTTGTCTAATGAATATGGCAGGCGGGCAGTGTACCCAACCGTGGAAGGGCAAAGGGAAGTGCAGAGGAAGACACAAGCGGGTAGTCCCTGGAGGAGACTTCTAGAAGACAATGCTGCAGCCAAGCTTTGAGGGACGCTCAGGAGTCAGGTACCTACAGGTGAGGGAAACGGGTGTGCAGAGGCCCAGCAGCCTGAAAGAGCCTGGTGGGTGGAAGCAGGGCCAGTGCCTCGGGAGATGGGGTGCCCAGAGGCCCAGACACACCCTTACCCCCTCCCCCCTGCATTTTGGAGATTAAGTCCCACTCCCACACGGGACCTGGGAAGAGCATTCACACCAGCCACCTCTGCTTTGGGAGGGACAAAGCCCGTTTCAAAAAGGGGGTCAGGCCCGGGGGCCTGAGGTTCGTGTTCCAGGCCCGCTGGCTGGCCTGTTATCAAGCAGTTTTACCCCCAGTGATACCTTGCACTTCTGCTCTGTCACCTGCCATTAGTCATCTCTCCCACCAGCTCTGACAGGTGAATCACTGTTATTTTTTCAGCTTTACAGCTAAGAACTGAGGCCTGTGGAGATTAAGTGACAAGAGTCAGAAGCTGGTCAAGATTAGAATTCAGAACCTGTGGTCGCACGCAGGCCCACAGCCCTCACGTTTCTGGGGGCTCAGATGTGTCAGTGTGGCTCCCCTACCCCTAACCCCCCAAAATCTCCCAGCTTTCACTCCTTTCCTCTCTCCCCCTTCCCCTTTCCCCCAGTCCCACTTCCCCTTCCCTTCTCCCCCCTCCCCTCCACACTCTCCGAAACTTTTTGGCTCTTTAGATGAACAACGACCCTCCACCTGCCTTCAGACCGGGGATCAGATCACTGCCTTCTCTTCTTGACAGCGTCCAAACTGTGAGGTTTGTCAACTCCCTGGGTGAACAGGGGCTGCGGCCCCAGAACCACACAGAAACAACCCTGAGGAGCTGGCTCATGATAACTGAGGTCTAATCCTCATGCAGTACTGTGCTCCCATTCCTCCTCCCAGGAGCTCTGGACAGAAGGGCTTCCTCCACTCCTGGCCAGCTCTCGGCCCAGCAGACTCCCCATCCACAGCTCTGCCTGCCCAGAATACTAACAAGGGCCCTTCCAGATGCACAGAGAAAGCCAGACAATCCCTCACAGCCCCCAGGGGCTGGCTGGACAGGGCTGGAATCCAGTGCATCAATGGGGCAAGCCAGCTCATCATGGTTCAGCTGGTATGCAGGGACCAGAGGAGGCCCCTGCTCCCATGGGGACAGGGAATGAGGGCAAAAGGCTGCTGGCTGAGGCGGCCGGAGTACCGCCCCCACCCCGGCTGCCCTTCCAGATGGCATAAATCAGCTGGTATGGCTTCACAGTTCCCTGCGACCCAGCACACAGGCAGGCAACTGCCAGCACGAAGACCCAAGGTAAGTTTGGGGGGAGATTAAATTACAAAGCCGAAGCTTCCAAGCACCAGGAGGCCCGGCAACCATAAATCTACCTGCAAAGGAGCACAGAGAACACTGGCAAACCAGCTTTCTCTGGGTTACTGAGGAGCGTTGGCCTCCTCAAGGGCATCCAAGCAAGGCCTGGTGAAAGAGCCAGGAATGGGCATCTCAGCAAAGGAAGCCTGCGGCAGTGAAGAGGGGGTGTCTGGGTGTGGGGTCAAAGACCACCTCAAATTCCAGTGCTGTGGCTTCTGGGCTGTGTGACTTCAGGCAGGTCACCTAAGCGTTCTTTCTGAACTCAGCAAATGGGATCAAATCAAAGGGACTTTGCAGAGTCATGGCAAGCACCTGCCCCACAACCACCACTCAAAAATGGTAGCCATGACAACAAAACTGATGAAGAGGTGGGAAAGTAACAGTAATGGACATAGAACATTAGTGACAGCTAACAGGGCACTCACTCTGGGCCAGGCACTATTCCTTCTGTCAAGCCTCATGACAATTCTATGACAAGATGCCATTAGAGTTGTGTTTGCAGATGGAGAAGTGGAGGCACAGAGAGGCTGAGTCATTGGCCCAAGGTCACACAGCTGGTCATGGATGGTCCTAGGATTCAAACTCGGGCAGCCAGACTCCTCTGGGATGGGAAACAAGGCACTCCCCCTGACTCCTGGAACTGGAGAGCCAGAAGGAAAACAAAGATCATTTTTCCCCACACTCATTTCAAACAGAGAGAAACACCTGAGCCCAGAAAGCAACAGATTATCTCAGGCACACGGCCAGTCAATGACAAGACAGCTGAACTTGTCCACAGCTCCTGAGAGCAAACAGCATGGGACTCTGTAATCCTAAGTGTCTTCTGTGTGGCTTGGACAGCCCCCAAACCTCTCTTCCTACATGAGAACCGCTTCACATTCATACACGTGCTAGATGCAGGGCAGCCATGGGGGTCTGCAAAGTATGACTTCTGAAGAGGAACCCCAGACTGTCCTCCACAGATGGCCTCTCTCCGGCCCACCAGCCACATGAGGCAGGTCAAGATAGTAGGCTTCTCTCCAGGACTCTGGGGCAGGGGACAAAGCCAGCATCCCACCCATCTCCAGTGACAGAAAGAAGCCCCAAGGATTCTGATGAGAAAGGAGAATGCCAACTTTATCACAGACCCATGACTACCAAAATCAACTGTTCACCTGGCAGTTAAAGGCTCCCTTTGCTGAAAGCTCCAGAGAGACAGCATAGCACAGTGGTTAAAAACACAGACTCCAGGGGCACCCAGGTGGCTCAGTCGGTTAAGCAACCACCTTCGGCTCAGGTCATGATCCCGGAGCCCCGAGTTCAAGTCCTACATCGGGCTCCCTGCTCAGCAGGGAGTCTGCTTCTCCCTCTGACCCTCTCCCCTCTCATGCTTGCACGTGCTCGCTCGCTCTCTCTCTCTCTCAAATAAATAAAATCTTTAAACACACACACACACACAGAGACAGACAGACAGACAGACAGACACAGACAGACTCCAGAGGCAGAGTTCCTGGGTTACGGTCTTCACTAGAAATCCCTGGCCACACCGGTCAGCCTCAGTTTCATCCGTCAAGTGAAGAAAGTCGCACCCACTTCTGAGGGTCATTTTGAAGCCTACACGGCTTGCTATGAACAGGGGACACAGAATATTGCCCACTCACGCCACCACCCCAGTAAATACGGCATAAGCATTCACTAAACAGAAAGCTCTCCATGATCGGTCAGCCCGCTCTTCAAGTAAGTGACTTTTTTTTTTCTTTTTTGAGGGCTCCCTTACCCTATGGGGTGAGATCTTCAAAGACTGCACTGAAGCCTCAGCATTTGTCCCGAACCTGATTGAATACGTCCTTACAAGGATGAAGAACGAAGTCAATACTGCTGGAAGCTGACCCCATAGTTTGAAGCAAACCAAATTACACGTTTAAGCAAAAAAATAACTTCGAGGATAAATGCTAAGCTCGGCAACGGTCTACAAAGGCTGTGTTTTAAGTACTCGCGCTCTGGGCCCCCGGGTCTGGAGGCACATTAGACGCTCAGTAATTGCATATCCGGCTTTCAGAAACTTTTAAATGGTTTTGTATTTTGATTTCCCTCACCTACCCAGTGATCTGCCTGGGTCACGTGAACTGACTGCATCCATTCCGAGACATATTTCTGCTGCCACCCCCTAACATGCCACCCTGCGGTGGCCCTCACTGGGCTGGGCTCTGGCAGAAGCAGTATCTATACCAGCCTTGCACAAAGTTCCTGAATCAGTGCACGCCTCTTCTTCATGCCATGTGTGTCCTGGTTGAAGGCAGCCTGATGGCTTTGTTAACCTGTATGCAGAATCTTACAGTTCACAAAACAATTTCAGACCTACCAATTGTGCTGTGAATGCCATGACACCCAGTGTGATCAGTAGGTCAGGAATGAAGTTCTGCTAGCCACAGATGAAAGAAGTATGGATCAGAGAGGGAAAGAAATTTTGTGAAGGACACACAGCAAGTTGAGAAGGATGGACCCTGCACGTTAGTCGGCCTACACTAGTCTGATGCTCCTCGTGGCCTTTTCCCCGTCCTTGCTCTGGGCTTATTTCCTGATGGTGCCTGGGGGATCTGCTGATAGGACACCTTGCCTTCCCACCCCATCAAAGCTATCCAATTTGCCCAAACAAGTGTTCCATCCCTACCTCCCAACCTTCCCCTCTGCAAGAGGTGTTTCTCAACCCTACCTGCCCCCAGCACCTCTGGGGCTCTGCTTCTGTCTAAAAGTTTCATTCTCATTCTTGCAAATGCATTCCTACCAGGGCAACACACAGCTCCTCATCAGGGACGCACCAGAACTGCCCTCACCCAGCCAGCGGCAGCTGCAGGAGATGCCACCTCTCTCCATACCCCCACAGCACCTCATTCTTCCTCACTGGGTCATTATTTCTAGTCTTGGGACTTCTCTTCTGTTAGGCTGGAGATGCCTAGAGGGCAGGAACCATGGTCTGTTTGCCCTGTAAGTTCCCACAGGCCTCACGCGGTGCCTGGTACCTAGCAGGGACTCAATCACTGTCTATGCATTAGTTGCATTCATACTGATAGGAAGGTCTCTTTGTATTCCATAGAGAGAGGCTTACCTATGCCTAAAAAGCCCCCTTGAGAAATTCAAGAATATGGACAGAACGTATAACCACTGCACTGGGTCAATGTAGAGTTGCCTTATAGTCCGGCAACACCCAAATCTGTGAATGAAAACAGAATGCCACCAAGGAGGACAGCTTATGCATCATCAAGACATTAGGCTTTGAAGCCCCCAGCCCCCAACCCCAGACCCCTGGGCTGATTCCACACGGTTTTCATTCCAAAACCATCACAAAACGTCCTTCATTCCTGAGTTAGGGTCAGGGACAGAAGGGGCTCTTGTCCCAGGCCCTGCTGTGACAGAGCTCACAGTCTAGTGGGGAAAAGAAATAGACAACCAGACAATGACAAAACAATAAAAAAACAATCTAATGGGGCATGTCCCCAGGCAGCCCTAGAAGCACAAAAGGGGGTGTCCAATGGGAGAAGATGGGCTAATCCACAAAGACAGCATTTCTTGTGCAAGTATAAATATGTAGGACTGTGTGGGTGTGTTGGGATGGAATCAGTAGCAAGTATTAAGTAGAATACTCAAATTCCTAAGCCAAAGATTTAAGTGATTATCCAAATCCTTTTAACTCAAGTTCAGATAATATGTATGGTCAAAAGAATTCCTGGGGCCAGACAGACAAAACAGGTGGCTAACTTTGCCTTTTTATCAGAACATTCTGATACCATGTAGACATACTCATTACCAAATTCAAGTTGATTTACAGATTACTTCTGAAGGATACAAAGATAAAAACATTTAAGCTCTCAGGGCGCCTGGGTGGCTCAGTCGGTTAAGCATCTGCCTTCAGCTCAGGTCTTGGGCTCCCTGCTCAGCAGGGGAGTCTGCTGCTCCCTTTCCCTCTGCCCCTTCCCCCACTTGTGCACATTCTCTCTCCCCCGCCTCAAATAAACAAATAAATCTTAAAAAAAAAAAAAACACTTAAGTTCTCTGAACCTGTTTTCTCACTAATAGTACCAGAATAAAATGCAGACCTCGTGGGATCTACCAGGGATAGATTCCACGAGATAAGGTATACAAAAACACTCTCTGCAATGAAAAGCACAAAACAAGTTCTTGCTTTCTTTTAGCTTTAACGTTGGCAATCAATCAGCAGTGTTATGGGGGAGAACCCAGACTGGACTCTGTAAACACGGGTTCAAATCCCAGCTCCACCTCTAATGATAAAATAAGGAAACATCTACCACAGTAGAGGTACTAAATTCTCACAGCATTACCAGCAGCATGTTATTTTTGTCAACTATTTCGCCTCTTTCAAAGGTGGTTGAGAAAATGGACATTCACAATCTGTATATCCATGGATACCCATGTGTTGGAAGCAGGGGGAGGGCATGACAGAAGAAAGTTTAAAAATTCAGATTCATGATTATTCAACATGGCTGCCTACATGGGCCTGATGTGGGCGACCGCTGTCCCTCACAGCCTGGCAGGTACGTGAGAGTAGGGGCAATTCTCAGGAGACACCAAAAATAATAATAATAAAAATAAAAGCTGTGTGTTGAATGTCTCAGATTATGTATCTAATTTTACTTAATTTTAGAAGAAAACTAGATTTTCATTGGGGGTCATGGATACACACACGAGACCCCAGACAATTTTTTAAATGTGTTTAACTAGTGCTGGGAAATGAAATATTCAACTGACCTAATTCTTACACTGGGAATAAGAGACATAAGTATGTTTTCAGCAAATGCAACAAAATATTTACTCCATTTCAACATGAAGCTGTAAAG
Source organism: Ailuropoda melanoleuca (assembly GCF_002007445.2). Lineage (NCBI taxonomy): Eukaryota > Metazoa > Chordata > Mammalia > Carnivora > Ursidae > Ailuropoda > Ailuropoda melanoleuca. The sequence continues at coordinate 61,773,925 of NC_048230.1, read as the reverse complement.
AGTCAGAGAGAAACGGAGTATGGCAGACCGTGTCAATCAGCCGTCCCCATCCCTCTGGCTCCCCCGAAGGTCCCCGCTTGCAGAAATCTCCTGCCTACACCACAGACAACCCACATCTCAGTGTAAGGGCATTTGCTGGCCAAGGGGGCAGAGGAGACCAGAAGTGACGCCTCCTTGTCCCTCGGTGGGTAATTACAGTGAAGGACACAGACCTTGGCACGTCCCCAGCAGGACAGCACTCAGTTGCCCATGGCACAAACCCCCCCCCCCATTCAGTAACCTAGTCTTTGTGGGCTTTCTTCCCTTCCCTGTCCCACAACCCCTCTAACAGGCACTTCCCGGGAAAAAACCTCTAGAATAAACCACTTGCACTCAAATCCTCGTCTCAAGGTGTGCTTGGCAGGGGCGGGGGGGAGGGAACCAAAACTAAGACACAACAAGAAAAACAGGAAAATGTAGAAGGATGGAATGAAAGCAAGAAAAAGAAAATAACTAATGGGCAAGTAACTTGAAGGAAAGGGGAGATGTGATTAGCACTAAGAAAAGGAAAAGACCAGATGTGAAATGTCCACTTTCTCGACTAAGTGGCCTGGCCCCTAGTTACAACCGGCCCACCTCGTCTGACCCCGCCCCAGTCTGGCCAGCAGCCAAGCCATAAGCTCATTAATTCCTCCAAAGGCTCACACATCCCCTGGTCTACCGGTGGCAGTCAACACTGGCCTCTTGTCACTGGGTCCACCAGCCAATGCAGAGAACAGAGTCTGCCCCCATGGCTCTCACCATGAGATCCGCCCCACCCTCCTCCAAACCCACAAGTGGAGACCGTGGGTCAGACAAGCGACCCCGTGAGGTTCGGCACTCCAGGACTGCAGGTGCAACAGCGACCTACGCTCTTGAGGAAGACGCCCTGGTAGGGACAAATCTCTTTCCCAAAACACATGCTGGCACAAGGGACAGCAAGAAGCAAATTTTAGAAACCTTGCTGAGAGCCTTTTAGGATGAAACCAAAGGAAAGGAAGTCCCTAAGACCCCAATTCGGACACCATTCTCTGACTTTACGGGACTTTTTATGAATCTTGCATTCTCAATGGGGGAATAAACCCCTCAAAGGAGGAAAAGATTGTTTTGCGGGGGGGAAGGCAAAATAATCTTACATATTACAAGGCTTTGTGACTCCACCCTACCTGGCAAGGAGAGTAGAAAGATATTTGTATGTATGTAAGAAGGCTCACTAGGAGAGTGATAATGGGGTGGGGGGAAGCTTAAAGAACACTGATATAATGATGAAAAGCCATTCATTTTCGACTTCTGCTAGGAAGTAAGTCCACCCCAGTAAGACTGTACCTTCTACCTCTCGTCTAATACCCCGTGAAAAACAAACATCACAGACGCACGGACAGTGGGCACTTTAGAACAGCGGACATGTTCACCACACCTAATTGCACTTTGTAACTTTTATAGGTCTTCTCTCAAATCCCAGAGATTATCTTCATCTCCACCGCCTTGCAGTGAAGCAAAGGAAAGCAAGAAAGACGATCGTCATCTTGAAGTCAATTCTAACACCTACTGGGTCGAAGGCTCATTCTAGGTCACAGAATAAAGCTCTGAAGATGTCAACGTCAACCTTACTGTTTCCCAAACCCCCAAGACCACCAGCTGTACCAACCATTTCTTGAGGTCCCAGGCAAAAGTCTTGGGGTATGTGTCATCCAGCCAGTCATCAGAGCAGCCCAGAGTCCAGGCTTCGAATTCTGCTAAACCCAGGCGGAAGCCCAGCTCTGCTACTTACCAACTCCGGCAAGTTACTTAACTTCTCTGAGCTACCATGTCTACCACAGCTACCTTCTTGCATAATGTGGTTATGGTTTAAACACAATGAGTTATGGAAAATGCTTAGGATTCGCCCAGCATCAAGCCACAGAGCAGGCAGTCAACGGTTGGAGTGCCTATTGTGTTTTTTTGCTTGTTTTGTTTTTTGTTGTTTTGGGGTGGTTTTTTTTGTTTTTTGGTTGGTTTTTTTGTTTGTTTGTTTTGTTTTTTTAAGATTTATTTGGTGGTGAGGAAGAGCAGAAGGAGAGAACCTCAAGCAGACTCCATGCTGAGCACAGAGTCCAACACAGGGCTTGATCTCATTACCCTGAGATCATGTCCTGAGCCAAAACCAAGAGTCGGACGCTCAACCAACTGAACCACCCAAACACCCCTAGACTTGTTTTTACTCTCTGGACTTCTCAAATGATAGCACAGGGTCACTGAGAAGCATGACACAGCAGACGAAGTTTCATCCCAGCCCCATCACTGATTAAGGCAAATTCTTTGCAGAATCCATTTTCCTCTTCCAGAAAACATGGGTAACGTGACAACATCTACCTTGCAAGGCTGTTGCATTAAATACATGATGCACTGGGGCACCTGGGTGGCACAGCGGTTAAGCGTCTGCCTTCGGCTCAGGGCATGATGCCGGCGTTATGGGATCGAGCCCCACATCAGGCTCCTCTGCTGGGAGCCTGCTTCTTCCTCTCCCACTACCCCTGCTTGTGTTCCCTCTCTCGCTGGCTGTCTCTATCTCTCTCAAATAAATAAATAAAATCTTTAAAAAAAAATAAAAAAATAAAAAAAATAAATAGATGATGCATGTAACATATGCAGCAATGCCCGATACCAAGCGTGGTGGCTGCCCTGGGCTTAATTACATGCGATTTCCAAATGTCCTCTAATTGTTTCTTACACAGAACAGTTTTCAAGTACCTGGCCATTCAGGGGTGCAAAATATCAAAGGGGCCACTGGTTTCCAAGGCCCTCTTACCAAGAAGAAAATCAGGTGTAATAAGAAACTTGGCTCTTATCTAGGCCTCCAAGGCCTGAGCATAGGGCCAGAAGACCAGAGGAAGGCAGAATGTGGTCAAGGCCATGGGTAAGGGGCTTTAAGCCAGGGCCACAGTAGAAGCAGATAGAAATGCACCCTTTCAGGTCCCACCTCAAGCCCAGGAAGCCTCTGTGCTTTCACAAACCCTCCAGAAGTTTCCAACGACCACTAAGTTTGTGCCACTGGACTGTTCAAATGGAATCCGAAATTTCCATCTATCCCCACTTTCCTGCTTCAAGAGGGCCAACAGCTTAACAGACTACTTTCATTCATGCTCTTCTCTGCCCTTTCTTGTGGACTCCCAGGACATCAAATTCTCCACATCTGTCTCCTTTAAGTAATGAAAAGGGACAAAGTGAAAACATTAAATAAGACAGCATATTAACCATGGCTCACAGCAGGGTTTCGCTTCCAACGGTTCCTTTCCCCTTTGACCCTTGGTGGAAAGTGCTTCATTCTTGGGTGGCTGAGAAAGTTGAGGCTCGAACACATGCATCCTTCAATATGCCAGGTACTAGCTTCCAACATCCAGGGCGTGGTGAGAACCAACGCCCTTCATCCGCAAGGAGGCAACAGGCTCAAGGAGAGACTGCTCCAGGCAGAATGGGGCTGGATAAGCTAAGGCTGTCCCAGACGTCCCACAAGGCAACAGCCAACAGTAGCCTCGTGCAGCCATAAACTGCGTGGCTACCCTGAGCAAACCACCTGCTCTCTGGTCCTCCTCAATAAAATCAAGGTTTAGACTGGTTCTCCCGAGATCCTGTCCAGCCCCATGCACCTGAATCTCAAAATTCAGTAAAACATCAAAAAGGTAAAGGGTTAATGTTCCTCCACCTATATGACTTCCAGTTTGGAAAGAGACAGATGTGTGGGCAAAGTGAAAATTAAAGACAAATATTTTTTAAATTTTTATTTTACCTTCTCTATTTGTTTCCCTGTAAGGGTGGGGGAAGGGATAACGACTGCTTTAAAGAACTTTCAGGTGAAATGAAGATCCCAAACAGGACTCAAAACCCTCAAGGAGAGTCAAGGGTGGGGGAGAGGGAAGGTCTCAGATTGAGATGCAGTGAGGGATGTGCAGGAGACAGCTAGTTTACAGAGGCTGGGCATTTCATCTTCCCAGCTATTCATCACCTTTAGAAAAGTTTACTCTAAGAAAAGGCAGCAAAAGGAAAAGAAGAAAAAGATGCATTTACCAACGCGCTTGACTAATCTCTCCTGAAAACATGGCAATACAATTTGAAGAATTTTATGTCCTCTGGTTAAAAGAAAATACAAGACAGCACCTTCCATTATTTAAGTCGGAATAAATGATGTAACTGAAAAAAATTTAACAACGACAGTCATTTTAATACCTAGTTCAGGCTTCCTGGTTAATGTCTCACAGGCAGATGGAATCAACTGCATTAACAGGCACTTTGTTCTCAACCTGAAGGATCAATATTACAATTACACGATGCTGGCAGAAATTAAAACACGTTTACTCAGCGAGGGTTATCTAAACACGAAAAGGG
>NC_048230.1:61548391-61769529 GCF_002007445.2 Ailuropoda melanoleuca | reverse complement strand
GGTGGCACAGCGGTTAAGCGTCTGCCTTCGGCTCAGGGCATGATGCCGGCGTTATGGGATCGAGCCCCACATCAGGCTCCTCTGCTGGGAGCCTGCTTCTTCCTCTCCCACTACCCCTGCTTGTGTTCCCTCTCTCGCTGGCTGTCTCTATCTCTCTCAAATAAATAAATAAAATCTTTAAAAAAAAATAAAAAAATAAAAAAAATAAATAGATGATGCATGTAACATATGCAGCAATGCCCGATACCAAGCGTGGTGGCTGCCCTGGGCTTAATTACATGCGATTTCCAAATGTCCTCTAATTGTTTCTTACACAGAACAGTTTTCAAGTACCTGGCCATTCAGGGGTGCAAAATATCAAAGGGGCCACTGGTTTCCAAGGCCCTCTTACCAAGAAGAAAATCAGGTGTAATAAGAAACTTGGCTCTTATCTAGGCCTCCAAGGCCTGAGCATAGGGCCAGAAGACCAGAGGAAGGCAGAATGTGGTCAAGGCCATGGGTAAGGGGCTTTAAGCCAGGGCCACAGTAGAAGCAGATAGAAATGCACCCTTTCAGGTCCCACCTCAAGCCCAGGAAGCCTCTGTGCTTTCACAAACCCTCCAGAAGTTTCCAACGACCACTAAGTTTGTGCCACTGGACTGTTCAAATGGAATCCGAAATTTCCATCTATCCCCACTTTCCTGCTTCAAGAGGGCCAACAGCTTAACAGACTACTTTCATTCATGCTCTTCTCTGCCCTTTCTTGTGGACTCCCAGGACATCAAATTCTCCACATCTGTCTCCTTTAAGTAATGAAAAGGGACAAAGTGAAAACATTAAATAAGACAGCATATTAACCATGGCTCACAGCAGGGTTTCGCTTCCAACGGTTCCTTTCCCCTTTGACCCTTGGTGGAAAGTGCTTCATTCTTGGGTGGCTGAGAAAGTTGAGGCTCGAACACATGCATCCTTCAATATGCCAGGTACTAGCTTCCAACATCCAGGGCGTGGTGAGAACCAACGCCCTTCATCCGCAAGGAGGCAACAGGCTCAAGGAGAGACTGCTCCAGGCAGAATGGGGCTGGATAAGCTAAGGCTGTCCCAGACGTCCCACAAGGCAACAGCCAACAGTAGCCTCGTGCAGCCATAAACTGCGTGGCTACCCTGAGCAAACCACCTGCTCTCTGGTCCTCCTCAATAAAATCAAGGTTTAGACTGGTTCTCCCGAGATCCTGTCCAGCCCCATGCACCTGAATCTCAAAATTCAGTAAAACATCAAAAAGGTAAAGGGTTAATGTTCCTCCACCTATATGACTTCCAGTTTGGAAAGAGACAGATGTGTGGGCAAAGTGAAAATTAAAGACAAATATTTTTTAAATTTTTATTTTACCTTCTCTATTTGTTTCCCTGTAAGGGTGGGGGAAGGGATAACGACTGCTTTAAAGAACTTTCAGGTGAAATGAAGATCCCAAACAGGACTCAAAACCCTCAAGGAGAGTCAAGGGTGGGGGAGAGGGAAGGTCTCAGATTGAGATGCAGTGAGGGATGTGCAGGAGACAGCTAGTTTACAGAGGCTGGGCATTTCATCTTCCCAGCTATTCATCACCTTTAGAAAAGTTTACTCTAAGAAAAGGCAGCAAAAGGAAAAGAAGAAAAAGATGCATTTACCAACGCGCTTGACTAATCTCTCCTGAAAACATGGCAATACAATTTGAAGAATTTTATGTCCTCTGGTTAAAAGAAAATACAAGACAGCACCTTCCATTATTTAAGTCGGAATAAATGATGTAACTGAAAAAAATTTAACAACGACAGTCATTTTAATACCTAGTTCAGGCTTCCTGGTTAATGTCTCACAGGCAGATGGAATCAACTGCATTAACAGGCACTTTGTTCTCAACCTGAAGGATCAATATTACAATTACACGATGCTGGCAGAAATTAAAACACGTTTACTCAGCGAGGGTTATCTAAACACGAAAAGGGNCGTTTACTCAGCGAGGGTTATCTAAACACGAAAAGGGAGCGGGGGGAAAGGATCTCAAGGAACTCAGTTCCTATATGGTGGTTACAATACTCCAGACAGCATGGAAAGAAATGGCATCTTGATCTGACAGCTTGTATATTTGTTATATATACCTTAATATATATACCTTAATATCAGAAGTCATTAGTGAATTAATGTTGAGCCATTTCTCCACATAGGGAATCATTCCCAAAGCACACGGACTTTGGGAATAACAGCAGACAGGGAAAGCTGAAGAAACAGGAGGGAAAAAAATGTGGCAGATTCTATTTTCCAAAGATGGCGGCTACGATCTCTCTCACACCACCTGTTCTTCTGCGACGGGATCCTGACGCTCTCCAGTCGAGACAGAGAAAGAGTCTATATCTTCACTCCCTTGAGTCCAGGTGGGCCCTCTGAGGACTCTGACTGAGAGAACATGGCAGAAATAACATTGTGCTGGGTCCAAACACAGCTCTTAACTAGCCTGGCATCTCTGTGTCCTGCATCCTGGAAGGCTAATCTTCTCAGCGGCCCTACTGTGAGCAGCTCAAGCCCCACAGAGAAGTTGTAAGTGGGCACTCTGGTCGACCCAAGGCCGATACCCAGGGTCAGCTGCCACCAATGTGAGGAAGCCAATAGTCCCAACACCACCTGTCCATAATCTCCTAACACACCCGAGGAAGGGACTGCCCAGCTGAGTCCAGTCAACCCACNGGAAGGGACTGCCCAGCTGAGTCCAGTCAACCCACAGCACCATGACAGATAGTAATACATCTAGTGAAGTCACTCAATTCGGGGGGCATTGTTAAACAGCAAGAGATAACCAAAACATGTGATGAGAGACAGCAGCACTGGGAGCCAGGGGGCAGATACAAAATCTGCTCTCTCAGTCTTCTATCAGAGTTGTGTTTATCTGCTTTGAGGACCTCTTTGAAAAACACCAACACCAAATCCCCAGCATCCCAGTGGGGGAGAGGAGTACTTGAAGCCAACAATGTGAAAGACAAAATAAACATCTTACCAGACACACCATTTTAAGGGTGCTAAAATCACTGCTCTGAGCCATGCAACGGGACAAGCAAAACTGAATTTTTAAGGTCTGAAATCCAACAAGGCTTTTAAAAAGGCAAATAACCCTTTCCCTCTTTAAGTCTCTATTTTAAAGTAATAAGAAATGCATTAGCCAAATGCATTGCCTCTGGCACCAATCTAGGACAAAGCCACTTCAATTGCAAGGCCAGACTCCACTACCCCACAGTAATTTGACAGCCGTACCTGAGGAGCTGGCTAAGGAGGTCAAGCCCTTACTTAATTGTCCTATTTTGTTCCCCCCCACCCCCCACCCCGCTGTTGTCCTTACTCTCTGGTACACAATAAAGCAAAGGATAGGAAGCAAGTGTCACTGGGCTGGTGCCGTGGTCACATAAACTGTAGTATCAGGACCGTATGGGAAAGGGACCANCCCCCACCCCCCACCCCGCTGTTGTCCTTACTCTCTGGTACACAATAAAGCAAAGGATAGGAAGCAAGTGTCACTGGGCTGGTGCCGTGGTCACAGTACCGTATGGGAAAGGGACCGNAAAGGGACCACATTCATCAGCGACAGGAAGAAGATACACACAGCAGACGGTAGCCGGATGAACGTTCCACACAGCAAAATGGATCTGGGGCCCAGGCGTCTGGATTGCTTGGTGGGAAAGTAGAATAGCCCATGCTATTCAGAACTCGCCAGATAGAGAGGTTACAAGTATCTCCCAAGCTTAGCTACCACAGGCATCCACCAGGGCAGGAGACCAGCCTGGTTCTCAGCTCTGAGCTCTTAGCTGTGGCACCTTACTGCACTCCCTGCCTTTGGTCCCTGAAGATTTCACATTTAAACTCAGTATACTTTGTGCTCATTTTGTCACCCAAAATTTATTTAGCACCAGTGTGCTGGGGGCAGAGGACGTGACAATGAGTAAATCAGACATGATCCTTCTCTTCACTTAGACATTAGAGTGGAAAAGATAAGTAATAAGCAAAACAAACAAAAAGACCGTAAGTCAATACAGGAAAAAACAGGAGCTAGGACAGAGTAGGACTAGATGAGAAAGGCCAGTTTAGGTTAGGTGGCAGAGAAAGACCTCCCCGATGTGGTGGCGTTTAAGCGAAGGCTGTAAGAAAGGATTTGGAGAAATAGCATTCCAGGCAGCAAGCTCAGCATGTGCAAAGGTCCTGAGGCCAAGAGGGAACTTGGCATGTTCTAGGAAGTTAAAGGGGGGGCTAAAGCCTGAGTGAGAGAGAAGGGAGGTGAGGGATGGGAAAGGAGCTGACAATGAAGGCAAGAGTTCGATAGAGAATGGTGACTGTTACCTCAGGCACAGTGGGAAGCTATTAGAGGATTTTACACAGGAAAATGACTGAATCGGGCTGATGCCTTTGAAAACTGTCCCAGAATTAGGATAGTGGTTACCTCTGGAGGGGAATATTGACTGGGAAGAGACACAGGGGAGCTTCTAGAGTGTTGACAACATCCTATTTCTTCACATGGCTGTGTTCAGTTTTTAAAAATTCATCAAGCTGTACATTTAAGACACATGTCCCTTTGTATATATGTGGTATATTTCAATAAAACATTTACTAAAGGTCGCTCAGGCTTCTCCCAGGAAACGGATTCTAGATCACCAAGGGAAGAGGTAGGGAAGTCAGTTAGGAAATCCATGTAGATGCCTGGGGGAGGTGGGAAGGGGTGGTTTGGGAGGGTCTGGGAGCACTGGAGAAGACAAATGGAGTCAGAGACACCTGCCTTCAGATGGGGCAGGCGTCTCTTTTGACCTCACATCTCAACCAGGAAAGTCATTCCAATCCTGAACTGGCCCTGGGACTAGAGCCCCACCTCAGTGATGGGGTGGTACCACCCAGATCAAGTTCACGGTGGGAGGTTGGGGAGAAATTCAGGTAACACCAGAGACACGGATGTTTATCCAACAATAATGTATCTGTCAAATATTAATGAAGCATCTACTAGGTCTCAGTTGTTGGGAATGGCTGGAAGAGAAAAGATGGGGGGCTGGGAAGGACAGGGAGCATGAGTTAAAATGTGGACAGGGTGAGTCAGGAGTAAAGGGCAGAGAAGCAGCCCAGACACTGGCATGGCAGCTAAGGCCCTCTGTGCAGTCTGGGCACAGAGTCCCCACACGAGGCCCCAGGAGAAAGTACCTGTTCACACTATTCATACGGGACCTCGAGAACAGTCCCACAATAGGACTTCTTTATCTCTTTGCCAGAGTTTATATATCCACTTCTTTTAGTATTTTTGCTGAAGATCTAGGTTCTGTGTTCTGTTTTAAAAAAAAAAGAAAAAAACTGTTTAAAGAAAAAGGAATCATTTGGTGAGAAGTGAGACCTCAAAAGCAGAGAGCTAGAGAGCCCAAGTCCTCATTTGGAAAGGGAAGGAACAAAGTGATCTCGAAAGAAATTTGTATAATGGATTATTACTCTGAGAATCACCTTTTGAGAAACAGGTCATGCTAATTATTCCTGGAGTGGGCAAACAGCTCTTCAAATGAGCTGCTAGTTATCAGACTTTCATGCTTAGCTGAGTCAGCCACAGCATCTGTTTAAAAAATAAAAACTCATTTGCATGTCACTGTTCTGTGCCAAGGGGGACATCATCTCATCACCAGGCAGGACATTTAACATCTCCCTGAAGAAGACATCCTCTTCTGACCTCTCTCCCAACCCAGATGGGAAGCCTCCAATCCACTTGAATGGAAAAATGTCCTCATATGCAGATGAGGATACAACCAAGAAACCCAAATGACATCTATTGATGTAGCAGAAACTAGACACACACGCTGATAAGAGGCGGCCAGTCCATGCACTCCAGTGGTGTATGTATGGCCAGACAACATCTAACATCTACGGTAGGAGGGTGGATGATTTTTGATTGGCTGGAAGGCAAAATGGTGGGCATACTTGCAAGCCAGACTTCAACGAACACGTACCCATCTTAAAACACAAATTCAATCTATCCAACACCAAAGGGTGCCAAGAACTATCAGAAGACTGGTGTAGAAATGGGGCTCCTCCATGCTAGCCAACAGGACAGAGAATTTCCATAAGAGGTAACAAGAACATTCTTGCCTTAAAAATCCGAAATTGCTCATTTCTTCTGACACCATTCTGTTCCGTGTTACGTAATACAAAGAGCATACAAGGGTCAGGAAACTAGATGAAGAAATGATGAAATTTGAGGGGCGCCTGAGTGGCGCAGTTGTTAAGCGTCTGCCTTTGGCTCAGGGCATGATCCCAGTGCTCTGGGATCAAGCCCCGTGTCAGGCTCCTCCACTGAGAGCCTGCTTCTTCCTCTCCCACTCCCCCTGGCTGTGTCTCTCTCTCTGTCAAATAAATAGATAAAATCTTTAAAAAATAAAAATAAAAAAAAAAAAAAGAAATGATGAAATTTGAGGCTGTGTGGAAAAGACAAGACAGAGGCAGGAAAATGGAGGACTGCTTTCAAGGTAAGATCCTAGGGTGTCTGGAATGAAAAAGGACGAAAATAAAATCCGTTATGGATTACCAGGAAGTTCCACTAGTTTGGATGATTCTATGCAGCGTCAGAAAAGGACTCTCTCATAAGGGAGTTGAAACTCAAAGGTTGAACTAGGGAGATGCATGCACAACTCTTATTAACCCCATATGGCCCAAATAAGCCAAATAAGGACAGGTGCTGCTTTCTCCACCTCTGGGCTTTGTGGTTCTGGACGCAACTCATTCACGAGACAAATATGTCTCCTACTTTAATTAAACTCCTTCTCTCATCAAGGGAAGGAGAAATAATCCCAATCTAACATCTCATCCATGATGAACTTTGCCGTCTCTCTTCTGTTTCCAAATGAATTTGGCTTATTAAAAAAGTAATGAGCTATTAATTAACTCTACACTCATACAAAGCTGTTTAATTCTCAATCCAATTAGCAGCAATCTGTTGAAGGATTCTAACGATTATTTTAAATTTGCTAACAGAAACATCTTTTCACTTTTCATAAGTTATTTATAGAAGAGCTCACATTGGATCCTGCTTGGTTTTTAATTTGATAACACTTTTATTAAGTGCTCTCACTCTTCTCCCATCTCTGCATGATTGGGTTTAGAACTGTCACCACTGAAAAGCCCAGAAATAGTATCCTGGGTCGGCCACCGGGCCAGGACAGTGCACCCTCCTGTCCTTGAAAGACTCTCCAGAAGAGGAGCTCGATGGGGAAGGGGAACTCTGTCCTTCCCATGTCATTCTCAAACTAGAGACAAAACTCAGGTATAAAGCAAGATGGACATAACACTTCCAGTGGGAAGACTAAAGGTTTGGGGCTACTGGTGGGGCTGAATGTGGTGGGAAGGGAAGCAGGAATGTAATTTTCATAACTGATGCAACAGAGCATCCCCGAGCCTCTCAGGAAACCACACACATGGAAGCATGCCGCATTCCTGTGTAGAATTGGTACTATCACCACTATGCTAAAATGCAAAAGTATTACATGATCTTTTTACACATGTGTTCTTTATGAGCTGCATTTCTGTACTCATTAGTCTAGATGGACATATACGGTATGTCAAGGGCTATAGACTCCAACTACGGATCAGGGGAAGACATACATGTACAAACTCTCCATAAAACATGTTTATAACCAGGCTTTACTCTTCCCTATAAAATATAAGAGATTAGACTGTCGGTGTGCCTCTCTCTCTGCTTCTCCAAGCTCATATGAAAGATAAGCCAATCTCGTAGTACCATTGTTGAGAAATACCTGGAGAAACAGCAGGGGAAGGAAGGAGCAGATTTGCTAGCTTTCTCCTAACATCTGAGGAGGAACAGGAGATGGGCTCCTCTACCATCTCTCACGTCTCCTCCTTGGTACACGAAGACACAATACACATCATGTTTAAGAAAATAGAATCTAGGGGAGCCTGGGTGGCTCAGTCAGCTGAGCAGCGACTCTTGATTTCGGCTCAGGTCATGATCTCAGGGTTGTGGGATCGAGCCCCGCATCAGGCTCTGTGCTCCACACGGAGTCTGCTTGTCCCTCTTCCTCTGCTCCTCCCCCTGCTCTATAAAATAAATGAGTAAATGCTTAAAAAAACAAACTAAAACAAACAAACAACAACAACAAAAAAAAAACACAATGCTTCCCCCCCTCAAAATAATCTTCAAAAATAAAAAAGAATTTAGGGCCAGAGTGCCCTGATCGTACTGGCTGTGTGCCTTTGGGCAAGTTAGTGAACCTCTCTGTGCTTCAGTTTACTCATGTGAACAAACAGGAAAAATAGTAATATGTACTTCAGAGGGTTGTTAGGATTAAATGGATATCTCTAAAGCTCTTAGTGCCTGGTACAAAGCATATTCTCTGTTATTTCTAAATAAGATTAACTCCAGCCAAGCTCTTCTCCTTATAAAATATATAGAGTTGGGAATGCTGCAAGGTCATTATCTCACTGGTAACAGCAATAAATAAAAAGAAAGAAAAGGCCAGAAGCTCAAATTACAGAGAACATTAGGTCATAGTGTAGAATTTCTTACAGGCTTTTTTTGCTTCTTTTTTAAGATAACATAGGTAGGGTGTTAAATGGCTTACATTTTGAGCCCTCACTAGTGTTATTTATTAAATATCATTATTCATTAAAATGCTAATAATTCAAAAAATTAAAAAATTTAATAAAATGCTAATAATTCACTAGGTTTTTTAAAAAATAAACACAGGACCTTGAAAAAAATTAAATTTAAATAAGTTGAATATTAATGTAGCAGGAGGCCTGGGGGAATGTGTTCCAGAAACTAGTTATTTATTTTACAAAAAAAAAATCCATAGTTATAAATAGTATTAATAATAACAGTAATAATAGCCAGCATTTATTAAGCATTACCCACATGCCAGGCACTATACTGCTCAGCAGGTTACATGTACCGTCTCATTCACGTGAAGATGTGTACAGAGACGGGATTCCGGTTATCCTCTCCTCTCTAGGTTACTTGTCTCTCTCCTATCTCCTTTCCCCAATTACTCACACCCTGTACCCAGTGCCCTGAGAAGACCATTTGGGAGGAGATGCCCAATTCCAACATCCCTGCCCTAGAAGGTCAAGCAGGAGCTAAGAACATTCCCAGGAGACAGAGGGTACCAGGCAGATGAATGAAGCCTGGTTTAGCCCTTAAGATGGAGGCCAAGGTCCTCCCATGCACCTGAATATCCCATGTGTCAGGTTGGAGAACACACGAGCATTTAAATCCGAAGCCCCGTCACTGAATGTTATCTGAGGGTCCTCCACCTTGTCCAGGTTTCCCAAGCAGAAACCCCAGTCTCCCCTGGGTACTCCAGCACTGATCCCACAGAGCATGGTTCCCACTCAGAGGTGATTTTTGTCCCTCAGGAAACCCTCAGTAATGTCTAGACACGTTCTTGCTTGCCACAACTGGGTACGGAAAAGTTACCAACATCTAGTGGGGAGTGGTCAGAGATGCTGCTTACCATCCTACAAGGCACAGGACTGAAAACGGCAGTTCCATTTCTAAATGTGAGCCAAGGAGGAGAACGCCTGCCCTCAAGTGGCTTACCGACCGCACAGCCTTTAGACCCAGACAGGCCTGGCCATGGCGCCAGCACAAGCAGTCCAAAAGCCTTGGGCAAGGGACAGTTCCTGAGCTTACTCATCTCCAAAACAGAACCCTGATAAAGTCACCTGAAAATACCCCGGCACAGCACTGCGCATTCAGCCAACTACAGCTCTTACCGTGGCTCTGTCCTCAGAGAACTCATTCCATCTCTTCTGCATCAGCACCAACTCTAGGAATTGGTTGGAAACCGTACCTTCGGGTAATGAGCTCCACACGGTAAATCTAACTGATCCTTGCAGGGGACTGAGCTCATGCCTTTGGCCCCATTAGCACCACATAAGACTCTACAGAGCTGGCCAAACAAAGGTAACAAGGAATAGCTGTTCCATTTAATAACACTTAGCAGCTGAATCAACACAATCCAAATACATCGACCACAGGATCCGCCCTCCGGAATCAGGAGCCTCAACTTCCACACTGAACCAGGGACTCCCAAATATCCCCACTGGACCATCCGGTCTTCACACCGGTCGTAAATCAGAACATACAGGTGGTGGGGGGTTAAAGGAGACAAGGCTAGCAGAACACTGAAGGCCTTGCCTTAGATAGCATTCCTTAAATCATATTAATATCCTATCATATGTTATCATATTAATATCAAATTAGTGACATAACAGGATGACACCAAACCCTAAAAGACTTTACCAGAGTTACAGGATAATGAAGAATGGCAATGTTTGCCCACCTGCCTTATTTACGCAAGTGACGCCTCCTCACACTTCTTAGTTTATACACGATCTCCTCCAGGAAGCCCTGCTTGATGGCCTTCACTCCAGGTCTAGCTTCCCCCTGTGTTCCGGTATTCACTGGGCTCACCACCACCACGACTGCCTTCCTGCTTTACACTGTCTTTTTCCACCACACGTTTCTCTTCAGGGCAGAGAATACATTTTTGTCAGGGTCTATGTTTGCAACACGTGGCACGGGGCTCCTACATGCCACGGCTGAAGAGCCACCAATTGTGAATTTCATGGAGGCCGAAACACAGCTGTATCAGATAGCTCTTGCCACAAAAATACTGGCCCCCAAGCTCCGTGGCTTAAAGCAAAAATCTTTAGTTTGTGCTCACACACCTGTAAGTTGTCTGGGGGACAATGGAGCTGGCGTGGTTCAGCTGGGCTTGGCTAGGGTCCAGGTCCGTCCCACAAGCCTCTCCCTGTCCTTGGACCCAATGTTCTTCTCATGGCAATGACCAAACACAAAGGAGGCAAATGGAAACGTGGCACCCCATGAGGCTTAGGCACAGACACGTCCACCTCTATTTTACTAGCTGAAGCAAGTCCTATGGAGGATGCCAACCCTACTGGGTCAAGGAATGGGCTACATCTCTGCTAGGAAGAAGGTCAAAATCATGTGGGTAGAGGATGGGATGAAAAATTGGGGACAAATAGTCTAGCATGAGAACTCATGCATGGAAGGGGGGCTGTTTTTACATNGGGTCAAGGAATGGGCTACATCTCTGCTAGGAAGAAGGTCAAAATCATGTGGGTAGAGGATGGGATGAAAAACTGGGGACAAATAGTCTAGCATGAGAACTCATGCATGGAAGGGGGGGCTGTTTTTACATGCTTTGAGAGTCCGTGTGCATTTATGGAATATTTATCCCAGAACCCCATCACCAGGAGTTAGTGTCCATGTTACCCCATTACAGCATCCAGCACTATACAGCTACTGGTTATCAACTGGCCCAAGGTCACACAACCAGAGAGGAGTAGGGACGTTCATGAACCAAGGACGGACCCCAAAGTTCACCACACTGTGCTGCTTGCTCGCCAACAAAACCAAATCCAGATAGAAGATACCATCGCTGAGGCCCTGCTCCAATCGTGTTTTCCCATCCCAAACTTAACTTCAGAAGGGTCTTGGAAGCAGTGTGATGAACAGGAGGTGGAAGGAAGAGCCCAGGGCCAGCCTCAAGAACTGAGCCACAACACCAAGCTCAAAATCCATCCACAGAGCAAAGGGACAGGGTGACAGAACCTGTCGGACATTCTGTGAGCTTAGTCCGAGGCATTCTGACCCAGAACCTATTTCAGAAAAATAGGTCGTTTTTGTGGCAAGAGCAGAGAGCCCGTCCTGCCCTCTTAGGTCAAATGCTTCCAAAATATTCCAGATGGAGCTTCAAGTTGGGTAACACTGGGTTTTGCTCTAAAACACAGACACTATAGATAAAAAGCACATTACTCTCATGTAAGGTCAACCTGGCTTTCTCCCCCCAGGGAAATCTAAAAAGATCTGTGTCAATCAAAATTAGAGGCCCAAATCTACTTGTTCCTTTTGTAACTAAGTAGCATCCACATTCAAAAGAGGTAGCCTGGCCACTCACAGTTTGGGTCTATCCTCTATCAAAGAAAAATTTTGATTTTATAAGTACAATGCCCTTACTTATTAGGACTTCAGAAATAGTTTGTGACTGGTTAGAAGTCAGCAAAAGTTTTTCTGTAAAAGGCCAGATGATATTTTCATCTCTACTGCTGTAGCATGAAAGCCATCCCAGACAACACACGTAAGAATAAGCATGGTGGCACTCCAGTAAAACCACACAAAAACAGGAGGTGAAGAGACTTCAGCCCATATTTTGTTGATCTAAAAGGATGAGGATATTTTTGGCTAAAATTCTAGGAAATTGGTCAGTATCTCCAAGAACACAAAGAAACTATATAAAATTTAGGTCATTTTTTTTGGTAGAATCTGATTTAAGCAATGCCTCCTCAAACCCTAGGTACTCATTCAGTCCTCATTATAGACTGAGCTGATGAAAAACTATATTCCCATTTTACAGATGAAGATACTGTGGCTCACTGAACTTAGTGACCCACTCAAGATCACACGCCTAGTATGTGGTAAGGCCAGGACTCCAACAGAAGACTGTGTTAATTCTGGGTCAGCGATTTCCCAACATCATAGTAAGTGTTGCCATTATGCACCCTGAGCCTAAAAGGGTTATAAAGAACGATCAGAAAATGCCAGTTTTAGTCTAAGAAAGTCATCAGTGATGAACTCAAATTTATGAGTAAGAGGTTCATTAAAGCCCTTTTTACAGTATTACAAAATTGGAAACAATCTAAATGTCCAATATTAAAGGGAAGGTTGAACAAATTACGATGTAGCTATTGAAAATAATGTTCACAAGAATGTGTAATGATATTGGAAAATGTTCACAATAATGTCAAGTGAAAAAAACCAGAAAGCAACAGAGTGGCTAAACCATGACCCCCTTGCTTTAGCAAGGATATTATACATATTAAAAGCTCTGAAAAGAAACACTCTAATTGTTTATGATCATTTGGCTCTCCCTGGTAGGAGGATGGTAGGTAATTTTATTCTTTGGACTTTTTTGGTTTTGCCAAACTTTATGCAATATACATATTTGGCTTTTACAATCAGATATTTTTAAAAGTGATTTATCCCTAATTATTTTCTATTCTCTATTTTCTTATGGGTAAGCTGCTCATAAACTAAAGTTTAAAAAGGAACCACTCCATTGCTAGAGTTCAAGGGAGAATCTATGCACAAGCTTTAACAGCAAGCACCAACATTAAGCTAGGTTTACTGCTCTGGTCTTTAAAAGGCTGAAGTGAGGGGCACTTGAGTGACTCAGTCGGTTAAGCGTCTGCCTTCTGCTTAGGTCATGATCCCAGGGTCCTGGGATTGAGCCCCGCAGGGAGCCTGCTTCTCCTTCTGCCTCTCCCCCTGCTCATGCTCTCTCTCGCTCTCTTAAATAAATCTTTAATAAACATAAAGAATAAAAGGCTGAAGCGAGGGTCCTTGGAATGTTCTGAACCACCCCCTCTCCCCCACCAAGAGCACAGATGTACATGGATCCGGTCCTGTGTACAAACCCTGCTGAGTAAAAAGAAAATTTGGTTCAACATTTATTCTTTCTGTGGTTCTTCGTTAAAACAATGACAAAACACAACACCAACCACAGAAACTGGCGGACACCCGACTTGCAGACGATCCCTGAATGATTCCTACTCCCGCATGGCCAAGCCACGCCTCTCCGGCTGCTAGAGACTAATGTGAGTGAACCCCAGGACCCCTCTGACCTGGTGAGGGCCAAGAGAAGGGTAACAAGATGCTCCGTTCCGGAAATGCCTGTCCACGAACATTTAGGGAGGAAGTGATTTCACAGATTCCCTCACCTCCTTTTAATCAACACAGATAAATCAACACTAGAAGAATAAAACTGTTTCCTGTGTTGCACACTATTCCCAGGGACCGAAGCCATTGGGTATTCAGTGCCTCCAGTACCCAGGGGGTGCTGGTAGCTGGAGACAGTCCTAATTGTATTCAAGCAAGCACACCCACACCCCTGCTTGGTGCACATTCTATACTTCTCCACTAGGCCTTTTAGAATGCGTGTTGTGGCAAAACCTGTCAGTTGCCCCCCTCAAATCTACTCTTCCCTTCCTTACTAGGTAAGGGCATTCCAGTTTTTAGCCATGCACTATGTTGCCCAGACAAAGACTGTTTTTCTTTGATATACCTACATGATTAAGTTCTGAACAATAAAATACAAGTAGAAGTTGACCTTCCAAGGAGTCTTCCTAAAGTCAGGGAATAGGCTCCTCTCAATCCCTTCCTCCATTCTGCTTCTCCACATGCAATGACTGGAACCTAAGCAGCCACCTTGGACCATGAGGTTCAGGTGCACGGGAGAGGGGTAAATTGGAAGGAGCCTGGGACCCTTTCAATTTTGTAGTCTCACTAGACGAGCTGGGTTGCCTCCTCTGTAGCTTTTACAAGAGGTGAGAGTCTACTTTCATCTTGATTAAGCCACAGTTAGAGGTTTCTTTTTTATGCAGCTGAACTTAATCCTAACTAGTACACAGATGTGTCAGTAGGCCCTGAGGAGCCAGTTGAAGTACCACGAGACCCAATTAAGCCTCACTCTCTCCTATTATGTTCTAAGCAAGTCACTTCAGCTCTCTGCAGTCACCTCAGTTTCCCCATCCGTTAAACAGGAAGAAAAACGTGCTGTAATTGCTTCAAAAGGCTTTTGTGAGGCATGATTACCTAGTTTAAATACGCTTTTTGAAACACAAAGCCCTACAAATATATAAAGGACTTTTATTTCCTCCAAACAAGATCATTTTTTTTAAAGAGAAAATGAAATAGGAGAAAGCCATGTATGAGAAGTCTCTTCTAATTAAGAAGAAGGAACTTAATCAGACCAACGGGTTCTCTGCTCATCTCTGCCAGGTCATCTCTCCCGATCCCATCCAGGTGATTCTTTATTTTCCAAATGAGAATTTAATTTTGTTCCTACACCATTATTACATCTAAATTAAATATTTATTGGGCTGAATATCAATTGACTTTTAGAAATAAAGATTTGAAATTTACGAGCTAACAGAGTAATTCAATAATTGTAAATTTCACAACTGAGCTTTGTAATCAATTACTGTTTAGTAATGATATAAATGCACGTTGTTCTCAGGAGACCCTGGACAACTATAAATTAGATTCTGCACACACAACAATCTGGCAACATCTCCACTCAGGCTTTGCTTCTTCCGAGGAGTAACCAAGGCCCGGGATAAATCCCAAGCTGGCCTCCCTTGGCCACGTGTCTGGACCCCAGTTGACCCATCAGTCAGGCTGTGCTGAGACTACTTAATGAGTGCTCACACAAAACATAACTCAGAAGATAAATCACCTAGAAGGAAAACCTCACAAACCAACTCAGACACTGCATAATAGGTGGGTAATAGAGACAATCACTCATGCATTCACCCACCCAGCAAACAGTTACTGAGGGCCTACTATGTGCCAGGCACATCAGTGTAGGAAACAAAGACACCTGCCCTTCTGGAAGGGGAGAATAAGCAGCAATGAATAATGAATAATCAATGAAAATTAGCAAATTCAACTGGGCTGAGTATTGACGGACTTTTAGAAATAGGATGTGAAGTCCCCAAGCTGATAGTATGAAAAAGCCATAAATGTTATTAAGATTTATAAGCTAAGTGGTATCCTAATTTTATAAATAAGGAAATATGTGAGTTCAAAGAGAAGTAACTTGCTCAAACTCAAACAGATTTGGGATTTGAATTCAGATTCCAAATTCTAACCTCTTCCTGCCACCAACACTAAACGGGTGGGTAAATGGCCAACCTTCCACAACCATCTCTGACCTCATTGCTCACTGACAACAGAACAAATCCCTTTAAGCACCCTTCCCCCCAGGTCAGTTAGAGACTCTGGGAGGGGGAGGGATAAGCCTGAGATGGAAGGAATGCCCTGGAGTAGAACAGAGACTAGCATCTCTCAGCATCCACCATGCTTAAATCTAGACTCGGCTTGGGCAAAATTTCCATTTTAATTTCTACGTGATAAACGTTGGCATTATTTCCACTCTGAAAGAAACTTAAAGCAATTGTGTGGATCATTGTTCATTTGAAACCCATTCTTTGTCTTCATCGGCCAGCCAACTCCAAGGGAATGCATTATAAATTTGGCTTCTATTGGAATGCAGCTTGGTAAAAAGGGGATTTTGAAACCCCAGGGAGACCTCCATCACAAGNCTCCAAGGGAATGCATTATAAATTTGGCTTCTATTGGAATGCAGCTTGGTAAAAAGGGGATTTTGAAACCCCCAGGGAGACCTCCGTCACAAANAACCCCAGGGAGACCTCCATCACAAGCTGCACAGATTCAGGTAATTGATGAAAGAACTTTCAAGTGAGCTCAGTGATTACATTTTGAATTCTTTTATATTAATTATTAAAGGTAAATTATGTTGTTGAAAAGGAAAGCCATAGAAAGATGGTAATTTAATGAAATGGGTTAGGAAGGCATTCTGGATAAGGTAATTGATTTAAAAATTGAAAGGCGTTTAGGAGGTTTGTCAAAAATGGATTTAAACAACTGAAAATGGCATCCCTGCTATTTATATGTTGCTTGAAGAGGAAAAGAAAGTAGCTGAAGATCTGATAGAACCTGACCGAATATGAAGGAAGTTCTGTTATTTTGTAAAATGGGCTTGCCGGCTGGCACGGCCCCACCTGAGGACAACCGCCGCGTCACCCTTCTCTTTCTAATGTTCCCTGTGACGGTTCACAGGAGAAAAAGATTTCACCTGAACGCTGCCATCTTCCTGGGCTACCCCCCTTTCAGCAGAGATGCCACTACCTGCCAACAATAGGGAAAGAGGTTTCAAAAGTCAAGAGATTTTAGAATCACTGTATTATTTAAACACCCAAAAACAAACTCTTGTTCTAAGAATGACACCAACCCCTCCATCATTCCGAATCTCCCTCCCACTCTCGGTAGGAGATGGGGGCATTCTGTAATAGTACCGCAGGAAGAGCAGGACGATTACACACAGCAGTGGAGCTTACTAGCAGTAGTAAACATCACGGACGACAGCTTCTGGGCGTGGGTCCCAGCATCACCACCTGGAGGGCTGCCCAAGAGAGCCACCCAACCAGCAACATCTGCGCTGGATTTTGCATGAACAAGAAACGGACCTATGATCACGATTCTCATTCCTTCTTCCCAATGCCACAGGAAATGAAACATGGCAAGGGTGAGTCATGGGACAGAATTACTTATGGTTACAAACTACTTCTTCCTCCTCTGGACTCCTCCTGAACCTTAGCTGAAAAAAATGATTACAATCACAAAAAAGGCTAATCACGAAACACAGACAGGACACATCCATATCCCGATGCACCTGTCAGCATTAGTAAAAGCCAAAGAAGCCCGGAGGACCGGCCACTCCTAGCAAAACCCTTGGCCATCCCCTAGCCACATTAGGGCAGCCATGAACATCAGCCAGAGATGAAAGGTCAGGCCACTGCACTAAGATGCCACTCAGTGCAGATGTGGCTTCCTGTGGCCAACCTCAGCCAGACAGAGGTCAAATGGTCCAAGATGGAGGGTCATGGACATGTCCTCCAGCTTGGCCTTCCAGAGAGGATCTCCCCATGGAAGGGTGTATGGTCTGAATGGAATCTGTTGCTTCGTTTCTGATGGCAGGGAAAGCTCCTTTTCTGCAGCATGCCAGATCTGCACTAACCTCCACCTCACCACGCTGATTGCTTTTCCCAGCTCTCTCCCCACAGCCACACGTCTGGGCACCTCCCAAAATACTGCTAGCACTTCCATACGGATGACGGCCACGGAAGAAGATGAGCTGAGGAAGCGTTTCACCCTTTCACAGCGGTGGTGATGGCCTTGCTGAGAACCGTACTGTTTTCAAGCATCGAACATGGGANAAATGGGCTTGCCGGCTGGCACGGCCCCACCTGAGGACAACCGCCGCGTCACCCTTCTCTTTCTAATGTTCCCTGTGACGGTTCACAGGAGAAAAAGATTTCACCTGAACGCTGCCATCTTCCTGGGCTACCCCCCTTTCAGCAGAGATGCCACTACCTGCCAACAATAGGGAAAGAGGTTTCAAAAGTCAAGAGATTTTAGAATCACTGTATTATTTAAACACCCAAAAACAAACTCTTGTTCTAAGAATGACACCAACCCCTCCATCATTCCGAATCTCCCTCCCACTCTCGGTAGGAGATGGGGGCATTCTGTAATAGTACCGCAGGAAGAGCAGGACGATTACACACAGCAGTGGAGCTTACTAGCAGTAGTAAACATCACGGACGACAGCTTCTGGGCGTGGGTCCCAGCATCACCACCTGGAGGGCTGCCCAAGAGAGCCACCCAACCAGCAACATCTGCGCTGGATTTTGCATGAACAAGAAACGGACCTATGATCACGATTCTCATTCCTTCTTCCCAATGCCACAGGAAATGAAACATGGCAAGGGTGAGTCATGGGACAGAATTACTTATGGTTACAAACTACTTCTTCCTCCTCTGGACTCCTCCTGAACCTTAGCTGAAAAAAATGATTACAATCACAAAAAAGGCTAATCACGAAACACAGACAGGACACATCCATATCCCGATGCACCTGTCAGCATTAGTAAAAGCCAAAGAAGCCCGGAGGACCGGCCACTCCTAGCAAAACCCTTGGCCATCCCCTAGCCACATTAGGGCAGCCATGAACATCAGCCAGAGATGAAAGGTCAGGCCACTGCACTAAGATGCCACTCAGTGCAGATGTGGCTTCCTGTGGCCAACCTCAGCCTGACAGAGGTCAAAGGGTCCAAGATGGAGGGTCATGGACATGTCCTCCAGCTTGGCCTTCCAGAGAGGATCTCCCCATGGAAGGGTGTATGGTCTGAATGGAATCTGTTGCTTCGTTTCTGATGGCAGGGAAAGCTCCTTTTCTGCAGCATGCCAGATCTGCACTAACCTCCACCTCACCACGCTGATTGCTTTTCCCAGCTCTCTCCCCACAGCCACACGTCTGGGCGCCTCCCAAAATACTGCTAGCACTTCCATACGGATGATGGCCACGGAAGAAGATGAGCTGAGGAAGCGTTTCACCCTTTCACAGCGGTGGTGATGGCCTTGCTGAGAACCATACTGTGTTTTCAAGCATCGAACATGGGAAGCCAATGTCAGATGTACGTAGATGAAGAAGACAAAGAGGCCCACTGTCAAATCCTCAGAAGCAGAGCAAGTCTGTACTGGGTAATCACGTCAGAGACAGATGAAGACCGCCTGACATCCTCCACTGGGCTGACGAGGGGGTGTTCCACAGGACATTTTCATGGGCAGCCATAAAAAAGGACAAATAGATTCAAAAAGGGTCCAAATTTTTTTTTGAAGGAAGATAAAGCAATGACCAATTGTTGACTGATATGTGCTTGGGCTGGTCTGGGACCAAGTGCTACACCTATCCTAGCTCAGATAACAAAAATGCAGAAAGGTTTGAGCTCCTACAACAAGGCACACAGTTTGTACTCCAGACAGTCTTTGGGTTGCCAGCACATTACTCCTCGCCTGTCCCAGCACAACCATTATGGGGGTGCCAAAATAGGTGAAAAGGACAGAAGGCAGAACCGTACCTTCTCTGGATATGGCACCAAAGGAGAAAGCTCCAGCAACAAAAAGAGACGTCTCTAATAACAAGAAGTGGGAGAAAGGATGTAGGTTTCCCCATTTTTATTACTGCACCTGAATAAATGGATCTGGGCTTTAAGAAAACAGAAATGCCAAGCCCTTGACTTCACTGGCCTCCAGCACATTTGAAAGAAAACTAAAAATCAGACTGCAGCCTACCAGCCATAAACCCACNCCCCCTTTCAGCAGAGATGCCACTACCTGCCAACAATAGGGAAAGAGGTTTCAAAAGTCAAGAGATTTTAGAATCACTGTATTATTTAAACACCCAAAAACAAACTCTTGTTCTAAGAATGACACCAACCCCTCCATCATTCCGAATCTCCCTCCCACTCTCGGTAGGAGATGGGGGCATTCTGTAATAGTACCGCAGGAAGAGCAGGACGATTACACACAGCAGTGGAGCTTACTAGCAGTAGTAAACATCACGGACGACAGCTTCTGGGCGTGGGTCCCAGCATCACCACCTGGAGGGCTGCCCAAGAGAGCCACCCAACCAGCAACATCTGCGCTGGATTTTGCATGAACAAGAAACGGACCTATGATCACGATTCTCATTCCTTCTTCCCAATGCCACAGGAAATGAAACATGGCAAGGGTGAGTCGTGGGACAGAATTACTTATGGTTACAAACTACTTCTTCCTCCTCTGGACTCCTCCTGAACCTTAGCTGAAAAAAATGATTACAATCACAAAAAAGGCTAATCACGAAACACAGACAGGACACATCCATATCCCGATGCACCTGTCAGCATTAGTAAAAGCCAAAGAAGCCCGGAGGACCGGCCACTCCTAGCAAAACCCTTGGCCATCCCTTAGCCACATTAGGGCAGCCATGAACATCAGCCAGAGATGAAAGGTCAGGCCACTGCACTAAGATGCCACTCAGTGCAGATGTGGCTTCCTGTGGCCAACCTCAGCCTGACAGAGGTCAAAGGGTCCAAGATGGAGGGTCATGGACATGTCCTCCAGCTTGGCCTTCCAGAGAGGATCTCCCCATGGAAGGGTGTATGGTCTGAATGGAATCTGTTGCTTCGTTTCTGATGGCAGGGAAAGCTCCTTTTCTGCAGCATGCCAGATCTGCACTAACCTCCACCTCACCACGCTGATTGCTTTTCCCAGCTCTCTCCCCACAGCCACACGTCTGGGCGCCTCCCAAAATACTGCTAGCACTTCCATACGGATGACGGCCACGGAAGAAGATGAGCTGAGGAAGCGTTTCACCCTTTCACAGCGGTGGTGATGGCCTTGCTGAGAACCGTACTGTTTTCAAGCATCGAACATGGGAAGCCAATGTCAGATGTACGTAGATGAAGAAGACAAAGAGGCCCACTGTCAAATCCTCAGAAGCAGAGCAAGTCTGTACTGGGTAATCACGTCAGAGACAGATGAAGACCGCCTGACATCCTCCACTGGGCTGACGAGGGGGTGTTCCACAGGACATTTTCATGGGCAGCCATAAAAAAGGACAAATAGATTCAAAAAGGGTCCAAATTTTTTTTTGAAGGAAGATAAAGCAATGACCAATTGTTGACTGATATGTGCTTGGGCTGGTCTGGGACCAAGTGCTACACCTATCCTAGCTCAGATAACAAAAATGCAGAAAGGTTTGAGCTCCTACAACAAGGCACACAGTTTGTACTCCAGACAGTCTTTGGGTTGCCAGCACATTACTCCTCGCCTGTCCCAGCACAACCATTATGGGGGTGCCAAAATAGGTGAAAAGGACAGAAGGCAGAACCGTACCTTCTCTGGATATGGCACCAAAGGAGAAAGCTCCAGCAACAAAAAGAGACGTCTCTAATAACAAGAAGTGGGAGAAAGGATGTAGGTTTCCCCATTTTTATTACTGCACCTGAATAAATGGATCTGGGCTTTAAGAAAACAGAAATGCCAAGCCCTTGACTTCACTGGCCTCCAGCACATTTGAAAGAAAACTAAAAATCAGACTGCAGCCTACCAGCCATAAACCCACTGTCTCAAATTCACACCTGGCTAGGCTAGGAGTTTCAAAGTTAGGGAGTTGTATCTTTCTCCCACAGTTCCCATTCTGTAAACCTAGGATAGGTGGCCCCAAAGCCTTCTCAAACTATGCATATCATAATATCAGAATAAGCTCCCCTTCACCTCAACTTTATATTTTTTTTTCCTTAAGATTTTATTTACTTATTGGACAGAGAGAGAGACACAGCGAGAGAGGGAACACCAGCAGCGGGAGTGGGAGAGGGAGAAACAGGCTTCCCGCTGAGCAGGTAGCCCAATGCAGGGCTCGATCCCAGGACCCTGGGATCATGACCGGAGCCGAAGACAGACGCTTAACCGACTGAGCCACCCAGGCACCCCATATATATTTTCTAAACACGTATATTCACATATTTATACACACAGATTACATAGTTTATATATCCATATCTATAGTATGTATGTGTATATATAGTATTCGGTTTTCTGTCCATCTACCCTACAAAGCTGTAAGCTCCAGGAGGACCCTGCTTCTTTGCTTGTCTGATTCACTCTCACCTAGTCCTGAGCCTAGCCAGGTCATTCATAAGTTAATTCAATGAATGATTGGACCTTTGGTTTTATTTTTATTTTTTTAAAGATTTTATTTATTTGACAGAGCGAGACAGCCAGCGAGAGAGGGAACACAAGCAGGGGGAGTGGGAGAGGAAGAAGCAGGCTCCCAGAAGAGGAGCCTGATGTGGGGCTTGATCCCAGAGCACCGGGATCACGCCCTGAGCCGAAGGCAGACACTTAACGACTGCGCCACCCAAGCACCCCAGGGACCTTTGGTTTTAAACCTTGAATCTGGCCAAGGGGGAAGGGTCTAATGGTTGAAGGGATGGTGGCCTCCCCAGCCTTTCAAATAGGCTCTAATCCTCAGTGTGTGAGGAAGGAAGGCAGAGTTCTGACCCCTTAGGTCAGAGCCTCTCCTTGTAATTCTTCATAGCATGCCCTGCAAAAGGGCAGGGGGTCTCAAATCCCCCACTCTCCATGGACTCAGCTGTCAGGGGTTGCATCTGCAGGGAGGGAGCACCTTTTCCTACTTTGCACAACCACATAGCTAGCTGAGCTCTGCCCCATGTGCCTTTTCTTTTTTATTTTTTTTTTAAGATTTTATTTATTTATTTGACAGAGATAGAGGCAGCCAGTGAGAGAGGGAACACAAGCAGAGGGAGTGGGAGAGGAAGAAGCAGGCTCATAGTGGAGGAGCCTGATGTGGGGCTCGATCCCATAACACCGGGATCACGCCCTGAGCTGAAGGCAGATGCTTAACCACTGTGCCACCCAGGCGCCCCCCCATGTGCCTTTTCTGACCCCATTATCTTTCTACTCTAATGGGGAAAAGGGACTGATTCTCTGCCAACAACCTCCCTTCCCCTTCTTGCCAAACAGAAAGCTGCCCTTAGCTGCTATTCTCCTCCACCCCCATTCCCCCTTCCCCACTCCAAAGAGTTCTTTTTTAAGGATTTTGTGATACAGAATCAAGGGAACACAGAGAAAAAGATAGAAATAGAGAGGCCAGAGACAAAAGGAAAGATTTAGGGCAAAAAAAAAAAAAAAAGCCAAAACAAAGCTGATCTATGTTACAAAGACTTAACAAGGGCAGGAGAAAAAGGAGAACAAAAAGTTGTAATGTGTTTGGACTCCCATAAGTAGTTTTTAATAGATGTCAATAACTAAATGTCCTTTTCATGATCTTTATGCTCCTAGAACACAGTCAGAGACTGAACCACATGGGCTTACAGGTTCCTAAGAGTTACAGTTCACTGATACAGCCAAGTGTGAATTCCAGTGCATTCCAGAAGACTAGACAGATACTGGCGGAAAGTGGAAAACACTGGAATATATTGCCCCCTCCCTTACCCCATCCCCCCCCCCCCCCCGAAACAAAGAACATCAGGAGGGAACAGAAACTTTGCAAAAGCCTGATACCAGTGCAAGGGAAATGGCTTTAAAATGAAAGCTACAGACCTCTGATATCCACAGAACTAAAGAGAATTCAACTACCACAGGTGAGTAACGTACTTGCCCCTTCCTGTTTCTTAATCACATAGTATCTGAAAAGAGTGCATTCTGTTCGTGGAAGAGTAGAAAGAAAACAGACATGACTTACCTCTCACGTACTGAAAAACAAAAAAAGACAGCATCAGGGGACCTTGGAGGTAAGACCTCTGAACATAACCTACTACAGGATCCAGAAGAAAACTTCACCGATCTGTTTATCACACTTCGTTACTCATGCTGAAACTGGAAGCAACCCCCCATCCCACCCCCACTGTGCTAGGTTTATTCCAGGATAGCCCTGCTTTTCTCCAGTAGCTTATGAACATCAGTAAACTGACTTTTATATTCTTTTCACTTTTTGGAATTTTCAAGTTGTTCTGTAATGATGATGCATTGTTTCTAAGAATAATTTTTAAATCTACCTTGACAGAAAATAAAACAATTTCCCTTAAGGAAAGTTAAGGGTTTTAAAATAACTTATTTTCTACTTAAAAATATCCTACCTGTCAAAGAATTATTCCTCAAAGAAACATTTAGGCCTAGATGGATGTAGAGGTGATTTATTGAGACAAGCTTTTATTTTTTTTAAAAAAACAAAGCCAGCATAATACTGATAACAAAATTTGACAAAGGCCAGAAAAAGTAACTTGAAATCAATCTAACTCAGGAACAACAAAAATCCTAACTAAGCACTTAGCAAATAGAAACTAGAAAACCGTGTTTCAAAATAACTATGTCCTAATGGAGTCCATCCCCAAAACAGAGCCTTTTACAAATAATTACCATGTTAATACATTAAACAGCCAACATTTTATGAACTCAGTAGATACCAAAAGAGCATTTAATCAAATTCCTCACTCATGCCTGAGTTAATAACTTAAACTCTTGCTTAATTCAATGAAAAATTAACACACACAACTCACCACAAAATAATCAGCAGAGCACTCAAGGAAGAAACCCTGTAAGAGTTCCCCTCAGAAAGAGGAAAAAACAAGGATGCCCATTATCGCCATTGTTACTTAACATTGTATTCTAAGTGCTATTCAGTGCAATTGTAGAAGAAAAAAGCAAATAGTATATATCAGAGTAAAATCCTTTTTATTTGTAGCTGATTGCGTACTTGAAAAACCCAACATCAACTGAGAAGCTTAAAAAAAAAAAACAAACCCACACACACCAAAATTTTAGCAAGACTGAAAAACAAGAAAACGATAGCCTTTTACACGAAGAGTAACTATATAGAAAGAAGGGGGGGGAGGAAGTATTTCACCAAAAAAAAGTAAATAAAAAAAAAATAATGAATTTTACAAAAACATAAAAAACCCGGGAAGGTGTTACTGGAGGACAAAAAGGAACCACTGAATCCACAGAATATGTTGTTCTTGTATTCTTTGTAATATCCAATTTTGTGATCTTTGTAGAAGTAATTCCAATAAAAAAATTCCAATTTATGAACCTTGACAGCATGACTCCAAAATTCATCTGGAAGAATGAACTCAGCAAGAATAGTCAAGAAAAAAAAATCTGAAAATGTGATTACTTTAAGGATTTGGGGTGAGTTGGCCAGCCAGATAGTAAAATGTACTATAACGCTGCAATGCAGGAAGAGACAAATATAAAAGAACAGAACACCAGACACAGACGCAGATTTATATGGACATTTAATGTAAGATAAAAGAGACATTTCAAATCAGTAAGGAGGATAGGAAGAATTCAATAAATGACGGTGGAACAACTAGCTAGTCGTTTGGAAAACTCACATCAAAAGCATGTGTATATATAAATTAAAGGCTAGAGAAAAAGGTATTTTATCATCTTGGCTTTATGTTAAGAACAGCATTATCCAATCCAAATCCAGAAACTGAATGACTATTTTGATTCTATAAAAAATAAAACTGTACACAAAGATGGCATAAATACAGTTCAATACAACTGTTTACCTTGGGGAGGAGAGCGTGGGCATTAGTTGGAAGAGCTCACAAGGGGAAATTCTGGAAATTCTCTACATCTTGGTGTGGATAATGGCTGCATGGATGTACACATATGTAAAATCCATTCAGTCATAGAGTTAAGATTTGTGCACATTATGTGTATAACATTCATTAAAAAAAAGAATAAATCAAGCATTTATCCTATCATTCCTTAAGGCTATTATAAGCAAAGGCTTAAGGAGGGAAAATTCTTCGAACAAAAGTTACAGGGAATAAATGCAAAAAGGACAAAAGAATCATAAAGTCATCATTTTGCAATCACTGATGGAATAACTGATCTAGAAAATGTCCAACAATGGCTATTAAAACCATTAGGGTAGTGGTTCTCAAATTCAAGAATGCATCAGACCCACTTGGTAGAATGGTTATTTTTGTGTCTACTTGATTGCCCAAAAGTACCCCGATATTTGGTCAAACATTATTCTAGGTGTTTCTCTGAGGATGTTGTTGAATGAGATTAACATTTAAACCATCAGACTAAGTAAAGCAGATTGCCACCATAACGTGGGTGGGCCTCATCCAATCAGCTGAGGGCCTGAATACAAGGAAAGGCTGACCACCCCTCCCAAGCAAGAGGAACTCCGTAGTGTGGGCTCTTCCTGGTTCTACAGCCAACTGCCTTCAGGCTTCAACTGCAGCATCCACTCTCTGGGTCTCCAGTATGCTGGCCTCCCTAATCATGTGAGTCAATGCTTTATCATAAATACCTCTTTATATATGTGCATGTTGCTGAAATACAAATTGCCAGGTCCTACCCCTAGAGTTTCCAGTTCAACAGACCTGAGCTGGGGCACAAAAATTAGCATGTCTCACAAGTTCCCAGTTGAAAATGGTACTGCAAGCTAAAGGACTGGGAACCACGCTGTGAAAACCAACACGTTAGACAAAAGGTTGTCAGGGGAAATTCACAACAGATAAAAATCAGGCTGACAACACCTAAACTTATTGATCAAGCTGAACTTCAATCTGCAGAATCTGGGGGAATTGTGGGACAGTATACCACAAGTCAACCAAATCCAGTATATGGGGAAATCTACAGAAAATAATGACCCAGAGCCTTCAACAAATGCATGCCATGAAGAAAAGTGAAGGGGAAACTCATGGATTAAAGGAAATTAAAAGCCTTTTTTAGGGTACTGATTCAAACTAGCTTTTTTTTTTTATTGAAAAATTAAAAGAATTGGCATCAGTTTTGTTACATGTGGTGATAGAATTCCATTTGCTTAGATTTTTAGACCAGGGTTTCGCTTAGCCTCAGCACTGTTGACATTTTGGGCCAGGTAACGGTCTTCGAGGGCTGTCCTGGGCACTGTAGGACATATGGCAACAGCTCCGGCCTCCACCTGCCAGAAGCCAACAGCAACCACCACCACCTCCAGTTATGAAAACTCTCCAGTCACAACGCCCCCTGGAGGGCAAAGCTGCCCCTGGCTGAGATCCACTCGTGAGATACACCTTCTGAAGAATTTGCAAGTGATCGGACCTTGCTGGGTTTTTTAAGACACTCCAGAAAAAACTACAGGGAGGTGAGATGCTAGAACCAGAGAACGCTGGCAATTGCTGAAGCCAGGTGATTAAGTACACCGGTATCATTACTCCATTCCCTATGCTTTAACATACCTTTGAACACTTCTGAAAAAGTTTTACAAAAACTCATGTGCACACATAAATACTGTAGAGACACATTTTTGACAGATGTTCATGACGTTAATTGGGGGGAAAAAAACACATCACCAGGCAGTATGTATACCGTGACCCCATTCCGATCTAAGACAAAGATCCTCAGAGAGGAGGGGCATCCAAACATTTACATTAACGATCCCCAGGTGGTGAAACCGTAATCATTCTCTTCTTCCAGTCTGTAGTTTTCAAAGCTTTCCACATAATATGTATATTATTCAATGTAAACAAATGTAACAAAAACTAATAAAGAAAGGTATCATTATAGAGACACACTGTGGGCAATGAAAGAAATAAAAAGACTATTCAAAGCAACCACAAGATCTCAAAAAGTACAACAATCAGGGAGGCATTGATGTGAGGAGCAGAGAGGTCTCAAAGCCCCTAAGAAAATGTGGTTTACAGCATGCAAATTCATTAATATACACGTGTGGATGTGACGGGGCGGGGGGGGGGTCCCTCACACTGACCTTGGCCATCTGAATCCCATTTGATCTCCCCTATTTCAGAAGGCAAAGTCACATGGAATAAATTTTAGCAAGGCTTTTCTAGAAATAAAAAAATGGTATTTTCCCTGACAGGCAGATGTTTCAAGTTTTTAAATGATCATGCTGGTGCTTAAATCCAGAGCCAAAGTGGAAAACCCATGCCCTCAAAGGTTCTAGGTAACAGGGGTTTTGCTCTTCTGCTTTTCAAAAAACTATTTGCTCTTAAATCACCTGTTGCTTTGTTCGGCTCACCTAAGTGGCTGCAGCCCGACTTTGATGCCAGTGAACAACAGTGAGCCAGATTTCCCGATGTGAAGATTCCTTCTATGGTATGTGGGCTAAATTTCAGTGCCCCGTCTTCAACCCTCCCACGGTCTACTCTAGCATCTTCACTTTCACGGTCCTTCCCTTCCACGAGAAGGTGAAGCCCATAAAAGCAAAGACTATGCCTTCTTCTGTGCTGTGTCCCTAGCGCCTAGAAGAGGGCCTGGGGCATAGCGGATGCACGATAAGTAATCGCGTTTCCGTCCCTTTTCCTGATATGTGGCCTTCTCAGGGAACATCCAGTATTTCTGGGACTACCAAGTGGCCTGAATTATCAGCAGGCTCACATTCCATTGACATGCTGCTTACCCTCAGTACCAGAACGTTTATGAAGATGTGAAAAGACCCACCCGCCCACCCCTGTACTACACACACACACACTCTCTCTCTCTCTCTCTCTCTCTCTCTCTCTCTCTCTCTCTCAATACCCCAGCCCTGGTGATACCTCCCATTTACTCCTTGCGCCTCAGCTAGTCTATGCTCCATCTCATTGTGTATTCTAATAAAACTGATTTCCAGAGTTAAAACTCATAAGGCAGACGTTACTCACGTAACATCTATATATTACCTCTAGCTGCTTCTGAATTCCCTCTAGCTTCTGAATTCCCTCTAGCTTCTGAATTCCCTCTAGCTTCTGAATTCCCTCTAGCTGCAGATTCCCTCTGAATTCCCTCTAGCTGCAGAATTCCCTCTAGCTGCAGATTTTATTCTGCCCCCAATTTGAAGACCTGTTCCCATGGCCCGTCCCAGGTCCTCAGCAGCCCACAGATCTTCCTGCTACTCCCAGACATTTTCTGCTCAACTCACTCTAGTGTTTGGTGTGAGAACAGACATCAGATCCTGGAATCAAGGCCAACTAAGCTAACAACAGCCTTCTGCTCCTTTCTTCTGGCCTCTGCCAAGACCCACAGAGGATCCCCACATTGTCACCCCAAATCCTAACCACCCCCCTTAAAGGTCTAATCCCACTTCCCCTGAAGAGGAAACCAAAGCCCAGGACGTTGAAGCAGCATGTCAAGGGTAACATTAGGGGCAGTGCAGGTGTGACACAAGGGGTCTCCTGATGCCCAAAGGCCCAGTTTTCTTTCTCGAAGCGAGCTAACCCGTGTGGGCTAAATGTGGCCCTCTGCCTATTTTTATGAATAAAGTTTTATTGGAGCACAGTCATACCCATTCATTTCCATACTAGGACTCATTTGGGTTACAACAGAACTGTGACAGAGACCACACGAACTATAAGCCCAAAATATTTATTATCTTACCATTTACTCAAAAAGTTGACTGACCTCTAAAAGAGCTCAAAAGAACAGGAAGAGAGAAAAAGATAGAGGCAGACTGCCTGTGGAATGGCAGCTAAACACCTTGCTAGTCTCCCCAAAGGTGAGCTGCTCAAAAGAGGAAGGTGAGGACTGGTCAGGACAGAAGCAGACATCTGACACCTCTCTCCACACTACCCGTGGCATCTTGGTAGAGGCCTTTGCAGAGACAGAGCTCCACCCAGCGTGAGGCACCTGTGGCTGTCCCCTCCAACACCCCCCCACACACACACACACCACGTACATGGTGAGTTCCCAGTGTACTTTGGCTTCCACAAGAAGGTCTGGAATATTAACTTCAGGCTGCACAGAAGAGCCTCCCAACTCAACACAGGAAAGGCCAAGAAACATGGGACGTGTCTGCAGAGAGGAAGCCTTTTCCACTTCGTAAGAAAAAGCGTGCTTTGTTGGGGGGGCGGGGCGGAGACAGAGCTGTCTGGATTCAAGTCCTGTGGATAGCCTCACCCACTGGGAGCTCTGGAGTTATTTCTCTGAGCCGACAGCTCTTAGTTGTGAGGATTCACTGAGGCCTTGCACTTGGGGTTCTAAGCGCCGTGCGGGCCACACAGTGGGTGCTGAGTCCGGACGCTGGGAAGCAGCTCTTCAGAGGATTGCCTTAGGCATGTGGACAACTAGGTAACGCATACAAGTCAAGATTCAAGTACCTAGAAGAGCCTCTGACACACAGGGTCTAGAGCAAGCTTCTTCCGTTCCAAGGACAACGCTCAGAAATGCAAAACCACCACCAGGGTGGTCAGAACTGGCCACCCTGTTTGGCCTGAACACAGGGACTGACAACCTGGCAATTAGGCGGAAAGCAGGCACCGAGGTCAAGCCGGCTTGAGTTCCCCCTTCCCCCAAATGTCCTGATGGACACAAGCCACATGGCCGTGGGGAGTCACCAGGTCTCCCTGAGCCTCAGTTTCCTCATTAATAGGTGACAACAGCCTCCACCCCACAAGGCCACCGTGAGGACAGAAGCGGGCCCTTGTGCTAGGCTCAGGTGGGGACTGCTGCGGTCATTTGGAACAGTAAGAGGTCAACCTGGAAACGTGCTGCCCAGTCCGACCCCCCGCTTCTCTGTCCCGGACGCAAAGGTCGCTGACCTGTGACTAGGGCACTAACCATGCTCCCTCCAGCTCATTCACGGGGAACCCTCCCTCCCTCCCACTCCCAAGGGGCATTTCTTCCCCCTCCTCAGCGCCTTCCTCCTGAGCCTGGAGGCCCCCCACAGCCAGAGGCCAGGGTCGTCCACACTGGTGTGCACGCCACCACCACATAGGCCTCACCTCCACCACGTAGGGCTTATTTCCCAACCCACGGAGCATGCCCCCATCACGTGGAGCTCAGCCCCCGCCCCATGGAGCATGCCCCCACCAAGTGCGGCTCACCCCCCACCTCATAGAGCATGCACCTGCCACATGCGGCTGGTGCCTACCCCTTGGAGCACACTCCCGCCATGTAGAGCTCGTCCCGGCCATGTGGAGCACACCCCTGCCAAGTGCGGCTCAGTCCCCACCTTGTGGGGCACACCCCTGCCCCCCCATGGAGCTCATCCCCCTCCCTTTGGAGCACGCCTGCCATGTGGAAGTCATCCCTGCCACATGGAGCTTGTCCCCACCACGTGGAGCACACCCCCGCCATGTGGGGCCCATTTCCCACCCCATGGAGCACGCGCCCGCCCCGTGGGCTCATTACCCACACCCTGGGGCTTGCCCCCACCATGTGGGGCTCATTCCCATCACGTGGAGTACACTCTTTCCACGTGCGGCTCATTCCCCCCCTCGTGGGGCACACCCCCGCCCCCGGGGAGCTCACTCCCCTACCCCATGGCGCATCCCCCTGCCACATGGGGCTCATCCCCTACTCCTTGGAGTACACCCCGGCCATGTGGAGCTAGTCTCTGCCACATGGAGCACACCACTGCCCCATGGACTCATTCCCCACCCCGTGGGCCTCGCCCCTGCACGGGGGGCCCTGTCCCTGCCACAGGGATCTCGCCCACAGATGGCCACCTATCCGCTTCCATGCGGCAACAAGAGGTGACACCCTGGGAGCCCTGGAACCAAACCAGGAATGAGCCAAGTGCTGTATTCGACCCTGTTCCCCTCAGGGCGGCAGATGTTCTCCCTCTGCCCACTCACTAAGGAAGAAACCAAACGGGGAGCGTTCACGGTGACCCAAGTTAGAAACAGCCACACCAGGCCCAGAAGCCAGAATAGAGCTCAAACCGGGGTGCTGCCAGGTCCTCTGCCGCGGGCGTGCCTCCTCTCTTCCTCCTCCTTCTCTACGGCACGGAGCGCAGTGGGCCATGGCTGGATGAGGACACAAAAGACTTCAAGGGGCTTAACACGGAACAGAAGCAACATTTTAAATAGGGGTTGGGAGATTTTTGTAAAGGTAGTCCAGAAATGCAGTGACACGTACAGCAAAAGTATACAATAAAATCCTCCCCTACCACTGGACACCTAATTCCCTCCCCTGGGGAAATAGTAGCACTTTCTTGTGTTTAATTCCACGGGAACCTGCATAAGCCTATGTTTATACAGACTTGTATGTTGTGTGTCTCCTTTTGTTATGCAACTGATAAGCTACTAGACAAAGCTCTATACTTGCTTTTTTCAACTGATAAATCTTGAATATTGCTCCATATTAATGCTTAGACATCTCGCGCTCTCTGTCCAGAGTACAGACATTTACCTTTATGTCCGGTCTTCTGCAAGTTGGAGGAACGCTGCAGTAAATATCCTAGTATGTACGTTCCCTGCCCGTGAACACCCACACAGACACACACTGAGATGCCTCAGGTGGAATTCCTAGAAGTCGAACTACTTTTAAGTGATCAAGAATCAGCAAATCTTCTCCAGGTGGGAATGTGTGTTGTAGGTGTGTTTATTAATACAACAGGATGAGATCTTCTGGTTGTAGAATATCAAAGCTAAATTGAAACTCATCCTATTTCATTTCACCTGCTTTTCTTTGGGTCTGTTGTTCCTCAATTTCATCCACACTCTTGGTTATTAATGCCCCCATTCAGTGTTTCATATTTGCTGGGCCTTCTTAATCCAGTTTACTTTTTTGAGGCTTAATACCCTTACAGAACCACCGTGTGTGAAATTATCTTTTACAACGCTGAATCCAAGCAATTTATAGTTCTCAGTCAATTACTCCCAACTACCAGAGCTGTGCTCAGGATAACATTTCTGGCTAAATTTCTTCTTGGATCATGAATTCTTAGACACCACTAATCCTGGTGTCTGGTGAGGCCACATATTCGGACTCGCACTCAGGGCAAAGATTTGCTTCGAACTGGGAAATTCATACTCATAAGCCACAGGTGTTCTGGAAAATTTTAGTACAAATACTGGTCTGAAAACTAGACAACATTTCATAGCTCCTGATAAAGAGTTAACTTTTAAGAAATCCTGCGGCAAATCCATTTGTAAATTTTTCTTCTTAAATCCTTTTGTTTCATAATAATTAAAAAAATCACTGGCCATTAATTCAACTCTATCAGTTAGCTTTCCCTGTGTAACAGACAACCCCCAAAATTTAGTGGCAAACTTCAAACCACCACCATTTATTTACCTCTCATGATTCTATGGGTCAGAACTTTGATCTAGGCTCAGGTGGGTGGTTCTTCTAATGATCTCAGCTAGTGGGTGACCAGCAGCTGCTCGAGGGCTCTGCTTCTAGGGTAGGTTAGTTATTAGCTGGGACGAGGGGGGACAACTGGGTCACGTATGTGTTATCACCCAGCAGGCCAGCATGGGCTTCCTCACACAGAGGCTGATGATCCCAGGAGCAGAAGAGAACACGCCCCAGTGCACAAGTACTTTTCAAATCTCAGGCCAGTGACACATTTATCACTGTCCCATCAGTCAAAAGGAGTCACAGGACTAAGTTCAGATTCCAAGGGTAAAGAAACAGATGCTACCTCTCCATAGAAGGGGCCCTAATGTCCCGGCAAAGGCACAGATGCAGAGGGAGAGAACTGACCACATCGGCTGTTTAGAAACTCATCAAACATAAACGATATTTATATAGGGCTTTCTTGCAATATAGAGCTGCTCTCAATTACACTGACTTTATTCCTAGAATAGTTTCCTAAAACAAGATCCACAAAAAAGAGCCACGGGAGAGACCTCCAACATCAAGAGAACCACTCCAAGTCATCGCACAATAAGCATTCGGATAACCTTGATCCAGATGTGGCGGGCCTCTGAAGGGCTTTCCTCAAGGTGACTGTGGCACAGAACAAAGGGCACCCACCATGGGGTGCAGGAGACTCAAGCTTCACCGCAGCCCTCAGGGCAGATTATTTCAACTCCACATGCCATTCCTTCCCTCCTTTGTCAACAGGGGTGGCAGGAGCAATGTAAGGAGGACAGCTGAGAGATTGCAAATGAAACAGCCTTGTGCCTAGGCCCCAGGCACCTGGGAGTGCCCAATGCTGCATGGAGAAGACCTTGAAACTGTGAATTAGGCCCCAAGTTCTAAAAGGACTTGATTACTCAAATAAAAATGATCGATGTGAGAAGGAGCCTCAAAAGAAGGCCAAGGCTATAAGCCGGCATTCAAGGGAGACAGAACAAGGGTGGCCACGGGGCACAGGGCTGCACCCCAGTCAGAATGTGAAATTTTAAAGAGGGCAGAACCGCATGTTCTCTGTGCCCTCTGTGGAGATGGCCAGGTCTTGGCCTTGCACTAAACACTCCTTCCCAAAGAGAATGAGTCCCCAGGAGTCCTTGCTAGGAAAAGAGCCCTACCTGATGAAAAAAGGGCAAGTGAATACATGTGGCTCCATTACAGGCCTGAAAAAATCATGCTGCTTGCTCTCTAGAAAAGGAAATACACTCCCCACCACAACCACTTTTATATTTCCAGGTACATACCAAGAGCAATAGCTATGATTTGTTGACTATCAACCATATGGCAGATACGGCCAGTTAACCCACCTGCATCCAATAATTAGCATTCAGACCACAAATATGCACTCAGTGACTTCCACTGAGTGCCCACAATGCGCCAGACCCCACACAAGGGGATGGAGGGGCAGGGATTGTGTGCAGCAGGTCCAGCGTAGGGCATCTGCCCGATGGAGCATTAAGGGCCAGTCACGATCACCGATGCCACAGCTGCTGCCTCCACACACAACCGACAAAAGATGGTCCCTAGCTTTCATCACCACAGGCCAGCTGGATAGACATCTTCTCAGTGATGCCCATGGCTACCACTAGAGATAGGCATTGGGAACTGCACGTTACAAATAAGTAAACTGAGGCACGGGGAACTTGGTCAGGAGCACACAGCCTGCCTGTGGCAGAGCTGGATTCAAACCAGGGAGAATCACACTTTCTGGGGGACCCTGCTTCAGCAAGAGCTCCTCTTCTCCCAGTAAGGAGGGGGTATCGGGGAGCAACCATGGCGTCCCAACTGGGAGCAGAAGTCTCCCCTCCCCCTCGCTGTGAGTTATTTTCAACAGTCCCCTCCATCTTCTCTTCCTAAGGCTCTCAGACAAAGGCAAGTGTTGCCCATTTCTGCAATTCCTCTCCCTCCTCCTTTGGACTCTTCCACAGTCTTCAGCAAATTGATGTAATATAAATTCAACAGCTCGCTGGCTCTAAATCTCAGCCCTGGCTCTTTATCTGCCTAAAGGGCTCACAGGGTTGCTAACTCGGCACTTGAATAAAATCTAACACTTACACATTCATGCATTCACTCATTCATTCAACAAAACTCACCAAGCACCCACTAAATGCCAGGCTGGGCATGAGAGTGTCAAGATGCCTGAGAGTTTTATGCAGGGTGGGGATGATGTGGTTACTCTTACAAAAAGGTGACTGTGGCCTCTGTGGGAGGACAGAGTATGAGGGCGTGGGGGGGTCCAAGAGAGGCTAGCCTGGACAAAGGAGGCAATGACAGGAATGGAGAAAAGTAGGCAGGATCTGTTCTAGTTTGGGTTCAAATCTTAGGAGTCCTGGCCACAGATACTGATTAGGGGAGTCCTATCATGTAAACGGATTGGGGGTGGGTGATATCACATAGAGTGACGGCTCTCAAATGAAGGTCAAAATCTGACCCAGACTCCTCGGGAAGCTATGTGCAGGCTTCTCTCCCCAGAAATTCTGGTCTACTGCCCAAGGCAGGAACTGGGCACTTTCATTTGCAAAGGTTCGCATGCACTCTCTGCCCCCCCAGCCTGCGCAGACGCACCTACATGTGCAAAGTAGAGAGGGAGAAATTAACCTAGGACAGGGCCCCAATCAACTTCCACCAAGAGAACAAGCCCACAGAGAAGGCTGGAAAGCAGCTACCAGAACCCCAGTGCCAAAGAAGCCAGTGGAGGAAGAGCAACTGGTCCACAGCACTGAAGGGACAATGAATGGCTGGGAGAAGATCTGAGGTCTTTGTTTCTTCATTTGCTAAGATGAATAACTTGAGCATATATACATGCTGGTGGGAAGGTCTCTTGGGGGTCCCCAAGACCAACCCTAGGTTCGATGGTTTGCTGAAGGACACACAAGACACGGCATAGAGACCCACCCAAAGCCAGGATTGATTTCAGTGAAAGGACACAGAGCAAATCAAAAGGAAAAGATGCATGGGGTGAAGTCTGGAGGAAACCAGGTGCAAGCTCCCCAGAGTCCTCTTCTGGGGGAGTCATGCAGGATGCACTTGATTCCTCCAACAATCAGTTGTGACAACATGTGTGAAGTTGTTGTCTAAGAGGGAGGTTCATTAGAGACTCAGTGTCCAGTATTTTTATTGGGGGCTGTTCATGTAGGCACCCCCACCTAGCATATTCCAAAATTCCAGACTCCCAGAAAGAAAACAGGGGTAGCATTAACTACAGTGTTTGTTCAAACGCTTAGTCACAGCGAGCTGGTCCAATCGGTTTGGGGATGGTGGAAACACTCCTGAAATCCCAGTTCCCAGGGGCAGGAAGGAAGCCTCAGAGAACAGGTAGAGTATCTCGCCCTAGGTGCCAGCAGTCCAGACAGCCGGTGGCAGGACATAGAGGGGACTCTCATCTGATGCCTGATGTTTTCTATGAGAAGGAGGAGAGAGACCCCCGCCAGACATGGAAAAAGATGTGACAGGCTACAGGAGACTGGGGAAATGCTGACCAGGCACAGGGACAAGTTATGAAGCCGGCCTGCCCACCAGATGAAGCTGGGCACCATACATTTATAGAGGCCACATTTCTAAGATTTGAGGAATTTTCCCAGCAGCATCCAGCCACCTAATAAAAGGGAGACAAGACAACGAGCTGAATTTGTCCAG
Organism: Ailuropoda melanoleuca; assembly: GCF_002007445.2. Taxonomy (NCBI): domain Eukaryota; kingdom Metazoa; phylum Chordata; class Mammalia; order Carnivora; family Ursidae; genus Ailuropoda; species Ailuropoda melanoleuca. The sequence continues at coordinate 61,732,816 of NC_048230.1, read as the reverse complement.
GTGTTGGGCTCAATGTAGAGACAGAGGGGCAGGGCACTGGGGTTCCAGGAAGGAGAATAGCAGATGTGAAGACTATGGAACCCAAGCAGACTCAGAAAGATGTGTCACAAAAGGAGGCAGACAGAGAGCAAACGGAGCATCAGGGTCTTAACAGAGGCACCGCCATCCAAACTGGCAACTTCACTAATTGTAGCAATCAGACCAGGGTGGTATCTAGTCACCTTGGTAACAATCCTGCCTGACATGTGAATGCCTTCCATAGGATCCCAGGCAAGTGATCATGGGGTTCTTCTTGAATACATCTGGTAACAGGAAACTCACCACCTTTCAAGGAACCCACAGATTTCTGGGCATTTGTATCCATGTGAAAGTCCTACCTACTGCCAAGCAATAAACTGCCTACTAGAACTTTTGGACTCTGATTCTGCCATCCACAGCTCCACAGAGCAAGGATCCAAGATGGAGTACCATATCCCCATGCAACCATGTTGGTGTTAAACCCTTGGCTCTTCCCACTGCATAGGGATCCATCACTCCCAGGAGTCAATGACCATCTGGGAGCCAATGGCTCCAAGATCTAAAATTCCAGCTTCTCTCCACACTCCAGACTCAAAACCTCCACTGTTTACCCCCACTGCAAAACCCCACAGGCACTCCTACTCCGCGTGCACACATATCTGACCTTGTGATCTTGTCCCCACAAAAACAAACACTCTGCAATGGAGGATGTATCCTATCCAGTTCCCAACTGGGCATCAACTTTGACTCTCTCTCCTCAAACATCCAGTTAATCACCTGCCTGTTGTTTCTCCCTCCTAACTGGCTCTCGGGTCCATCCACCCAATCCCCTCCACCCTCACTTGCCATGACTGTAGTCAAGGCCACCACTACCTCTCCAAGATGTTGCCTAGCTCATCCCTGTCACCTTGTCTTCTCCATCCATTTTACTGGTGTGGAAGTGAAAGTGATGCTTTTAAAAGGCCAAGTTGGTCACAGCATGTCACTCCTAGAACTCATGAGTGGCTTCCACTGCCCTGAGGGTACAGCCATAACTTACCCCCATGGCCTGTATTTCTCTGTAAGATCTGCCTGTTCACCCCTCTGGCCTCACCTGTTGCTCTATACCACCCTCTGACTCTACACTCCAACCACATTTAACATTTTGTTCCCCTAAGTGCCATGCTGGCTCACCTCTGAGCCAATGCAAAGACAGTTTCCTCTGCCTTATCCCTACCCTCCTGCTTCTATAGGCAATGCTCGATTTCCCCTCTGTTTCTCTTGCTGTTTCATAATTATTTGTCCATTCATCTGCCTCCTTCCAAAGTCTCTGATCTCCAAAGAAATATATCTACGTTGTTCACCAATGTCTCCCTAGTCCTGACACATCAGAAGCCCTCTATAAACACTTATTGAAAGAATTTCCATCTGTCAATCACCTCCAATGGTCTGTTCCCTATACTTCTATTAATGCAACCCTAAACAACATCAGTTTTTTAAGTTGCCACAGTTCACTATAGACGCACATATAATTTCCCCTTGATTGAACACCCCAAACTTTTTCCTGTTACCTACTACTAAACCAGGTCTACCCCATCTTACACCCAAGCAATTCCTCTATTTAAATACTTGCTGCAGGAGTTTCTTATCAAGACAGAAAGAAGGAAAACCCATTTTCAGGATGAAAAGGGAACATGAACAGTTTCAGCTTCCATTTTTCTCTGGTTCTGCCCTGGTTCACAGATTAATTTCTGGCACCAGGATCTGTGGCCAGATAGCAGAGAATTGTACAGAAACGCCTTCCCTGACTCACAAAAGCCAGCAAGAATCACTCTCTTCACAATCGTCCATTTTACAATGTGTCTAATTATAACTGAATAAATTACTTCTGCCATTCTGCAGAAATACTTAAAATAAATAGCTCTCATTCCTTGAATTAAAATCATAGTCTTTTGTTCACTGTTTTCTGTTTCATAAAGCAACAGAGCCTGTTGATTAAAGATCATTTATAGGACTTCATTTTCCATCTATTTTATGATATCACTTTAAAATACCCCCAAATATTCAGCTGCAAGGAGGGATAAGAACTACTGGAAATTGGCTCTTTGAGACTTTTTGATGAGAAATGAAGTTGTGGATGTAACTCTCAACGAATGAACATACATCAGAAAAGCCTATTTTAATAACTGCTTGGTTCTTCTCCCTGAATTTTTTTCTCTACCCAACTTCCTATATTTTTCTTGAGATTACAACATAATCCCCACTGACACACTAAATATTACCTCTCCGTAGTGAATGGATGACACTGAGACAATAAATCACTTTGAGCTAACACAATATGCCAACCAGCCCCGGCTAAGCCAAATATTTGACGAAAGACATACAAACTGAAATTTAGCAAGGCAGGAACACTCTGGGAATTATGTCCTGAATATCAACCATCTCTAGTACCTCTGTGATGAAGAAATTAGTTGTACAAGGAGGCCATCTGTGAGTGTGCAGGGTGATTCTGTGACCAGGGTAGCCAGAGTTAGCTGACCCCGGGAGAGACCCTGTAAAGAGACTCTGGTTAGGCCACCCTCCAAACTTGGTGGGTGTCATGACAAAATAAAAAATTCTTCAGTTTGGAACCAAAAACAAAAAAACAACCATACATGACCCGTTGTTTTCCTGCACTGATACAGAAATAAGCATGACGTCAATGGAAAAGACCATCCGATGGTGATCTTGGCCATGACACTGACAAAGCTGACAAGTCAGGGGCCGTCACTTGCACATGCCCCTTTCAAGACCCTGCACCTGATTCCGAAATTTAAATTGTCCTATTCTTTTTCTTAAAGCAGTCCCCTAAATTGTGTACAGCTCTGCAAAACTTCCTGGGCCTGGCCCTGTTGACCCTGCTTCACAAGTGATTCTAAACAGGCCTTCAGACATGCCCTCAGCTGTCAGGAGGAACAGACTCTGCTCAAGGTCATCTGAAATCCCCAAACGGGAAGAGGAGAGCATCGCTGGCCAGTGTCTAAGACCCGCCCACAGCTGCCCAGCAGAACCTCTCTGACTCCAATCTCACCACCCCTTGTCTTCCACCAGAAACACCAGTAATAATTCATCCCAGTTTTACTCAAGCCAAGAACACTCAGCCCCGTGTCATCCCTCTGGATGCTTCTCCTTCAGGAGACACCAAAGGGGCACCAGCGCTGAGAAACGTGTTCTGGTGGCCCCCAGATCAAGATGACTACATCCTCTCCTGTGCCCACCAGCAGGGGGCTCAGGAACTACCCTGAGCCTGAATTCTGCCTCCTCCAGTTACCAGAAACCGCTCCATGCCTCAGTTTCCCCATCAGTGAAATGAAAGGTAACACATACCCCCCTCCTAGAATGGACATGAGGCTAATCCTTGTCGCAAAACAGAAAATAAATGCTAGCCACTGTCATCATCATTTTTCTACATCCCCCTCAGTCAGAAATCCCTCAACAGTTTTCTCCCCCATGAGACTGAAGACTTCTCAACAGCAGAGACAGAAGCCCGTGCACCGAGCTCGGCGCTACATAAATGTTTGCCGAACACACGAAGGAATTGAGTGATATTTATATTCTGACCAACGGAGGTAGGATTCAATAATGCATCCCACAGGCTCTTGTTTGCTCACATTTGAAGTCTATATAGGAGAATGTGCTGGAAAGTAGAAGACCAGAGGAAGGGGGAGGAAAGCAACTCTGCATTGTTTCCCTGCATGTCTGTAAGTCCTCCTTCTCCATCATGCCCCGGCAGATCCCACAGCTGCTGGTTGTCTACACAGTACTCCTCCAAGACAGGCGCCACCCCTCTGCCTCTGTCTGTGCACAGACGTCCAAGGGCCCTTGAGATGAACGGAGACACTGGTCAAAGCCAACGGCAGACCACACAACTTAGCACCCTCACCCTTGCCAATAAGCACACACACCATCCGGCCCATCTAGATCCCGCCCATGGGATTAGACATCCTGGGTAACTCCACAGCCCTAGACAAGAGTTTAAACCTGCAAAAGATCTCCTTGAGCAAAGCAAGAGAAGGTGGAATAGAAATTCATGGGTGCCTCCTAAACACAGATTGTTGACATCACACCCCCAGGCTGGGGGAGGTGTGGTCTGCCTCCATATTGAGCCTCATCTCCTGTCCCCCCCCCACAACTGACCCTCGCTCCCACCTCTAGGGAACTCATAGTTTGAGAACGTGCCTCAGTTGTTCCCATCCCCACTGCCCCCACACATCCGTCACCCCTGCCTGGAGAGCATTCGCACCAACTCCCATCCCATCTCTGGGGCGAGAGGGATCCAATGCAATCATTTCTATCTATTTCTTTCAAACCCTTCAACACCCTGTGAGGCCTTCTGGACCCTCTTTTTTGGAGTCCCCTGGTTCTTGCATGGCGTTCAGCACCTCCCTTCCCACCTCCCCTTTGTGTGTGTGTCTTCCACCCAGAAGAACAAACTCTATCTCCATGGAACAGGAACTGGGTATTCCATCTCCATAACCCCAGCACCCAGCAGAGCAACTGACACACACAGCAGGTGCTCTAGAACTGTCTGATGAATGAATGGTCCAACGAATAATCTCCCCTGAGATGAGAGACTTAAATTATGTCCCACATAACCCCTGAGTTTCTTAAAAGATGTGCACTTCTGACCAGTGGATCATTGCTCATTATCCCCAAAATCAGCCTTCTTTTTTTGTTGTTTTTTTTTTCAGAAGGAATATAGAATATGTGGGTTGTTTTTCAGGAAAAATATTACCCATAGCAGAACCACTCTGGAGGCTTGGATACAGTGGTGGTATAGAATTAGCATGCCTCAAAAATGTACTGTCTGCTACCATTTTTATAGGCAAAAAAAAAAAAAAAAAGGTATCAGTAAAGCAGTATGATGCATCTCATTCTCACCTCCAAGATTGCAAAACCTCGTATCTTCTGCTCAAGAAATCTTTAAAGTGCCTGAGGTAGATCAGGGATGTTTTTTTTTTTAATGTCTTTGTGATATTCTTACTTCTGGAAAACAAATTAATGCTGCAGAGTAACTGGGGAAGAGGAAAAAAAATCTTGATTCATGTTTGCTTGGAATGCACTTTGCTTTAATTGTTCTCTCATGTAATTACATATATTACTGATGTAATTACAAATAATACACATATTTGATTTGTGCAATTATAGAATAGTATATAATTTTTAAATGTGGTACATTTCTTTCTCCCCAGGATCCCTTTGTGAAGGAAACAATTTATCATTTCTAAAAATATGTCCTTGTGTATTACATTTTAATAAAGTAAAAATTAGTAAATATTTGCCTTTCTTTTGTATTTCGACAAAATAAACCTCATCGTGAAAATTCAAATTTATAAAGGCTCATTAGAGGCCCTGAAAAACCACTTCTACTAGCCTAATTCTACCCATTAGAGAAAAGCCAGCCAAACATTACCATCAAGGAAGGTAATTATAGAACACCTACTATGCGCAAGGCACGCTTCAAGGAGGTATTGTCATGGCCTGGGGTAGCAGGAAATAACATCTCCAAGACCTGGAGAAGCAGCCCTATCCTGGAGTGGCAGAGATGGACCAGAAAACTGGGCTCTGTCTCCTACCAGATGCACATCCTTGAGCAAGTGACTGAAACACCCCAGCTTCTGTCCAGCGGAGGTCACACCACCTAGCTCACCATGAGGTTTAAGCAAGATAATGTATGTGAAAGGCCCAGTGTGTGCATCAAGTGTAGGCAGTTCTTGCTGTGACAGCATAAATCATAACCCTCATTTACTGCCTTGCATTTTGATTTGCAAGATCGCAGTTCATGTGATGAGCTGCACAGCACTGGGGTCTCTTGGTCTTACATTTTTGGAAGTCAAATGACAACAACCTGGACCCATGAAAGGAGAATTGTGAAGTGCTCAGGGGAGGAATATGTGAACACCATGGAGATGTGCCAGGAGGAGGAGATGTGGAAGGGAATACAGAATCCCCAAGTGTAAAGACCAGAAGGGAATTTCAGGATAATTCCAATCCTATTAGTGACTGACGCTTAAGTTCTATTGGATCCACACAACAGAATGTCTTTTTTTTTAAGTGGCCAATGTTCAATATCAGGAGATTTTCCAAAAATGTTAGGGACGTAGATATTCTCTTGAAAATGAAAAACACAGGCAAGACTGAGCCCAAGATGCTTCATGGCAGCAGCTGGCTGGAGCCAAGGAGCGTTGCCCTCCAGAGGGTCACACCCTAAAAGCCATCCTCCACTGTGTTCGTTATCTGCATAAACTAAGGCATCTCCTGGAACATAAAAACTTGGAAACTCTCAAATGGATCTCCAGACAACACAAAAATGTCAAATGAAGGATTGTGGTCTACATCCCCAACCAATGTTCTGCCACATCTTCTGGAGACCCCAATTTGGGGAGTCAGGATTGCTCTCTTCCCAGAAGCCATAATCACAATTGCTGTCATGACCACCCCCCACCAAGGGTCTTCCAACACCTGAAACTCAACCCCAGAGAGAGAAGGAATGAGAGAAGAAAATTAATACAGCGCACATACAATGGAATGTTCAGTCTTCCTAGAAATGAAGGCTGGTGTGGTCTCCCTCCATGTTTAACCACATGTGTGGGAAGGGAATGGACAGGCCATAGTTGGTTTGAGATACCTTGAAGATTCTCCACCTAAATATTCAAGAATATGTCTCTGGCCTTGGTGCCTCAATGGAGTAAAAGATGGTATAGCTTCCATGGCACAGGAAGAGAAAGCTTCTAACAAGGAAAGCTAATAAAGAATTTCAAGAAAGCAAACTGCCAATGAGAAAACTGAGCCTCAGGGAGCTTTAGTAATTCTGAAAACTGGCAACTGAGTCCAGGAACTCAAGATTCCAGATCTGCATGAACAAGCCACATGCGCTTACTCTTGCTTTTGCTAATTACTTAAAGATACACTCCATTCAACCCACAGATGCACCAAAGCTAAGAAATCAAGAATTAGAAGACTAGTAAGTCCAAGAGGTGGAACTCTCCATTCCGCTGAATATGTAGCAGGACAACCTCAGCAAAACCACCTGACAGAACCAACCACATCTGGGAGTCAGCAACCACAGGAAGGACTTAATGCTTCCTTTTACAGAGATATCCAGATGAAGCTTTAAATATTTCATTCTGCATTCATTCCTCATCAGGGAAACAATAGTTTCACCAAATAAGGGAACTGCTCAGGAAAAGCCTCTGTTTCAAGTTGAACCATGGGCTCAAAGACTAACTAAATAAGTTTACATTTTAAGAGTAAGCCAAAAAAAAAAAAAAAAGAAAAGAAAAGAAATTTACCAGAATACTAAAGCGGCTGACTCTACAGAATGGGATCACAGGCACTGTTTTTGCTTCTGTCCCTTCTTCTCTTCGTTTTCTTAAATGGGCCTGTCTTGCTTGTTTTAAAATATCTATAACTAGACAAGAAAAATAAAACATATGAATTAATTCCACTCAAGTCAGACAGCCGAGTCAGGCACCTTGTCCTGATCCAGGACCCACACATCTCCTAGTATAGCTTAGTTTATACTTTTGTCTTCTATGTCCTCTGCTAGACTAGGCAAGGTCCCGTCAATGCCCTGCCAACCCCACTGCATCCCCCAATCTAAGCAGCAAGGTCAACTGCACATAGTAGATACCTAATAAATATTTGTTAAGTGAATAAATTCATAGTGTCTTATATTTCCCTTCATCCACTCCTTCTCTGGGTCTGTCAATTTAGAGGATGTTACTCAGGTGAATGATACTTCCTGGAAGAGACCATACAATTAATTACCCTTGTAACCTCAAAAATCATATTTGAAGTCAAATCTGCACAAGTGACAAGTAGAGGAGATAAAAAATGGCACTCTCCTCAGCCTCTTAATTACATACTATATATCAAACTTCCCCTAAGCTCTGAAAATGTCCCATTTAACATTCTGCACTTGGCATTCAATTCCAAAACCTGAAATGGGGACTGTATTACTTAAATATTTCTCTGATTTTTTACTAACTTCTTCCCCATTTTTACCCTTCAACCAGGTTTCATTTACTCCTTATTTCTCTCTTACATACTGTTTTGTACTGGACAAGAGAATCTAAGGGAAGTCTCATAGTTGTTCAAACCCAGACACTTCATTGTCCTAAGGCTAAGGGCTAAAGGACGCTTAACCAGTGGCAAATACACGAATACACTCAAAACACATGGAGAAGTCGGTTGCCATCAGATATGTAAACAGGAAGGAACAATGAGGCAAAGCCATGTTGAAGACACACAGAGAATCAACCCTCTGACCATTCCTCTCCATGAAGCGAAGTATCTTAAGTTCGGAGACCAAGGTGTATGGCATGACTGAGACACTGTTAAAAAGTACGCGTGTGTATGTATGTTAGATGTGTTTGTATACCCACGGGGAAAAGTCAGGACGGATATACAACAAACAAAATAATAATTAGCCCTACGTGCACTGAAATGGAAAAGCCTATGGGCTAAGAAGATAGAAATTTTCACTGCTTATTTTACATAACTCAGATAAAGTGATAGAATTATGGATGGACTGTGTTTGTGTGTTTAGCTTCCTTTTTTTTCTGAATAAGAAAGTACGGAAGTGTGTGTGTCTATATGAAGATTAGTTCTCTGCCTCCAGGTGAAAACACAGTGTCAAAAACAAAAACATATAAACAAATATGCATTGAGAAGCAACAGCAGAAGCAAATGGCCTGAAATTCAGCCTTGGGGCACCTAAACCAAAGGCCTTAGCTGCCAGAGACCCTAGTCACTGCTCAGACCCACAGTGAACCTGCTGTCCAGAGGGAGAACCCGCTTCCCCCTCAGTCTCCTCATTGGCCCAGACCTGGTCACACGGCCACTTATTCACCAATTACTGTGCCCAAGGGAATGCATGAGCTAACTGCCTCAGCCAATCACTGTGAATGGGAAAGATGAATTATCCCTGATTGGATAAGACCAGCTCACAGATCAGGGGTGGGAGTGGGGTTGTTCGGAGTGAGAGCCACTCCTACAGAAAGAGAATAAAAATGAGCTACAATCAGAAGGAAAGGGTGAATGAATGCTGGGCACACAGCAACAGAAAGGGTTCACGCTACTATCCATATTCTGCATTAAGGATGCTGGGAAGGGGGGCACCTGGGTGGCTCAGTCGGACAAGCATCTGCCTTCAGCTCAGGTCATGATCCCAGGATTCTGGAATCAAGCCCTGTATCCTGCTCTCTGCTCAGCAGGGAGTCTGCTTCTCTGTCTGCCCCTCCCCCAGCTTGTGCTCACTCGCTCACTCTCTCTCTCTCTCTCTCTCAAATAAATAAATAAATAAAATATTAAACTTTTTAAAAAGGATGCTAGGAAGGGGTCCTAGATTACTCCTTTCCCTCAGCATCTGCTCGGTCACTAAGTAAAGTCAAAACCTTTCTTCATCAATTACCACAATGTATGTATGTGTGTGCACACACAAAATTTTTAAGCCTTAACCCGAACTATTCTACACTCTCCTCACTTATACCTCTGATTCTGAGCTTGTCCCCTTCAACTCATCCTTTTACCAACCATGAAAGTAATTATTTTAAGAAGCAAATTTAATTACATCACTCTCCTACTTGGAACCTGCCAATGGCTTTCCATGGTCCCCAGAACTCCTTGGTGTCACCCAGTAGTAAGGCCCATGGGTTAGCTCACCCTGCCTGGATCTCCAGTCTCTTTTCCCATCAAACCCATTTCACAAACCCTCGCCAGCCTCACCCAGTCACAGAGCTCCCTGAACCCATGTCCTGCCTCAGAATTCTGCATCTTGGCTTAGTTCACTCACCCCAACTCCCTTGCCCTCACCATTCCTACTTGGAGACCCAGTTCTGCTTACCCACCCCACCCCCAACAGACATGAGAGAGCACAGCAGGCCTTTCAGAATCAGGCGGCTTGTGGAGAAACTACTGGAGATGGCTCTATCCCTCCCGCCAGGAAAGAGAACCGCTGCATTCCCTTCCAGGTGAGAAGATACGCACTTTCTACATCTTTGGGTCTTTGGGGAAAGGAGATGCCAGACTGTTAAAGCCATTAATAGTCTCCTACAGGAGAGTTATTCCTCAAAACTGCTGGACTCCCTTTAAAAATGTAAATCAACTTCTCGCTCTTCAGAAATGTAGCAGCCAGGACAAGACTCTTCCACGTATGTGAAGGGGGCCAAGTCACTTGGCAGGAGCAGTGGTTGTGGTAAGTGTAGGGGATGCTGGTTGTACTTGGAAGACAGCAGGGTGCACTTGCTGATGGATTAGATGCTGGGTATGAGAGAAGGAGAGGAGTCAAGAAAGACTCAAGAGATTTGGACTGAGAAAATGGAAGTGTGGTGTTTCCATCAACTGATGCTAGGAAGGCTGAGAGTGGTTTAGAAAATCAGGGGCTTGGTGCTGGCCAAGTTGGATGTGAGATGCCTGTTAGACATACAAGTGTAAATGTCATGTAGTTGGCTATCAGAGTCAGGAGCTCTAGAAAGACTTCTGTACTCAAGATACAAATTTGGGAGTCGTTTAATTGGACAAGGTCTTTAATACCATTTTTATCCGGGCACCTGGGTGGCTCAGTCAGTTACGCCTTTGCCTTTGGCTCAGGTCATGATCTCAGGGTCCTGGAATCAAGCCCCAAGGGGGGCTCCCTGCTCAGCAGGGAGTCTGTTTCTCGGTCTCCCCCTGCCCCTCCACCCTGCTCATGCTCTCTCTCTCATTCACTCTCTCTCAAATAAATGTTTTTTTTTTAAAAAGGTACTTTTAAAAAATAAACAAATAAATAAATAAAACCGTGTTTATCATCAAATGGCTTGTCTCCCCCATCCAAACTATGCTCCCATTAAAGCTTATGACTCCAGAACATAGAGTCAGACCCCAGTCAGGGCCCGAGCAGTCACAGCAGCAAGGTACACCCAGGGGTGTGAACATCTCCTGAAACAATTCCATCCCATGACAGTTCAAGTGTTACCAAGGACAACTTGTGTAAAAACAGGCAGCTAGCTGGGGAGAGCACAGGACACAAAGTCAGAAAACCTAGAAGAAGAATCCTAGCTCTGTTGAAGATGTGACTCTTCAGCTGTATCCTCAGACAAGGCAATCAATGTCTCTGACCCTCGCATGTGAAAAGGAATACCACCCGCCTCATAGGTTAGTGAGTGGCTAGTGACAAAATCCATCTGAACAGCTTAGCACAGCACCTGGGACATAGGAACTGCTCAGTAAATATCAGCAATCATTACCATGTTTTACCTGTTATTATTATTAGCATTGGACTTAGGATGGGTTCCCCCAGAGGCAGTTGTTGAGGCCAGGATTAGAGAACAAATGGTTTATTTGGAAAATGATCCTAGGAAACACTGGTTAAGGGAAAGGAAATTAAGAAATGGAAGGAAAGAAGCCAATACATGGTGTGTCATCCAGCAAGTGACCACTGTGGGCAACTGGACCCTAATCCCACGGGGGCGCTCTGGGATCCAGGGTAGGACACATGACTACGAGTTCTCCTGCCTGAGGGTGATACTTCAACTCCTGTGGGTCCCTGGGCGCTGGCGGAGGGCCACTTGTGGGGGGGGGGGGCATGAACATCCGGCTCTGACCGGGGCACACCATAGTGGCAGGGCCTAAGGGATGTGGGCGGGACCCACACTGGCACCCAAAGCGGCATTAACACTAATAGGCTCGGTCTCCTGCCACTAATCCACCCACCTCCTCTGAGCCTCAGTTTTTTACCTATCAAATGGGGGAAGGGAGATAATATCTGCCTCATCTGCCTCTCGGAGTTGGCCTGAGGATTTTATAAAATGTTTGTAAAAGGCCCCTGCCCTCCGTTTCCTCTCTGTTTCCTCTTCCCATTACCCCCTTTACACATAAAGGGAAAAGCTGGCTTCCTCGCAGGCTACTCAGGCCCTTTCAGAGGGCACTTTCAGTTTTATGACATTACTCTCGGGCTGCAGAGCACTCCTTCCCTAAAATGTGCTCTCCAACATCGATAACGATCTCTCTCTCTAAATATGCCTTTCTGGAGAGAGGACATCAGGTGCTTTGAGAGCGAGGACAGCAATTCACATCCCCAAGGTATGTTTCACTTCTGTTGCTGCCTTTGATGGTGCCCACCTCCCGGCTGCCTCCCTCCAAAGCAAATCGGTGAAGTCGTGGGTAACCCTTCATGTGTACACTGCAGGGCTGCTAACAGAAACTCTGGCACGTTGACCCAAGGGGGCCAACCCACCCTGCCCACCCCTCCCCCTTTTTTTTTTTTTTTTTTTTTTTTTTTTTTTTTCCCCCCCCCCCCCCCCAGAAAGACCCATCTTGCAAGGGCCCTCGCAGGAAGCAGGCCTGCCCGGTGCAACCCACCAGCCCATACAGTGGAGCCGGCCTTGGGCCCGGGAGACAAGTGCTCATGTGTGAGCAAGAAGCCACTAGAATACCAACGAGCAGGGAGACCTCCATGCCAGGAAACCCCCACAACGGCTATTTGTTTGGTGTTCTGGGAAAACTGAATGCCAACAGAGGCCTCACGGAGGCATCCAACAGCCAGAATAAATTTGAAAGAAGTTGACCGCACTTGAGGCTGACCAGGCTTGGTTTCTGACACACAGATAAGTCTGATTCATTAATAATTAGTCTCTATTTAGAGTTAGCAACAGCCCCAAAGACCGGCACCTTGCTGACTAATGAAGGGCTCGCCAACATAGATAAGGCAATTTAGTTGATGAAAAAGTAAAATTAGGTGGCATCTGTATACCAGGACTGCACGTAAGGACCCCGAGGATGGCATCTGATTGATTGCTTATATACCCCCTGAAACAACCATCAACATCCCCATTTCACAGATCAAAGGACTGAAACTCAAAGGGTTTATCGATAATTGGATCATGATGATAAAGCCAGTCAACAGAAACGCTGAGGAATAGCCCATGCTTACTCATGTATCAAGTCTGCCGCTCAAGAGTAATTTTTTTAAAAATCTATAGTTCTTTCACTATAGGATTATTTAATGAAATACAGGATTTAATGAAATACAGAATTTATTTATTATGTTTAGAAGACACTGCATACCTCTGGAGTAGAACAAGAGGTAATACATGGGAAGAGGTTTGAGGGGAATTTAAGACCCTGGTCCTGTTCTACTTCTGGCCTCAGTGGTGGTTTCATGGGAGCATCATCTTGTGATGACAATTCCTCGAGTAAATTTTCTCTTTGTGTATTATACTAATGCAAGGATCAGAAAATCATGGCCTGCAGGCCAGCTGCCTATTTTGTAAATAAAGTTTTATTGGAAGAGCCATGCCCATTCATTTACATATTGACCCTTTGTAGAAAAGGCTTTCCAAGCCCTGTATACACTATACATAAAAAACTGAACTGGGGGGCACCTGGGTGGCTCAGATGGTTAAGCGTCTGCCTTCAGCTCAGGTTATGATCCCAGGGTCCTGGGATCGAGCCCCACGTCAGGCTCCTGCTTCTCCCTCTGCCTCTCCCCCTACTCATGCTATCTTTCTGTCTCAAATGAATAAATAAAATCTTCAAAAAAAAAAACAACACTGAACTGGACTTGGGCACGGGGTAGCTCTATCTTTCCACTTGTGTTTTTCTAAGCCAATCATGTAAATGAGTTTGCAGACTTTAAAAACATAACAAATGGCAAGGGAAAAGAGCTTAATGTTACCATTACCATGACATATCCATTAAAGAATTTAAGAGTTAGCTTATAAAAACACATACAATCCAATGAGGATATAAGAAAACTAAAACAAAGGGAAAATCAAGACCAAAGGGAAAGGCAGGTATCACAGGAATCATCCATGCGACATCTTACAGAATGACTACGATCGGGCTGCAAACGTGACTGAGTTTCCCAGACACCCAAGCAAAAACGGCAACAAACATAGCACAAATGTAACACACGTCAGAAAACCAAGCCGGGATTTAAAATGTCCCCGGCAGAGTCGAGAAAGTATCTAAGCCTCTGAACGCAACTGAAGCTGGCTGCTCCTGATTAAAAAAACACCTTTACCCCATTTTTCATGCAAAAAGACAACTCATTTTTTGCTCTGATGGGCAAAAAAACCCTCAGGAGCCTAGTTTTTTCCAACTGCCATGTGGCACTGCCCGTTCCCATCTGGGCTGGCTGGCACAGACCTCGGTGAACAGAGCAGAGGGCCCCAGGAGGGTCCTGTGATCATGGCTCCATCACAATGACCTACTTGGGATTAGAACATTTTAGAGTATAACTGTGTTTTATGGGTCATCAATATTGCACAGATGTTCCTTATTTACATAGACTCGGTAGATTATTACTGCGACATTACCATGCTAATACGGTGATTCCTGCATTCGAAACTGGAAGGCAGGAAGCAGGGAGATGTAATTAAACAAGAATGGTGCACATTTCGGGGGGGGTTGTTCGATAAAACAAAAGAAACCGAACACATACTAAAACTGCTACCTCTTACTCAATGTTATTCCACACCTGACACTTGATGGCCAACGTGAAGACCCTGCACAGTGTATCACTTGTTGGATTGAGAGAGCCATAAATTAAATAATAACAATAGTAATAGGTGGCATTGAATGTGTGCTGACTACATGCTGGACATACGTACGACAGTATTTCATTCTCAGAGCAACCCTATGAGGTAGGTTTTGTCGTTACGCCCCTTGAACAGATAACGAAACTGAAGCAGAGCTAGACTGCGGAACTTCCCGGGGTCAGGAATGTAATGGCAAAGGCAGTACCTGGCTCCAAAGCCCTTGTTCTGTTAACGATCGTACAAAACCCAAGAATGGTAGCAGTTTTCTGCAGAAGCAAACGCTATTCTGCGCTGTCCTACTCTGAGTCACGGAAGCACATGACTGCCAATGTCCACGATTTCAGTGATCCCTGGCAAATACAACATTGCCTCCCTGCAGACAGAGGTCTCCGCGGTCCCTGCCTCTGGAAGCAGCAAGGAGTCAAGCCTTCAGATGGGGTCTGGGGCCCCCTCTTCCATTCTCCCCTCCCCTCCACACACCAGTTTGGCCTCCGGTGGCTCCAATCACACCACAGGGCTCCGCTTTTCATAATGACCTGCTGAGCATTTGCTCAGCCAAGGCAGCCTTCCCGTGCCCTCCCCAGGCTCACCACTCCATCGCTAAGCATCACTGCCCACCAGCAACCGTCCCTCGCTCCGGGCCAGTGAGCCGTCCCCGAGGCCGCCCCCTGCAAAGGTGTCTTATGTCCACCGTCTCTGTGTGGTGACAGCCAACGCGACGGCCCATCTGTCTCCCCAAACCAGACAGTGAGCACCCTGAGGACAGGAATGACCCTTCCTATCTCTCCTGCTGGGATAGCTCCAGTGGCCGACCCAGAGAAGAGCTCAGTGAACCCTGGCGGACCGGAAGAACTGGAAAGGGAAAGAACAGAGACCGATCTTTGACAGCAACGAGGATGCCCTGCCAGGAACTGCAGCCGCGCCTACAAGATTCGCCATGAAACAGCAGCCTTCGCCTCTTAGCAGCCTTTGAGTCTCCAAAACACACATCCACAGTCAACACTGCTCGCTTCTTGACATTCTGCCCCACAACAGGAATCACATTTGCCCTTGAGTGCATCTACGTGTTTGCCTGGTCCATGCCGTGCACGGTGAGGTGAAGAACAGGCTGTCCATGTGAGGCAGGAGCCAGTTCTTACATGGTATGTGGACGGTTCTGTGGCTCCTGCACTGGACTGGTGTCCTCTGGGGAAAAGCCATCCACAGATGTCTATCCACAGCACATCCGTCTCACCTGTGTGTCCTTGAGGATGTGTAAAAAGGACAGGGAGAGAAGCAGGAATAAACACATCTGTTCCTTTGCTTCTCTTTTAGAAAATGTGCTCCTAAAAATTCATTGCAAATGGAAACTTTGAAATTTGGAATATACAGATCCTTACATGCTATAGGAGTTTCCGGAATAGAGGAGGGGCGCATGGGTGGCTCAGTCAGTTAAGCATCTGACTCTTGATTTCAGCTCAGGTCATGATCTCGGAGTTGTGGGAATAAGCCCCATGTTGGGCTCCCCACTGGGCATGGAATCTACTTAAGATACTTTCTCTCCCATGCTCTCTCTCTCTCAAAAAAAAAAAAAAGGTGGAATGGAGGAGGGTGTCTGTGGAGAGAGAGAGTTTTAAAAAATTATGAAATCTTAATTACAGTATAAATGTTTCATTTCCTTATTCCTTGAGTGTCACACAATGTACTCTTGACTATTCAGGTTTACTTAAAATGTTAAAAAATAAATTAAATTATAAACAATAAATTTAATTTTCTGATATCTTATCTTACATCCTAATTATCTCAGCTTACTGAAAATGACAACTTGTGTGAAGGAGAAAATGAGTTTGCTGTTGAGAAGAAGGATGTATGTAGCAGAGGATCGAGCTAGATTCAGCACCAATTTCCTTTCATTCACGCAGCCTGTCAACAAACACTTAAAGAGCGCCCAGTATGCGTCAGGCATTTCAAGGCGGTGAGCAAGCCAAAACTGCTCCCTCCAAGAAGCTTACATTCAAGTGGGAGACACAAAGGAATAAGCAAAGAAAGAAATATCTTGGGTAGTTGATGCTATTATCAACACACCAGAGCTAACACGGACAGAAAATGAAGGAGTAATATTTGAGCAGAGGGGTAAAGAAGCATCCCAAGTACAGAGCACAGCAAGAGCAAAGGCCCTGAGGTGGGCATAAGTGTTGACTCTTCGAGAAGCGAAAGGAAGGCAATGTGGCTAGTGCAGGAGTCCACAAAGCTTTTCCATGATGGACCAAACACTGAGTACTTTACTAGCCTTTGCAGGGTATACAGTTTTATGTTGCAACTACTGAACTCCACCACCATGGCATGAAAGCAGCCAGAGATAATCTACAAACAAATCACTTCTTCTAAGTGTATTAAAATTTGAATTTCTTGCAGTCTTTTCATTTTGAATTTCTTGCAATCTTGTTATCAACCATTTAAAGATGGAAAAAAACATTCTGAGTTCACAGTCCACACAGACACCGGCGGCAGGCCAGATCTGGCCCATGGGATGAAGTCTGCTGACCCCTCGTCTAGACTCTAGATTTTAGAGGCAAGAAACAATAGTTGGGGTTGGGTGTTTTATTTATTCTAAGCGCAAGTGAAGCAATCTGAAAGAGAGGAGGGACCTGGTCTGATTTATGTTTTTAAAAAATTACTTTGGCAGTTGTGTGGCCATTCTGATGGTGTCATCAACTTCCCTGAAAAATGTGTCAGTAGGGAGCTGAACACTGTCCTCTTGATTAAGGAGTCTGGAGCAAACCATCTTTCCATCCAAAGCTCTATGGATCTGTTGATTTCTCTCTGTTTGAATCACTGAAGGGTTTTTTTTCCCTTTAATGTGCATTTGCAATCCATAATAATAAAGATTTCCCCATTTTCCTCCATCACTAAACATGGCCTCAGAGATACAGTGTTAGAGGATGCATTTCCAGCAGTTCATGTATGTTCTTTCCTTTTATTTCCTTTCACAACTGAAATCATCTGACCAGTAACAAATTGAAGCTAAATGGTCAACACTGTGTGTACATCTAACAGGCTCCATCTTTGCCTCAAATGTATTACCGTAAAAGTACCAACATTTTCCCATTTCCATTTTGCACCCATTTTTATAATGTAAGAAAAAACTGGAAAAAAATTCAATCACAGCTGTGCAGACAAAGGTGGTAGGAGAGAAAAACCAGCCTTGTGGTTGGCAGACATCGGAGTACAATGGCTTCAGCTGGTTTTATAAAGTCCAAATTCAACACTGGGGGCATGAAAAATCATGACAAAAAGTGCAGCTTCCCCCCCTCAGTTCTAACTTATATGAAAGGAAAGGCTGTCAAGGGACTTGGCCCTTTTAGGCTTTGTTGTTTTTCTCTGACTGCCCTTCCCAAATCCTGATTCCAACATCCCCTCTGAAGCCTCGCCTGACCTTCATACAGGCTCGCAGACTACAACTGGTGTCTTGACATTCAGCTTAGCCCAGCAGCCCAGCCACAGCTAACCCTGCCCCTGCAGAGAAGAAGTGCCCCATGTTGGTCAACCCCAACAAAGCCTTCCCTCTTGATGCCCTCTGCCCTCTTAAGAGGGCATCCTCTTAAGTCCAGACAAATCCAAGAGTTCTCAACCCTTATGAGCAAGATTCCAGTTTGCTTCTTAATCCTGGTTTCTCAACTGCCTATTTCTCCGGGTTATTGAGGATGAAAGGAATTGATGTATTTCAAGCCCTCTGCAAGACACTGGGTAAGTTAATCAAGGTAAATAAGTAACTAGATCAAATCCAATCAGAATTTTCTATTCCCTTCTTTCAGTCTCTTAAATTTCAATCCCTCCCACACCCACAGAAACAAAACCTCTCATGGCAAGGTTCTGAAGAATACACCAAAAAAAGGTTTTGAGATGTGGGTCTGTGGCAGGTGGACTCAAAGATGGCAGCCAGCGATCCTCACCTCCTGGTATTCATGCCCTTACATAATCAACCCCTCCCCTTGAGTGTGAGCTGGACTGGTGCCTAGCTGCTTCTTCTTCTTCTTTTTTTTATATTATTACGTGACAGAGAGACAACCAGCTAGAGAGGGAACACAGCAGGGGAGTGGGAGAGGAAGAAGCAGGCTCCCAGTGGAGGAGCCCGATGTGGGACTCAATCCCGGAACGCCAGGATCACGCCGTGAGCCAAAGGCAGACGCTTAACGACTGCGCTACCCAGGTGCCCCTGGACTGGTGCCTAGCTTCTAACCAGCAGAATATAGTAAAGATGACACGATGTCATTTCTGTGATGAGGCTACATAAGCTTGTGGCTTCTGTCTTGCTAGCAAACTCTCCACCTTGCTGGGGAGATGAAGCAAGACACTGTGTGGAGAGGCCCACATAGCAAGGAACTGACAGCCCACAAGGAACCAAGGCCCTCAGACTGACAGCCTCCAAGAAACTGAATGCTCCCAACAACTACGTGAGTTTGGAAACAGATCCTTCCCCAGTCAAACCTTCAGATGAGACCATAACCATGGCAGACATGTGGACAGCAGTCTCATGAGAGATCCCGAGCCAGAGGACACAGCTCAGCTGTGCCAAGGCTCCTGACCCACAAAAACCATGAGATAATAAACATTTTCAGTGGTTTATGTGTTTGAGTAAGTGTTCTTCTAAGCAGCTAACTTTGTGGTAATTTTTTATGTAGCCATGGTTAACTAACAGGGTCCACTTCAATTTGAACTTCATCCTAATCCAGAATTCACGTGCTGTCAGCTCTCCACATACCTCCAGCTGCATTATGCGAAGCTTTCACAAATTTAAAAGAGTAGATTAGAGATTGATTTCTTTCAAAGAACCACTATATTAAACCAATCTCGATCCCTTTCCTCCAACAAAGGACATCGTTTGCCAAATCTCCCTCTTTGATGCAAGTGACAAAGAGGAAAATCAAACCCTGGCATGGCCATCTCTGGGTCTAGGTAGAAGGGATAACAGCAGTTGGCCTGGCCTGTCTCATACCAGGAAGGCAGTCAGATGATTCTGAGCCATGGGCACCCGCAGACCATCTGGACACAACTGGCATCATGAGGAAGCCAGAGGTGGGATATCCTTCAGTGGCTATTGTCGCATATTTGTTATCAAAATCTCTATTCCACAGCAATTTTTCCCATGCTAGTATGAATTTCTCCTGGCAAGTAAATTATTTTAACAAAGAGCCTCTGGCTATAAACTTGCTGCCCGAGAAAAGTCAGGTCAAGCAAAATCAAAGGAGTCAGAGAAAGGAGAGGAGAAGCACACTTCTCTAAGGAAACATCATCGGCCTGTCCCTCAACTGTCCTCTGTATGCTATTCCAGGCCCTCTTCCCTCTCCCTTTCTTTCAGCTGTACTCCTCTTTATACATTTCCTCCTTCCTGCTCCTCCCCTTCTACTAAGCCTTCATTCAAGCTTCTCCTAAGAAAACTTGCCATTATGATAACAGAGCTTTCTGGTTACCTAAGGTTTGCACTTTAATTCAATTTACTATTCCAAGTATGTAAATCCAGGGTTCATTCAAATGAAGACATCATGCTGAATACCGTAGTGGACACCCAAAGAGCCATGTCTGCCAAGCCTTTAAAAACATCCCACAAATTTCCCTTCCCATTTACATGATACAATGTGGTCATGGTATGCACCCCAGGTTCGAAATCTGAAAAGCAGGTTTGGTGCCTTGCCCCAGTCCTCCATACCTGTGTAGCCCTAAGATTCAGCCTCCTATGTGTAAAACAGTGGTAACATTTATTCAGAGCATGGATGGAAATGAAGTGACATACCTGAACACACTGTATAAAGCTTTATAAAAATAGAATCATCAGTACTGAAGAAAACAAATTAGCCTTTTCTTATAACTCAAGATTATCCCTAAAAAAAAATCAGTTATTGTATTTGGAACCCACACCTGTTTTTCCTCCTGACATCATAATTGTCACGACTGCCACTACACCTTCAGCAAAGCAATCAGGTGGGACCTTGGAGGCCTTCAAGAGAGTGTAGCATCCGCTCCCTGTGTGCCCAGCAGCTCTGGCTCCTGAGTTTAGTAAGACCTCAGTGCTGCTTCTGATAGTTCTCCTCCCTCTCCTCCAGCAATCAGGCCATCACCCCTTTTATTTACCACCATTGCAAGCGTGTCTCCCTGGAGTAGCTGGTCTCCTTCCTTCTAAACCCTCTGGGCTCAGAAATCAAACATGAAGCTGTTAGAACTGTGTGTGAAATAAGACCCTCGGCCTCTGGAGGAGAGTCTGGGGGCTCTCCCGTGGAGTAAAGACAAGAGCTCTGTGTGGTTTTAACATCGATCTGGTGGCCCAGAGGCTCTCTGGCTTCTTTCCGGGATCTTCACAACACACTAGAAGGTGTGCCTTCTAAACAGTAGGATTCGGGAGAAGAAAGGAGTTTTAACACAATGTACATGGCTACCATTCACTGTGTCTACATAAGACCTTGCTTGGTGCCTACGTACATACATAGATGTGTCCCTGCATGTGTAATATTCAACAGCAATGAAATTGTGGATGTATTTGAAAAGGAGAAGAAATTCCCACTTAACGATGATAATAATGTTCACTCTACTGATTCACCACTGTAGCTATGTTCTTTCACATGATGCTCCCAACAGTCTGATGAGACAGGCAAACTCATCTCCCGTTTTCTGATAAAGAAATCTAAGGTTCAGAGAGCTACCTAATTTGCCCGAGGACAGACAGCTAATAACAGGAAAACGAGGAATCCCAGGCAGTCTGACCCTACAGCTAGTCCAGATGGGAATGAAAATACCTCCAGGGATCATCGGGAATTCAAATCACATTATCAGTTTTTCCAAATGAAGAGCAGTAAACTCTAAAATCCACCCATCAAATTGAGACTTATCATGGTTTGTATATAAATTACCAACTCTCAAAAAATGCTCAGAAACCACCATTGCTATTATCACTTGCCAGGTAGTTTATATGCATCATGTCAAATGATCACAACCCCCCTGTCAGGCTGGTAGAATTATTTTCCATCGACATATGGGGAAGCTAGGCTCAGGAAGGGACAGTAATTTGCCCAAGGACCTGCAGCCAGTAAGAGGCAAGAGACAGGATTTCAATTCAGGTCTCTCTGACTTCCACGCCTATTCTCTTTCCGACATGTTGAGTGACTCAAGATAAAATATCTTTCAACACACACTATTCTTTTTTGATGTAATCAATCTTTGCAATCCAATAGACTTTTCTGAATCTTGCAGGTTCAGCTCTGAAAATGAAACAATATTGGCCTAGAAGTGAGCACAACTTGGTGAAAACCCAGGCATGGGCCGTAAATAGCTGAGCAACACTGGCGATGTCCCATGACATCACTCAAGCTGCACTTCTTTGTAGTGATCCAAGTTCACAGAGACTTTACAAAGAGTAAAAGGAGGGGCGCCTGGGTGGCTCCATCGGTTGGGCATCTGACTCTTGATTTCAGCTCGGGCTGTGGTTGCAGGGTTGTGAGATCGAGGCCCACATAAAGCCCCATGTCAGACTCCACATTCAGTGTGGAGTCTGCTTGAGATTCTCTCTCTCCCTCTCCCTCTCCCCCTCTCCCCTGCTCATACTCTTAAATAAATAAATAAATATATAAATAAATAAATAAATACCTTTTTTTTCTTTTAAAGTAAAAGGAATAATGTGTGACATATTGCATGTGCCATGGTCCCTGCCACAGAGGGTGCTTTAAGTCATTCTTTCCTTAATACATCAATGATTATCTTCCTTTACAAAAAGCAGAGGTAACTGGTTCAAGGTCAGATTGACAGATTTAAGATAAACCAGCCATTACTGTATAATAGAAAATACAGAATCTTCAAATCAAGAGTAAAAATGCTGGAAGTGATCTTAGGAATCCCTTAATATCCATTCATTCACCAACATTAATTGAGTACCAACTACGTACAGATCAGTAGTGAACAAAACAAACTCCCTACCCTTGTGGAGCTTCAATTCTAGTAGAAAAAAGTCAGAAAATAAACACCTAGATAAAAAAAGAAAAACCTTTAAGAAAATCAAGTACAACGAATGGAAAGAGCAAAGCTCCCTCCCATTTGGCTTTTATGGAAAGTGACCTCCAACCAGAGAGAGGACTTAACGGGCCAAAGGCCCCACAAGAGACTCATGGTGCATCTTTGCTCTCTAGACCAGTAGCTCTCAAATTTTCACATGCATCAGAATCAGGCCTGTTAGACCACAGATGGCCAAGCCCCGCCCCCAGAGTAGGTCTGGGGTGGGTCTCAAGATTCTGAATTTATAAAAAGCTCCCAGGAGATGGTGATGCTGCTGGTCTAGGGACCACACTTGGAGAACTATTACCATTAAGGAACACAGCCATATGAGAAAGTGGTGAGGTAGAAAGGGAGGATATTAAATACCCCAACCCTTCCCTCTCTGCCCTACAACCTCCTCCCAGTGCTCCTCATCTGCTAAACTCAATCGGAAACAAGAGGGCAAAGGAGTCAAGGTCATGAGGCCTCCTGGAACTCAAAGCGGTACAAAAAAGGAGTCCATTAATGCAATCCCCCCCCCTTACCCCTTTCCAAATTAAAGGGTACTAATGGCCTCCTGCTGTTCGGAGTCTCTAGATGTCCCACCATCCCTTGTGGGGTCCCTTAACCCCATCCTGCCCCATAAATATTTCCTTCATTAAAGTCTCTTGACACATTGGAGTTGAATTCTGTTTTCTGTCAGGATCCAGAGGCATATACCACCAGACCCCAGAGAGCTCCTCTAGTGTTGACAGTTTCAGAAACTGACAAATCTGTTCTATTCCTTCCTACACCAACATCTATAAAATGCAGGTCAAATGTCAGATCATTCTTTTTTGCTACATAAATGTGAGTTGTGTATGCAACTTGCAGGAATCTGCATAGCAAAGGCAATGGGACCACTCTGAACAGAGCCTTGGGTAGACATCAGAGTAAGCAATTCATCCTGGTTTACCTGGTACACTCCTACTAGCACTGTAGGTCCCATGTCCTGGGAAATACCTCACCCCTGAACAATCGGGACAACTGGTCACTCAAACCATGTACCCTTGTACTCCAAAGAGCTCCAGCAATATTGTTCCAGCAATAGCACCACCACCAAAAATGGCTAGCATTTACTGAGCACTTTCCATGAGCCTGGCCCCATGTGAAGCTTTTTACGTATATCACCTCATTGATTTTTCAGAACCATGCTACAGGCAAGTCACTGCTATTAGCCTCATTTCACAGATTATAAAATAGAGGCTTGGAGGGCTCAAATAACTTGTTCAAGGTCATATGGCTTGTAAGTAGAACAGCATCAACTTGAACCCACATAGTCTGAGATTAGAGCCTGCACTTTTAACTTGCTATGGTTTCTGTCATGACAAAGCAGATGGGTCCACCTATACCAGACCAGATTCCATGAGAAAGGTAACCAAGAACTACCAAAAGGTCATTTTCAGGACCAAGCTTGAAAACTGCAGTCACAAGAGCAGAAATGGAGAGGGGATTTACACATTCTCTATTGTAGGGCACACAATGAAAAAGTCATTGGAGAGGTACTTGGTGCTTTTGGAAAACTACACAGGCCCTTATATTTCAGAATCAGAGATTTTTGCAGGAAAATCTGTGACATTTAACACCTGATACATCCTACAGATTCAAAGGCAGTCTCATATGTAAGACGGGAATAATAACCACCTCCCTTAAATCTACAAGGTGGCTATCCTGTGGGCTGAATGAACTCAATAAACTATGTGCAGCCAAAAAGCATTTTCTTAAAATGCTTTGTGTGCTGGAGACCCAGAGGTCCACAGCCCATAGTCTGAGATGACCCCCTCATCCCATCTGAGTTCCTGGGGGTTATGGCATCTTCAGCTGCTAAAGTTCCCAATGTTGAATCAGTGTCCACCACTTCTAGGGGCTCAACTTTTGCTCCAGGACAAGTGAGGGTCCTACCTTATGAATTACCTCCCTTCAAGATTGGGATGATTAAGACAGACTTATTTGGGAAGGAGATGTATCTTCTTTCTTAGGAAGAGAGCCCCTCTCTTCCATACCTCTTCCTGCCATAAAAATCTTCTAACATTCAACATCACGTACTGGTTAAGACCCTACACTCTGAAATGAGATGACCACAAGCGTGACTGGCAACCCCTCACACCTCCACAAAAACAATTCCCTTCTCTGATACATGGGATTGCCATGCCTGCTTCGTGGGATCACCATGAGAATTTAAGAAAGCTTTAGAACCCCCTGAAAGGAATGTTCATTGGAAATTTTGAAGAAAGGCTTTCCACCCAGGAATTTCAAAGAAGACCTAAATTTTCCCCCTACATGTGAATTTAGCACAGCACCTCACACAAAGTAAACCAGGGAGAGAGCAGAACATCATGGCTAAAAACACAGATTACAGCCTCAAATTACTTGGGTTCAAGTCCTGGCTCTACCACTAACTAGCTGTATGACCTTGGCTTTGCTACGTAACCACTTTGTTCCTCACTTTTGATGATAACTGGACTCATATAATAGGACTGTTATGAAGTTTCTATAAGTGACGATGAGTAAAGCCTTTGAAAAATGTCTGGCTGGTTTTAAGTATGTAAAGCATACAATAGCGTTCATGTTTGCTATTTGGTAGACATTTCTTCTCCTGCATTGATTCCCCTGGTGTTCAGTTTGAATCCTTCCTGCTCTACAGACATACCCCAGTGCACCTATGATTTTCATAACTTCAGAATCTGTTTCCCTATTATTATTCCCCTATCATCCATCATCTCACCAAATTACTTGTCATCTTCTTGTATTTTCTGCTTCCCATCCCAACATGTGCCAAATGCTCCTCTCCTCCGTATACTCTTCGGGATTTAGAAATCTTCATCCCAGGGGAGTGAAGATTCCTTCTGTCTTATTCTAATCCAGACTGTTCCAACGGAGCTGCTGTTTGAAATGAACAATCCTGGCAAAAGATTCTGTTTGTTTCATCTCCTAGATGTGGGGATTCCAAACATATAGTCCTTTTGAAAACAAACTATGGATAGCATTAAATAATAAAAGTGATTAATCAGGAAGGGGTAGATTTTTATAATATGTAACCTCTATCAAAGATCTCAAATGATTTGATTATCAGGATGCCTGGGTGGCTCAGTCGTTAAGCATCTGCCTTCAGCTCAGGTCATGATCCCAGGGTCCTGGGATCAAGTCCCGCATTGGGCTCCCTGCTCCGCTGGGAGCCTGCCTCTTCCTCTCCCATTCCCCCCGCTTGTGTTCCCTCTCTCGCTGTCTGTCTCTCTTTCTGTCAAATAAATAAAATCTTTTTAAAAAAATGATTTGATTACCAGGGGGAAAAAAAATGCTAAAATCAGACACTAAAACTCGAGCCCTTAAGAAACAAAGACATCCTGCCTGGGTGGCTCAGTCGTTAAGCATCTGCCCTCAGCTCAGGTCATGATCCCAGCATCCTGGGATCGAGTCCCGCATGGGGGGGGGGGTCCTTGCTCAGCGGGGAGCCTGCTTCTCCCTCTGCCTGCCGCTCCCCCTGCCTGTGCTCTTTCTCTATAACAAATAAATAAATAAATAAATAAATAAAATCTTAAAGAAAAAGAAACAAATGAACAAACAAGCACAGACATCATCTGGTCATTTCACAGACAGTAAAACTGTAACCAGGTTCACAGCCCCTCCTAACACTGAAAAGATTGTGCACTATGACTCCTCTATCTCAAACGTGCTTTTCTGGGGCCCCAAACAAACCCAGGGACAGAGGCTGTCCCGTGGCAGAATCTCTGTTATTTCTCCATGGAGGTACAGGAGAGAGAAGGGGGGGGGGGTGACAGGCACTGATACCTAATAAGGCCTGCTCCCTCAGGGCCCCAGTCACTCACACACAAATGTTTCCCCTGTATCTACAACACAAATCTCTACTTCTCTCCTTCTAACCAGATGCAGGGGTCTTAGGATTCCCCACAGGAATCCCAATGACAGACTTTAAAAGCAAGCATTCCATACAGAAAACAATACCTAAATTTGTTTTGAAAGAATGATTGAAGGAAGCAATACATATGGTTACAATCCTTATCATCTGCACTTTACTGACAAATCTTAAATTCCAAGGGGATCACTTTTGAAGGAAATAATTTAAATGCAGACATATTACAAAGAGAAGTGTAATTAACACCGATGTTCTTCTCTATCAAGAATTATCAACTAATTTTAACAAATTTTCTTAAGTATGCTCCCCTTTCCAAAGGAAATAGAATATTACAGATAAAGTCAACACGCCTCCCTCTACCATGTCAGCTGCATTTCCCCCCATACCTCTTCTATGGAGTGTAGCCTTCCATTCTGCATTGTTTACTAAAACAAACATGCACAGCTTGATTATTAATATAATAGTTGGTTGTTACATTTAGAAAATCGGTTCTTTTTTCTTCCAATAGAAGAGGATGTGCCCCTGCAGATGCTGAATTTGCTTCATGAACCCGAAGAGCCCAATAATGTCTGCAAATATGCCTGAATGGGTACTCATGTTTTTAGGATAAGATCTTCCAAGATGCTGATACTGAAGGTCAGTGGCACAGCAAAAATGGGGCTGCTTCCGTGCGTAAGCAGGATTCTACCTGATGCCACGAGCAACTACGGACCCCATTAGGGAACTAGAAGCCAGAAAAGGTCAGGCCAAGATTTACTACATCTGCCTCCCCTCTGTGTACTCAAGTCACTTCCACGATATCCTGTGTCTCTGGCTAAATAAATCGGGAACTTATGGAAGGTCGGGAGCACATTCCAGGTCTCTGCCAGATAAGCCAGAATCCATCTGAAGCTATGCCACATGTGTCAGAAGTGGGACAGGCGTGACGAGCTCGCCATCATGGCCAGATTTAGTCAGAGATCAGAAACGCCAAAGTAGGAAACAAGAAGTAAAAACATGCTTGAAACATAAGAATTTTTGTAAAAGGGTCCAGTCAAGTGGCCCTCATTCACCCCACTGTTCTTCTGTCTCCGACCACCTGGACCAGACACGTCATAAAATAGATGGCTGAAGGCATAACCTGGAACCTTCTATATGACCCAAAACGGTGGTTAGGACTAAGGGTCTCCAAAGGGAGTTAAAACCCCAAAAAGCAGGAAACACCTGAAGTTTGAGCCAAAAACTATGGATCGCAAAGAGCAGCCCCCCAGTTAGACATGTGATAAGGGAACATGGCGTAGGGTAGGCACTGAGGACCCCTAGAGCTCCAGGTGGAACAGGTGGGCAGCAACTTTCCAGGGACAAATGATAGCCACTGAGGTTTGGGAGATGAGAGGAAATGAGAGTGCAACCGAGAGATGCTTCAGTACTTGCTAAGCCAACTGTCAGGTAAAAGCAATAACAATATGCTTTTGTACACAAGTGTATTTAAATGCATGCTAAATGTGTTATATGTGGGAAGAGATAAAGATACGAAGGTAAGAAAGCTGGCCTCATCGGCCTTCACTAAAAAAGCGACCAGTAAGGGAAGTAGTGCCAAGTTACACAAAAACTCTGTTTTAAAATATGGGCACAAGAGTCACATCTTGGAACTCTGGGATTTGTTCAGGGTAATTGCACTTCTCCACCAAAAATGACGTTCGGAGGGTCAAGTTCCAGAAATAATGTTCTACTTGGAACATACATCCTCTGAGCAGAAAATGTAAAAGACTGAATTTAAATGGGAAATTTGTATTGGCAGGCATACCCCCCCAAAAAAGTGTTTCGAATCTGTGTTTGAAGCAACGGTGGGTGGTGCCTGGGCGCAGCTAAGGGGCTCGCATGTTTGCGCTGAGCGTCACAGAATTTGAAAATTGTTAAGTTCCCTCTTTTTCAGGAGGCTGCACAGTTCCTCTGTAAAACTAATTTAAATGGCCTCAAGAAAATACAACCCAAGTATTAGAGAGCCATGCTCCCAGCTTCTGAATAGAACTGATCAGTCCTCCCACCCCACCCCACCCTGCTCCATCCCTGGTTTGAGACAAGTTAGAATCTTGGCTTAAATCTTGGTTTCTGAAGTTTCTGAGTCGAAAACCACTCCCTCCATCCCAACACGCGCATGTTTCCAATAACATAAAAAGTAGGGGAGCCTGGGTGGCTCAGTCAGTTAAGCATCTGCCCTCAGCTCAGGGCACAGGACCCTTGGGGTCCTGGGATCAAGCCCTGATTCGGGCTCCCTGCTCAGCAGACAGTTCGCTTCTCCCTCTCCCTCTGCCGCTCCCCACCAACTCATGCACTCACTCTCTCGCTCTCTCAAATAAATAAATAGAATCTTTAAATATATATATATGTTTATATTTATATATATAAAATATGCACCAGGTGAAGAGATGGTATAGGGACAACAGTCAGCACAGGGAAGAATCACCAAATAAAAGAAAACTAGCAGTGAAAACAGCAGGTGGCCTAGATCTGGAAACAGGAGAAGGGTGGACGTGGAAATGACCGTGAAATCAACACTGGCAGAGTGGAGCGGCACAAAGGCCATGCCCCTTCCCATACATGTGGCTGTGCAGGAACCTGGCCTAGACCCCTTAGGGAAATCATGCCCCCACCTCCCTCACACCGGGGTGGGGGGTGCCTGGCACCCAACTCTGCACAGCCTGACTCAGCAGGACTGAAGACGACAGTTAATAAATGAGAACGTACTCAAAAATCCAAGCCTCTGAAAGTGTTAGAAAGATAAACATTTTCCCCGGGGGGATGAAGGGCGAACTAAAGGGGTCCTAGCTTCCTCCTTCCCCAGGGCCACCTTGTGGAAAGGAGTCCAAGAGGGCTGGGGACCGGAGCCATCGTAAACCAGCAACCTTCCTGTCTAACCGCAGATGCTCGGTGGGCAAACACAATGGGGGCCTTGGCAACCCCCCGCCCACCTGCCAAGCCAACAGGCCATCTGTGACATCAGAGAAATTCCCAGAGCAGGTCCCTACCAGGAAGTCCAACATCTGGTCAGCCCATTTTGATTTTTGACAAAACCATCCTTCACTAGAAGATCTCATGGTTCCAAGCCACTGCTACCCTGAAAAAAATACAATGACCGAATTTCTTCTGTAATGACCGTACTGTTACAACAGTCAAAACTTAGAGTAGAGGAGGATATGTTCTGATCAATATAATAATCAGTATATTTACATGAAACCTTTAAATCACTGTAACTTAGTAAATTCTCAATGCCTGTTTTATGTGACAATAAAAAACCCCTCTGGAAATGGGTCAAAAAGGTCTAAAATAAGTATCAATTTTTAAAACTGGGATATGCAAACGTAATAAAAATATTAACTTTCAGCTAAATTATAGCCCTAATCTGTTGGTGTTTTCTATGAATTGGTTCTTGTGGAACTTGGACACTAGTGTGAGAGTTTTCTAATCTTATAAAAACTTGATAGTACTTCAACTTTTTAAAGTTTGAAAAGTTTTCTGATGGGCCTTCATGTTAATTCATTTTTACCTTCAGACGCTCCTAATTAACTTTTTTTCTTTTTTTTTTTTTTTTTTAAGATTTGGACCAAGTCAATTCACAGACAATGACTCTCTCTACTCAAAGGCCTTTAAAGAGCAAAAGCTTGACACTGAACTGACACTGATTCCTAAAATAATAAAAAGAATTAAAAGATTTGAACACACTTTAAAAGTTATATTTGTATTTTCCTCCAAGATACAAGGTTTCCTACACTTATCTATTTTTTGAGGTTCGTGCAGTAGGAGGCTCCTGAAACAGCTTCTGACGATCCCCACTTCCTTCAAGCTCGTATTTGACTCCCTCCCCCTACAAGGAGGCTAGACCTAGGGGCTTACCTTGGACACACAGGCTGGCAAAAGTGATGCACATCACTTCCCAATCAGGTTACAAAAGACTGACTTCCGTCTTGCTCACGCTCTCTCCTGCCCTCTCAATTGCTTGCTCTGATGGAGCCGGCTACCATATTGGATAGGGGGAGCCTCTAGCCAACAGTTCCCGAGGAACTGAGCCCCTCACTCCAACCACAACCATGTGAGTGAGGCTGGAAGCAAAGCCTTCCCCATTCCAGCTGAGTTGACAGGAGCCCCAGCCAACAGCCTGTTTGCCGCCCATGGGGAGATCCACCCAGCTGTGTCACACCCAGATTCCAGACTCCAAGAAATGGTGAGGGATAGAACTTGTTACCCAGCAAGAGATAACAAACCCAGTTCCCTTAGAATGACACCGGGACACTTGGGTACCCCCACAAACTTGGTACCCAAGAAACACTGACGGGTGAGTTCATCTGGACCCAGGCACTTAGGCCAATTCCAAGATGCTTAAAAAAAGAAGCAGTGGCATCAACTTCTAGGCAATACTCTGAGCACGCAGTGTGACAGTGACAAAATTATTTTTAATTAGATCAATAAGTTCTTGTGCTCAATCAACCTTAAAAAACCAAAAAGATAAGCAGTCATAAATGCATGCTGTTTAAAATATCTTTCTATCCCTCACATTACCTCCCGCCCCTGTTTTGCTCTGTTCTCTTCTAGTGTTCCAACAAAACTCAGATTCTCATGTCTCTGCAAAAAGAACCACAGCTCCTTAAATAAAAAATAACTGACTGCTCTATGTTGGCTAACTGAACACGAAAGAAAGAGAGAGAGAGAGAGAGAGAGAAAGAAAAAGAAAGAAAGAAAGAAAGAAAGAAAGAAAGAAAGAAAGAAAGAAAAAGAAAGAAAGAAAAGAAAGAAAGAAAGAAGAAAGAAAGAAAGAAAGAAAGAAAGAAGAAAGAAAGAAAAGAAAAGAAAAGAAAAGAAAAGAAAAGAAAAGGAAAAGAAAAGAAAAGAAAAGAAAAGAAAAGAAAAGAAAAAAGAAAAGAAAGAAAGAAGAATACAAAGAAAGCAGTCATACCAAAAAACAAAACAAAACAACAACAAAAAAAACTGCATGTTTGGGACAGAAAACCTAGAGGTGAGCCTGGGGATCCTTACTGTCACATGAAACTAAGGACGCTCTCAGAGACATCTGAAAGTATTGAAGAAGGATCTGGTTCAAAGGGACTCCTTTGACCAACCTGTGACCATTTGAGCAGCAAAAACAAAAGTCATAATTATAGTCAATGAGAGCAAATTCAGACTATCCAAGGCCACTCGTTCCTGATGATCAAACATTAAGCTCCCTTTAAAAAGTTCTCCTCCCTGACATGAATCCATTAACTGAGGCTTCATTCCAAAGAGACAAATGCATGACTCTGAAAGAATGAATATGTAAGCCCCCACCATGAGTTTTGGGAGGATCAAGAGAATGGCTTTGTGATCTCGTGATCAGTTTCAGAACCACTGGGATACAAGAGAGGAGTAAAGCAAAATCAAGGTGATCCAAGAGGAAACAAGCTCCCTAGTGTTCTGGGAAGCTGGAGCTGGGAATGTGGGGGACAGCAGGGCTTCCTCCCCGGGAAGGGGACTAGTTTTAGGAGGCTGAGAAAAGTTTGAAGTTAGTAAACATCTTTTTAAGAACAGCATATGGGCTGCCAGTGGGAAGTTCTCCTGGGGTGTGGATGGAAGCCCCCTGTAAAGGCAGGGGAAAAAGGCAGGTATGGAGCTGTTTTCTCACTTTCTGGCAGCTGTTCACCCTGTTAGGAAACTGAAGGGCCAAAAACATGTCCCATCTATTCCTGCTACAGGGGAGCACTGACTCCTCTGTTAAATTTCTACATCCTTGGCTTAATGAGAAAGAAAACTGAATGAATGGTCTATTCTCTCCTGCCACTAATCCATACCCTACCAAAATACTCCACATACACGCTATTCATGTCTTCAATTTTAATAAAATTAGCACTCAAAAAAAGCTGTTTCCGTATTCACTACTCAACAATGAACAAAGCCACCTAATTGCTCAGATCCTTGTCAAAACTTGAGAGTCGAAAACTTTTTCGTTTTTGCCAAACTAATGAAAGGTAAGACATGTTAGCTCATTGATTTAATTCAGTCTAAAGAGTCTAAAAGAACAAAGGAAAAAAAAAAAACAACCAAAAATAATGCCTTGCAAATAACTCATGCAAAAGCCTATTTTGGACATGGGCAAGGGATAAGTAATAGCAATGCCTGTTTTGTGCCAGGCACCTAGCTCGGGAGTAATCTCTGGCTCTCACAGCAGTGAGGGAGGCATCGGTGTGCCCACTCAACAGATGGAGAAATAAAGGTTCAGAATAGCGAAGCAACTTATCAAGTTCATATCCAGGGAGCCATGATTTGTAGAGTTAAACAACCATCACCTTCTTCCAGTTTTCAAATCTTTCCATTACTCCAAAATACTCTCTTGTGTCCGCCGGCTATAAATCCCTGCTCCTACCACCAGCCCCAGGCAGCCACTGATCTGCTTTCTGTCTCCATAGATGTATCTTTTCTGAAGAGTTCATGTAATACATAGTCTTTAGCATCTGGCTGCTTTTGCCTAGCCTGTTTTTTGAGGTCCATCAATGTTGTAACATGTATCAATAGTTCATTCCTTTTCATTGCTAGTAGCATTCTATTAGATGGATTCCTAGTCGATGGACATTTGGCTTGTTCCCAGTTTGGGGGTTTCCATGAATTATACTGCTATGAACATTCACGTATGTATCTTTGCGTGGATGTATGTTTTCATTTCTGTTGGGTATATTCCTAAAAGTGGACTTGCCGGGTCCTACGGGACGTGTACGTTTAACTTTCTAAAGAAACTGCCAAACTGACATCACCATTTTTTGTTCCCTCCAACATCAAATAAAAAATTTAAGCTGAATATTCAAGAAATTGAAAAGATTTCAGATCTGTTCCACTCATGCACCAGTGGCTGTGCGTGTGTGTGCGTCAGACATTCTTTAGCAGCCTGTCTCCGGTGTGGAAAAAAATTAAGTCTGTAACACTGTGGACTTCAATGTATTAGTTACCTTCAGTTTATTAGTCACCTGCCAGTCTGGTGGTGGATCTGGAAAGACTTAAAGGAGCTCCTGCCTATGTAAACAACTGGGGTAGGCCAAGGGAAATAACACTGACATTTTGGGATAAAACCTGCCAAATGATGACCATTCCTGAATGGCTGCTCTCACCTTTTCACCATTCTGCCTTTTTGACACATTTTCCCATTCTTCTAATTTCCCAAAATTCCCATTTTTCACAGCTGACTTCTAGAAGATCCCTTAGGATCTATGCCTGGAATACTCGTAGAGTCCCTCCGTATCATCTTTAGAACCTACAACTCTTCCCAATAATCAATAAATGGCATTATCATCTTCATTTCCCCATCGCTCAGGCAAATAAGAGCGTCCAGCAAGACCACATCAAATTCCAAATCACACGACCCCAACTTGCAACCTGGCCCAACTGGACACGACACCATCAATCACCATTGCATCTTATTATCATTAATCTATATTTTAAAAAAAAAAAGCCATGGTCTTCTTCCTCTGCCAACCAATCTGAATCCATTTTATGATTTCATGAGACACTCTGTTTGCTAATATTTACATGGAGTTGCCTCCTAGCCCCAATTCTGTAATGTGCTTGCAAATGCTATTAACACTTGTCGGACATGGTTTGTTTTCAATAATCTCATAGCTTTTTTTATTTATTGGAATGCCACAGCCCTCTACATATTTACTTATTTTTTGCTTGTTTATCAGATGCACAAAACATCTCCCACCCTCTCACTGCTCCCAGAGCGCCAGGCACTGGATTTCTAGGGTAGGGAAGAGATGGACATGGACCAAGGGACAAAGCCCTGAGGCAAGGAAGAGGGGACAAGGGAGGGGGTAGGAAGGGAGGGAAGATATTCCCAAATACTTTCCTGTTACAATGTGTAACCATCTGGGCTTTTATCAGTTCTCACTTAGAAGGTAAATGTGCTTAAAATTAAACATTCCCCATCTGAACTCTTGAACAGCCAAATGTATCAATGGCCACTGTTTTGTACTAAATCTCTTTCTAAAAGCAGTTGCAGGGGCTCCTGGGTGGCTCAGTCGGTTAAGCATCTGACTCTTGATTTCAGCTCAGGTCATGATCTCAAGGTTGTGAGATGGAGAACCGAGTCGAGTCCGCACTGGGTGTGGAGGCTCCTTAAGAGTCTCTCTCCCTCTCCCTCTGCCCTGCCCCCCCCCAAAAATAAATAACATAAAAGCAGTTGCAGGGACTCAAGTACCCCCCTCCAGCCCCCAAGAAAAACTAAAACTCGTCATCAAAACCCAGCCATCTAATTGTCCACTCATAACTGAGCTTAACATCAATGCCCCCTTGACCTCTGTCCACACACCAATGCCAAGGCAAGTACCAGACCAGGCTCCCCTTTAGGATAAAGCACTACTGGGCACCGGCCAACTACTCCCTCTGCATACATCATCTTTAGTCTTCACAAAATCCAATGAGGCAGCTACAGTTACCCTCACTTTACAGATGAGAACCTGGGGATCGGAGAACGTAAATGACATTCCCAAGCTTGCAATAGCTGGAAAGAGGCAGAGTGGAATTCAAACGGAGGACTTGAGCCTCCAAAGCTCTTACTCCTTTCCCTAAGTCAGGCTGCCTCCCAAGTTAAACTCCCCAGGCCCCCATCAGAGTTGCCACAGTCTCTACTATCTCCTCATCATCGTCAATAAATATTTATGAAGGACCCACCGTGTACATGCCATTGCTCTTGTTTCCACAGCAACCTGCTGTCAGAGAGTCATGGGAGTATCCCGTGCTTAAAGGAGCAATGCCCTCCTGTCCTGCGATCATGGCTCTGAAAGGTGACAGTTACACTACTACCCCGGACAGATGCCGTCACAGCTGGCAGCCGGGGAGCCTGCAAGCGCTGTGCTAGGGACCAGCAAGAAGAAATGGAATCGAGCAGAAAGGTAGTGGGTTTTTACCCAAGAAAATGGTCTGCTTTCATTGTGGATGTGTTTGTGATTGTTGCTGAAACAGAATCCAAGCCAGGTTTGCACATTAATTATTCTTTTATTAGGAAAGAAATCAAGCAATCCAGGAGAGAAAATAAAATTTGACTGTACTGCTAACAGCTCCCCCGAGATAACTGGCAATGAGTATCGAGTTAAATGACTACATCGCTAACAATTGCAATCTCAAGTCGGTCCCCTCTACGATCCATTTTTGCTCGCAGTGTACAGATGCTGAAATCCACTAGTAAATGGACTAATTATCCCCTTATCTGTTTGTTTGTTTCTCTCTTGCCCTATCCCAAATGATATTTTGCCACACTTTCAACAAGCTGATTTCAAATGCTTTTTTTTTTTACTATCATTCCTTACAAACATCATCCTTGGCCCATGAAATACATCCTTAGAGTAGGAAGAAGGAAACTGCCTTTTGAGGACAAGCTCTCGCCACTGACTTTTGGACATGGTGACCAACATGGTACAGCAAAACCTATCACCCTAACTGTGTACTAGATGCAAGTTTACAAATTTAAAGTGCTTTTAAGACAGGGAATTTTCAGATTAAAAGAATATGGAGAGTACACCACTGAGTTTTAAAATGTATTATTTACCCGAACCTGCCAAAAGTTTTAAATAAAGATACTTTAAAGGAAATCAAGACATTGTCATATTTGTACTAGATATGGATTCCAACAATTTCAGCATTTAGAAATAAAGTAAGACGATAAATCCACTTTAAAAAGTCAACACTTGCAGAACTCCTGCATCTACAAATGTAGATGTTTGTGAAGAAATCTGAAAAAAAAAATCTAATTTAAATGGTCTAAGACGCTAGCATTAAACCAAAAAGGAGAGAATAGATATATACAGAAAATCCCCATTTTTACAAATTAATGAGTCTCTCTCGAACGCAAGCTAATCCCACATGTTTAAGGAGTCCCTGGAATAAACGCAGTCACTTGCTAAATTAGTAGATTTGCAGAGGCCACTCCGCTCAGGTCGAACCAAAAGAAACATACGAAGCCTTAAGAGTAGATTTCTTCCCAAACTGTACTCCTGGATTGCTTTTCTTTCCTGTGTGTTCCAAAGAGCAAACAAAGAGAAGGTGCCTGCTCCTCACACTTCTCTAAATGTTTTAACAAAAGGCTGCTGAATAAACACATTACTCATTTAAAATTTGAAAAGAAGTTCTATTCCTGAGACGAAAGCAACTAGATTTGCATTTTAACAGTTGTGGGCGAGCGCCACCTGGCGGGAGCATCGCAACAGGCGTGCTTTCTGCATTGGACAGCTTCCTCAATCCGGCAGGGTTTTTTACCGCATGCTACCCAAGAACCGCGGCGGAATATTTTTAATACTGGGAGGTTTTTGGTTTGGGTTGTTTTTTTTTTTTTTTCGCCGCGGTTATGGGAGTACTGTTAATGTGTGGCAGGCCGGCCAGGCCGTGGGAGAAAGTGAAAATTTAAGTCGCAAATCACGCCAGAGTCCCCGGGACTGCCCCCAGCATCCTCCTTCTCTCCCCTCTTCAGCACACCTAATACAGACTCAAAACGAGAACAAAAATTGTACACCATCTTTAGGAAGGTGTTGTGCCTGTCCCTCTGCTCTCACTTGTTAATCTAACCTTTTAGCTTCACACACCTCAAAGAAGTGTCCTAGTCACCTAACTTCTCAGCCACAGAAACAGGCTGTCCCTTCACAAAGTCCCATACTCGGTTCCCTTTTTGGTATGGCGCAAGAGAGACGGCAGTGCATTTCCACGGGAATGTCACTCGAGCGGTTCCTAACCTCAAAAGCAGCCTGCTTAAAGAAGTTACACTTTACCGAAGCTTGTTTCTTTCCCTTTTTTCTTTCTTTCCTTCCTCAAGATAATATATGGGCACCGCTGTTACTTAGGAATCTGAAACTAATCTTTTCCTAAATCTCACTTGTTTATCTCGGCCTCTGCCTGTGATCCCAGCAATCTCCGCTCCTTGTGGTCACACCAAAGCCAATCGATGGTGTGAAACTTGAAGGTGATTTTGAACTTGGAAGCATACCTGCACCACTCCTTCCCTTCTCCCCCTCCACCTACTGCCCACTCTTTGGGGGCTGGGGGCTGGAAGCTGCCTGCGGTGGGGTTTGGTGAAGTCTAAGAGCCAGGATGGTGGTGGTCTCCTGTGGGTGCCAACTTACCGTTAGGAGCACACCAGCCCCCCAACACTTAAAACTACCTCTGCTCACCTCCTTCCTATGGCTAACCCCAAATATGAGTGTCCCCTCAAAAAAAAAAAAAACTTTTCAGGAACAAACAGGCTCACTGGTCGAAGCCACTCTGCTTGAAGGGCCTTAACTGGGGCGCCAATACACTCCGGCTAAAAACCACGGGCTAGGAAGGACAGTAGTGCTGTCTTGGTCGTTAACATCAACATCCCCACGGTGCCTTCAGCGGACTGCTTCAGGACTAGCTGAGGGGCGCGGCGTATTTAGAGCAAAGTCTGGAGCTCGCCTTCTCTCCCTGGAGAAAAGAAAAGCCACCGCCCCGGCAGCCTCAGCCCACCGGCGACCAGTCCTCCCCACGAAAAGCGCGCGCTGCCCCAGAAGCTGCGGGAAGGGAACGCTCCACCCCGGGCGTCGATGTCGTTTCCCGTCTCGTCGCCCCAAACACTCAAGTGACAGATTCCGACAAGTGGGAGGCAGCAAGTGGAGACATTCGCAACAACCGCGAAAGTTACTCCAGCCCGGGGGCCCTCAGGAAAGTCGGGCGGGGAACTTCGCCAAACGCGGGCTGCCCGAGGGGACGCGCGGGCCCGGGAGCGCCCGGACGCGGCTGCCCGCGCCGGCGGCGGGGACCCGGCTCCGGCCCTGATTGGGGGGGAAGGGGACAGGTGAGTGGCGGAGGGGGTCATCTGCCCTAAACTGGGGCGGACATCTGCTGGCGAGGGGCTCGGGCACGCCCTGAGAGGAGAATTTCATCTAAGAGTCGACACCCCCTTCACCGCGCGCACAGCGCGCGCGCACACACACACACACACACACGCACGCTCTTCTGGGAGCATCCCACCTCCTCAGCTGCCCATGCACCCCTCTTATTCACCCCCATCTCTCCCTCTCCCGCGTGGGGGTGGGGAGAAGACTGGGCATGAGGCATCCCTCTCTCGCTCACTGCCTTCCCCCTTTCCCGTTCTCGAGAGACAGAACCCTGTAGCTCTTTCCTTTTTCTTCCCGGTCTGAACAAAGACCTGGTTGGAAATGAAAGCCTAAAACCATAGATCAGAGTCCGAGCTGTGCCTTGCAGCTCACAGGCTGGGACTCTCCTGGGAGCCAGGATCTCATGGAGGAGACCTGGAGCCACGTGGGTCCTGGCTGGGGGCCTGGGCTGTAAAAGCTGGGGACAGGAACACCTAAGCAATGCTCAAGGAGTTGACACTTAGTGAACCTGGCCAAAGCCTTCTTCTTTTCCAGCACAGCCTTCCCCCTGCCCCACCCCTTCCTTGCTGGGATTCCAGGGATTGGACTGGACAGACTGTGGGGCAGAAATATGAAAGTCAGGCATGGCTAGGGTTTCCAAAAGTGGGAAACCTCAGGCTCTGGATTAAGTTGCTGTGGCAGAGAACAGGAGGCCTCACTCTCCCATACCCCCAGTTCCCTCAAGGTTCAGTGGACCAGGACTGCTGCTGGTGGGGCAGGACCAGTGCCCAACCTTGGCACCAGGCTGTACCTGCCCAGGGTGAACTATGGCCCTCTATGCTTTCCCAGCTGTCCTCCACACCTGGAGACTGTCCCCTCTGTTCCTTCAGGAGTGCATGCTCTCACCTGCTGCCTGACAGGGCTCTGGTGTCCAGTCACACACCATGCTTTCACACCTGCTGTTCCCTCTGCCTAGAAGGCCCTTCCTGCATCATCTCCCTGGTAAACTCACGCTGGTCCTTAAGGCTTCTCTGTGAAACTTTGGCCGAGAGCCCAGTGCTGATTGGAAAAAAAAGAGGCTGCTTTCCCCATCTGCCTCCCATCAGCCTGGGGAGCTGGGAAAACCCGGCCACATGCTCACCGCTGGCTCAGGACTGAGGTCAGTGTCAGTACTGAAGAGAGGAGGCTCGGGCCTGGGGTGAGTTTGTGATGTCCGGAAATTGTGGGGTGATGCTCTGCCCTGTAGCTCCTTTCAATTCCAGTCAAGAAGATGGCCTCTTGTACTTGGGATGACTTTACCCTTAACCCCATGGGACCTTTGAGATCAGTGTCCCCATCCACACAATGGCTTCCCTTTCAGCTCTGTTGGGGGCCAGAAGCGGTCAGACATTTTAGCTGCAAATCTCTTAATCTGAGCACAGTTTTGGGGGAAGGTCGAACCATGGGGCATTCTTTCAATAAGTGAACTGGCTGCCCACCATATGCCCAGAATGGCAAGACTGTGGGTTTGCAGCTTACAATAGATGTGGTCTGTGCCCTTATGAAGTTTACAGTCTGGTGGGAAAGACTGGACAAAGAGAAGAGTGGTAAAGGACCTGGAGATGCAGAAATGGCCTCCATCTCTCCAGCCCCTCCCTGGCCCATAGTGATGGTCAGTCCTCCTGTGGGGAGCAAAGAACCAGGGGAAGACATCTTGGGCCATGGTGTCTCACTTACCCATGGGGAATGCCTAGTAATATAACTACTGTTTTATCCTCATCTTACACACCAGGAAACTGAGGCTCAGAGAGGGCAATTACCCTATTTAGGGAGGCAGGGAGGAGTGGCTGCCACACTGGAGCCTTCTCTCTTCTCGCTGTGGCCCAGGGCACCACTAGCCATTTAAATTTAAAATTTAGAAATTCAGGGGCACCTGGCTGGCTCAGTCAGTGGAGCAGGTGACTCTGGATCTTGGGATTGTGGGGTTCAAGCCCCATGTTGGGTGTAAGGATTACTTAAAAAAATAGAATCTTAAAAATAAAACAAATAAAATTTAGAAATTCAGTCTTCAGTAGCACAAACCACATTTTAAGAGCTCAGTAGCCACCTGTGGCTAGTGGCTTCCATACTGGACAGTGCAGATATAAACATTTCCATCAATACAGAAAACTGTTAGACCATGCTGCTCAAACTACAGCCCATGAGCCAAATCTGACCCACTGCTTGTTTTATAAATAAAGTTTTATTGGGGCACAGCCATGCTTATTCATTTGTGTACTGCCTATGGCTGCTCTTTGCAAAAGTTCTGTTAGACACCACTGCTCTGGAGCAGGGGTCAGCAAACCACCACCACTGAGCCAAACCTGGCCCCGATTGTGTTTTTATAAATAAAGTTTTATTGGAACACAATCCTGCCTATTTGTTTATATATTGCCTGTGACTGTTCTCTGGACTACGGAGGCAGAGTTTAGTAATTGTGGCCGACATCTGAAAATAATTACCGTCCTCGCGCTTGACAGAAAAAGTTTGCCAGCCCCTCCTCTAGAGGCAGTCCCACAGCACAATCTGATAATCATTGCTCTAGAACTGGTTCTCAGGATGTGGTCTTTGAACCAGTAGTATCAGCATCACCTGGTAATGTGTCAGAAATGCAAAGTCTCAGACCCTCCCCTGGACCTACCAAGTCAGAAACATGGGGGGGGGGGCAGGAATCTGTGCTTTAACCAGCCTTCCAGGTGAATCTGAGGCACACTCAAGTTGAAAACCACCAGCCTAAAGCACCCATGACGGATGTTCCCACAAGTGACGGGCACAGTAGAGGTGCCGACGGGCTCCTGTGGGAACAGAGCCGTTGGAAAGTTGCCAGGAGAATGACAGCCCTTTGTGTGGCAAGGCCTTTGACATCCCTCAATGAGGCCACGGCAGCCAGAAGAGGACCTCTCACCAGCCCCCCGTGCCAGTGCCCAGGGCCCACTGCCTGGAGGCCCACCCTCCCACAGACTTGTCAGCACATTTGGAGCTGTCTCCACACATAAATTCATGGGCCAGCTGTCTCTTTTAATCTGGTTGCAAGATGAAACCATTAATAGATGTCAGACACATTGGCAATGATCTCTTCATTAATAATTTCCTCCTTTCTGAAGAAAAAAAATTAGTAACAAGCAACCATCAATAATTCAAAAATACCAGTTAACCTTTCTATTAGCAGAGTGGCTTTGCACACACCACGGACTCTTTCAGAGCCAATAGTTCTGGCCTGAATAGTGTTCTATGGCACAAATATTAATATGCATTAATGCTGTCTGTCAAGACACACAAATATAAATAATCTGAATGCAACTTAGAAACCATAAGTAGGGGCGCCTGGGTGGCACAGCAGTTAAGCGTCTGCCTTCGGCTCAGGGCGTGATCCTGGCGTTATGGGATCGAGCCCCACATCAGGCTCCTCCGCTATGAGCCTGCTTCTTCCTCTCCCACTCCCCATGCTTGTGTTCCCTCTCTCGCTGGCTGTCTCTACCTCTGTAAAAAAAATAAAATCTTAAAAAAAAAAAAAAAAAAGAAACCATAAGTAGTTTCCAAGTGTAACCTCATGATCCAGCCATTCTGTTCTGTGAAAACATGCATTGTCCAATAATATGGCTGTGTCTAAAAGTAGGACTTCACGAAGGAATCGTTTTCAGCTTGAGGCCCTGGTGGTTAGAAAGATTTCCCTTGCCCTGAACCAACACTGCCACTCTGTCATTTCCTCCCTTCACAATTGGCTCCTCTCTCTGGGAACACATGGAAAGAGCCTGGACCCACTTCCCAGGGACTCATTTGGACGTTGGTGTGCCCTAGGTAAGCATTCTTGATTCCTTACACACTGATTCTTACTTGGTTCCCAGTCTCCCACCATCTGGTTCCTCTTCTTGGACATGCTGTATTTTGGTAACACCCCTCTTTTGGGCGAGGCCTCGCACCTGCCCACATTCCCCACACCTCCATGTACTACCCAGGTGACCACGAACTAGTCACTCTCCCTCTCCAGTTCTGTTTCCCCATCTGTGAAATTTGGGTGATTATTCCCACCTCACCAAGCTGAGTGAGAATTATGTGAGTTAATGGATGTGAAAACATCTAGGATAGGACCTGGCCCACTCAAGTAATCATTTCCTTTCCTTTCTTTCCTACTTGCAAGTCTTGGATTAACATACCACCCCAGCCTTGATTCCAGGCCAACTATTACAGACACCTGGTCGGCAACACAGCATGGAGAGCCAGCTGCTTCGTCCTTGGGCCAAAACACCAGCACACGGTCCAGACTATTGGCAAGTAGACCTCAGTGCTTGGGATGCCTGGATTTAATGCGAGGACCACATCTCTCTTTGCCCAAGTGGGATCTGCCAAACAGCTGTTTCTTATAATTAAAAAGAAAAAACACACAAAACAAAACTAAGTGATGTGTGCCAGGTACCCACCATGGATGTTTTGTCTCTAACCACGTCCAGCCTCATGCTGAGCAGTGGGGTGCCAAGATACCCCAACCCCATCCACAGGAGCCCACAGTCAGCCCACGCGGGGAGGTCACACCAGCCCGCTGGGGACAGGGTAGTGTCAAGGTTTGAATAACGGACATCAGTCACAGTGGAGATATGGCTTCAGCCTTGACTTCTTCCCTCCAGCAAAGGAGTCCTCTGAAAAGGCAGAGAAAAGCCACGTGCCCTGGAGCTGCACACGAGTACTCAGGTCCCGGACTCTCAGCCCCTCCAGACTCCGGTTCAGGAGGCTCCAGGTGGGGATGGACTCGCCAGTCCGAGGTGGGGTGAACCTGTTGCTTCTCCTCATCTTCCCTGCCACAAGACCGGCTCATACGTCAGCCAGCCCCCCTCTGCCTCCAGCCTCATCCCCCCAACCTCACCAAACACACGCAGCCAGAGCCGTCGTTCAAGAACACTGTCGCTCCACCGTCTTGCCCCTCACCAGCTTAACGTCCTTCACAAGTGCCCCCACTGCCCTCAGAATGGAGTTCAAAACCCTAAACAGGGCCAACAAGACTGTCTACTGGCTGGGCCCAGCCTCAGCCCACCCCATCTTTAATTCACCTGCAATTCGTCCCGCATGGAGTCCTCACCAGGTAGAGAAGGAAAGAAGGGCACTCTGGGTGGCAGGGACTGTTCACAGTTATGAAGGAGTCTGCACGTTCAGAGAGGTGGGGATGGGCCAAAAGGGCTAAGGTCTGTGAGCAGTGGCTCCCTGTCCCAACCCCATGACACACACCCTTTACTCCAGCCCCCTTGGGGCCTTTGCCTGTATCGTTCCCTCCCTCTGGAATGCCAAATTCCAAATTCTCCTCCCTTACCCCTATCTAGGCCTCCAAATCCTCAGCGCTCAGCTTTGGGCAGGTCTGTCTTGGGCAGGGAAGAATTTGTGAGCTCTGTTTCCCACGGTGCCATTAGCAGAGCTGCCTTCTCCATGAGCACAGCAGCATCTGAGGCTTCTAGGACTGTCTTACACACTGCCGTACCCTCAAAGCCAAGCCCTGGCATGCATACAGCAAGCACTCAATAGATGGTGATGGAGACTAGGGCCAAATTTGCCTGCCAGGGGCTAAAGAGGAGCTCAGGGTTTCAGACAGGAGGCTCAACACTGCCCCATCTATCGATATGAGAAAGTCAACTCATCAGAAGAGCCCAAGCAAGGCTCACAGGGGCTCAAGGGGAGATGTGTCCCGGCGACATTTCCCAGCTGTCCCTGATCCTAGGAGCCACCTGGAGCTCTTGTTAATCACTCAGACTACTCAGTCACGCCACAACTGATGAACCCAAAACTTAAGGGAAGAGCTTGGAAGTTTTCTCTTTTGATCAGACTGTGCACAGGGAAGTCGCATGGAAGGTCATATCAGGGTGATTCTGTCCAGGCCAACATGAAAGCAGTAGGTCTTCACTGTGGTCAGAGGCCTGTCCCTGGCAGAATAGATCCAGAGGAAAAGCTCTGGAGGCTTGACTGGGCTGTCTGCTCACGGTGCAGGGCCTCCTCCAGGTGGGGCCCAAGTCCCAGGAACAACAGATGCTGGACTTTGGAGAAAAA
Organism: Ailuropoda melanoleuca; assembly: GCF_002007445.2. Lineage (NCBI taxonomy): Eukaryota > Metazoa > Chordata > Mammalia > Carnivora > Ursidae > Ailuropoda > Ailuropoda melanoleuca. Next base: position 61,688,486 of record NC_048230.1, on the reverse strand, counting down.
AAAAAAAACAAAACAGCACCAAGAGTTTTGAAAGAAAAATGATACAGAAAGAGTGTCTCATTTTTTAAAGAAATGTTTTAAACTTCCTCCAGACCTCAGGTTTACATGATTGGATTCATCAGAAGCCTTGATTCTTAATAAACTTTCATGTTTCTCTGCATAGCCCTCCCTTAGCAATGTTATTTATTTGCTTATGTTTATTAGGTTTTATGATTATCTGGGCTTGGTATCTTATTTTATTGATTTGTTATTTTGTTACTGTATTTGGAGAAGTAACTGTGGACCGCCCACCCACCATCAAAATAAGGCCCTTGACAGTAACAGAACTTTGGCCACTAGAGTCAGCCTTTGGACGCTGCACCAGTCAAAGCCAGGTTGGCCAGAGGGCTTTCTGGGGAGATTCCAGAGCCAGGAATCCAGCCAGGCCTGGGTTCCTGCTGCAATGGTTCTCGACCCTTCTGCATGTTAGCATCACCTGCGCCCCCCGCCCCCCCGCCAAGCCACAGTTATTTGAGCAGGAGCCAGGCAACAGTATTTTTTAAATCTCCCCAGTATTTCCACTGAGGACCACTATAAAGGCCCCTCCCTTGGAGTCTCCCCACCCCTGGGTGGGTGAGATATGAATCATCTAAGAAATCTGAGGGGCGTGGATTTGAAGTCGGGGCTACACAGAGCTCTACCCCCTTAATATTCTCATACACCCTTATAAAAATGCCCCACCACCTTGCCCATCTCGGGGAATCCCTGCATGGAAGGAGAGATGATCCCAGATGAGAGGTGGGTAAGTGAACAGTACATTGCTCAACATGGGTCCACGGGACACACCCACTCCAGAGCCACTCAGGGTACGTGTGCGTTCATTTTGCACGCAACTGAATCAGAATCCCTAGAGGCTGAGGCAGAGCAGTTTGATCTTTTAATTTGCACACCAGGCAATTCTCGGGCACGTTAAGTTTGTGAAAGGCTGATGCAGTGTTAGGAATGAGGGGAAGTTGAAACCTCCAGGTACAGCTCTGAACCTACTGAGGCCGGGTCTGCATCTTGCCCATTTTTGTGTCTGACACCTTGTAAGGGCTTAGAGGATGAATACTGAGACTAGAACATATACACACATTGTACTGTAGGCAAGACTCTTTTTCTTACAAATGACATACCTAGCTTAAACAAACTTAAGTGAAAAAAGGAATCCAGTGGCTTATTTAGGTGAGCAATCCAAAAGCACCTTCAGGCATAGCTGCATCCAGGCGTGCAGTTGCCTCTCTGTCTCTCCATCTCTTGATTGTGCTTCTCTCAGTGGTAATCAGGGAAATTGGGCAATGACCACTCCATATATAACTCTCATGGCTTAGCACCCTCAGGGGGAAAAAAAAAAAAAAGCCTTCTACAACACCCCTGCCAAACTCTAGTGAAGACACTGTTCAGCTGATTTGGGTCACATCCATTTCCTCAAACAATTGATTTGGCCAGGGAAGTGGTGGGGAGGGGAGTCCTGTAATTGGCCAGCCTCAGTCATTTGTCCACCCCTCCATATCGGGGATGGTCACCATAACTGACACCCCCATGAAGACCAAATGGAGTGGGGGAAGGAGTGTTCTCTCTAAAGGATCTTGGGCAGTCAGGTAATCTCTGTCCACCTCCCTTATAAGTCACAATGTGTGGTCTGCAGACCTAACAACAACTTACCCAGGGTCTGCTCTCTGCTTAGCCTCCTCCTCCACTCCCTCTGACATTCCATTCAATCCCTCATATACACGGAGACCCTGTGATTTTACACAGCCTGCCCTTCTGTACTAAGGCTTAAGTGTTGGCCTCAAGACATTTTCAACCAGCCAGCTACTCCATAGCCAATCCCGTGGAATAAATACTAGTTCTTTCAGTTTCAGAAAAGGACAACTGTTGAAGAAATATTTTATTCCACGACACAGAAAGAGATTGCACCCAAAACGATAGCCACAAGCTTCAGCCCCCAGAATCTCCTCACCACTCCTGTAACCCAGCCGGATAATGGCAGAAGACTCCCCAGCGCACCGAGACTGTTCCTTGGCATGACAGGCCGGACTACACACGTTTATTCAAGCCATTCTCATGTCAAATAAAACGTTGATAAATCATTATTTCTACAAGCAAAAAAAAAAAAACGCTAATAACTCAAAGCAGAATGAGAGTGAGTTTGTTGAAATGAACGTGAAGAATGGAGGGGACAATCTTGGAATGTAAAACCATAGAAAATACCACCTGGGAATACAGAAATCATTTGTCTTATCTTGGAAGCCTGTCTCCAGAGTGGAAAATGTAGGGATTGGTTTGAGGACAGAGTGTGCCCGGTGCATTGGGGAGGGGGCAGAAGGGCAGGGGGGCAGAGGTGCTCCTTTACCCAAAAATACCATTCATCACTGTCTGCCACTGAAGCTTAAAGATGGATAATCTTGAGGTTTTTCCACTTTGGTGTTACTTCTGCCTTTCTGAAATGTTTGAACATGCATTTACCATGAGCCAGGCCCACAGCTTAAAGCCCCCCATGCATGATCCCCGCTACAGTCCTCATTATTCCCAGCGTACAGGGGAGGGAACTAAGGCACAAGGAGGTTTGGTGGTTCAGGACAGATGCTGGTTTGAGGTTGTGCTTTCCTCTCAACCTGCCCTGGACCCTTTTTAAATCGCTGTAATCGTGTCTCCAACCATGAACCAAGAATGTTGGAATGAACAGGGAATTCCAAGCCCTAAACCCTTTTTGTTTTACAGACATTTCAATAGAGCTTTGTTAGTAAACAAAAATAAATTCCGTTCATCCAGAAGCCAGACCCTCTGCAATGAGTTCCCACCTAGGTTCTCCCCAGAGCAGAACAATGTGCCATTACAGTTTGGGTCGATTTTGTTTTCTGAAACCTCTGGGTTTTTTGTTTGTTTGTTTTTAATTTTTCAGGCCTTACCTACCCCAAGAGGAACTGCCGGGTGATGACAGAGACAATGTAGCCCCAAAAAGTCCCCAGATTCACAAAGGCAGATCCCCCCCAGTGCTCATTTGGGGTCAAGGCCTCGCTCGGAGAGACCAGTCCTCTGTATAATTCCTGTTTCCTGTGAGAAAAACATTAAGGGCCCATGAATGTTTTAAAATATAAATAGACAGAATTTTGTGACCTCTCAATAATCAGATTTCTCCCTCTGATAGGATTCAAAAAAAAAAATCAGGAACTGACAAATGTTAAATACTTCCTTCCTGCCCGTAATGCTTCCCCCTCCTTCCCCTCTTCCTTCTCCTGTAACTCTTCGACCATGAATTTATTTTCTATTTGAAAGCCAATCTCACTAGTTATTAGATATTCTCCCTGCTGTCACTATCGGTAAATTATTAAACAGCTGACCAAGCTTTGTTTTAAAATGATTCTCTTATGAAGCTCAATGATATATTTGCCATGAATACTGAATGGTGTCATGGTCTCTAAGGACACGTGAATGATTCCTATTTACTACCTTTTGCAAAGCGTGTGTGCAATTAGCAGCAAGAACTTGACTTGAGTCGGTTACTGGAGCTCCCTTTACGCATTACACTCTGACTGGGAGAAGCACGTTACGCTTCTAGGCTGTGTCAAGAAATAGCACCTAGGGGCACCTGGGTGGGGCAGTCGTTAAGCATCTGCCTTTGGCTCAGGGCGTGATTCCAGCGTTCTGGTATGGAGCCCCACATCAGGCTCCTCTGCTGGGAGCCTGCTTCTTCCTCTCCCACTCCCACTGCTTGTGTTCCCTCTCTCGCTGGCTGTCTCTGTCAAATAAATAAATAAAATCTTAAAAAAAAAAAAAAGAAAGAAAGAAATAGCACCTAGACCTCCCTCTTGTCATTCCCCCCCTCCTTTGTCCTGCCACCCCTAAGCCTTGACATACCTGTAGGGATCTCTTCCTTATTTAAAGAAGCAGCTGGTTTTGACTGGGTTTCCACGTAAAGGAAAGAAATCTGGTGGGGATAAAATTAAAGCACCTGTGTCTCCACTTCTTCATCTATAAAATGGAGATCGTAATTCTGAGAACACGGATTCTAAAATGTACGCCAAGCACTGAGCACAGTGCCAGGCATATAGTAAGTGCTCCGGATGTCATAGCTACTTTTTTTGCCTATTAACACCTGTGTGAGTCCAGACTCCCTAGGTTGTAACAGAGACCCGTCTCAAATTCACTGACGCCAAAGAGGACAGGCACTGGCTTACCTGATCATACCGTGGTTGATCAGTAACCAGGAAAACAGAACCTGCTTCAAGTATTTACAACAGAGGGAATTTAATTGAGGGAATTGGCTATAGAGGCAATGTTGGAGAGACCAACAAGGGACAGAAAGGTAACTCAGAAATACACAAGAGCCTCTCTCTCTGTCAAATAAATAAATAAAGTATTAAAAAAAATAAAAAAAGGAAATACACAAGAGTAAGAAGCTACTCTCGCCCTTAAGCTGGAGGGACAAAGGTACCGGAAGCCTCGGAGTATGGTAATGCATAGAAATTGGAACCATGGCAGACGCATCCAAGGGAAGCCAAAGCCAAGGAGGATACTTCGCTTCTGGCCAAACCCAGCTGAAAACCAGCAGAAACAGGAGCCTAGGAAAACACAACCCCTAGACTGTCTGACTCTAGAGCATGTGTTCTTAACCACCATAAGATAATGTCTCCCTTGTACAACCCCATGAATACCACCCCTACTGGTTCTTCCCTCCCCAAATGCTGTAACTGGTCCTGTTCTTGGTCATGAAGTATTTAAGGGGCCCCGGTCAGGTAGCTGGTCCTTCTATTGAGTCCACTAGCTGGGAATGTCCACCAGATTTCTGTAGAGCCCCCTGAATCCAGCATGAAGTTGTCAGCCTTGGGCATCCTGGATCTGAGTTTCAGAAAACCCATTGGGGAGATATGACGAAGACATGGTGGGACTCCCGGGACAGAAGGCTGCGTCTTAGGGCTCAGCCCTGGGTATTGGCTGGGTCAGGAAGGACCAGGTAGGTAACTCAAGCACTGTCATTCTACTTTGCTGCCACAAGAGTTTATTTATTGAAAAGTAGTTTATTTGGAAGCCAGACTCAGCAAGGCCCAAGTACAGAATCCAGTTTGGAGAAGTCAATCCAGTATTTTAACTAATGATCATATTTTACAGCAGGCTCTGAAGGCGAAGAATGATATATGCTGTATCTTGTTAGGAAATCTAAGAAGGAAAGGGGATTCTGCAGAGACTGTGGAGTCAAGAGTTGGTGCTATTAATCTTCAAAGGGACAGGCTCACGTAACAAACACTCCTCCCGCAACTTCTGAATCCCGAAGCCGCAAGTGAAAATACTTCGTATCTGTTGGAAAAGTATTCCAGTCTGCAGGATCAGGCTCTTGATAAGGCAGTAATTACCGGAGCAAATTTCACAGATACAAAGGCACTTTTAGATAATTTTAATTATTCAAAAGCCTGATTAATTATATAGCCTAAGGATCAGAGGCCAAAGAAGGAGAAAACTGTATGGGAGTGGTTACCATGACAGGGGAGAGGAAAATTCAACTGCCTTCAAACAGAAAACCATTCTCTGTGATTCAGCAGTTATAGTTTTGAGCCCTGCAGTGCTCATCGAGGATGGACTGCTGGACAGGCCATTAAGATCCCAGGTTTCAGGTCTGCTCCCACCAACGACCCACTGCATCCTTGGCTAATTGCCTTCCCCTTATCAGAACCCTGTAAAATTAGCAGGGGGACAGGTAGAGGGGGATACTATAGCTAGTCCCTGGGCTTCTGTCAAGCTACATTCTATAGCAATATGAGACTTTTTTTTAAGTACAGACACCATTAGTATTTTTCCTGAGACAATGAAAGTCCAGGAAAATTTTACGAGCATGGAAGGGTTTGATCCTATTTGACGTTGAGAAAACAGTCAGACACTGGTGTGGGGTACATTAGGATGGGGAGAGATTGGTAGTGGGATGTGAGACATGAGACATGTCAAGGAGATGGGTGTGTCCCTAAATAAATGTCTGCCTTTGAATAGAAAAAAGTCACTCTATGCATTGAGTATTTATTGAGTATCTCACAGACGCCTGTGGCCTGTATGAGCTACTGCCTTCAAGGAGTTTGCTAGGGCAAGGATGACTTGCTTAGATGGTGGCCCACTGATGGGCCTATTTGGATGATGACATCAAAATATTCTGGAAGCAGAGACATTTTATTGATAAGTCATGCCCCAAGCCTCTGTTTACACCCTCTCTGTAGAGACAGGAATGGGGTTATCTCCTCAAGCATGTGTCCTGTGTGGGCTTGATGGCTTTCCTCACCTCCAGCTTAGCTCCCAACACTCAACCCTAGCTTTTGACCAGGTGTTGGAGATCCCATAATGTTTCCCATATGAGAAATTTTCAATCAGCGTTCGGACAGTTGACAAAAAGCTTTCAGTTTGTTCCCTTGATGGTTCCTCCAACAGCCCACAGAGAGTTCCTTNCAACCCTAGCTTTTGACCAGGTGTTGGAGATCCCATAATGTTTCCCATATGAGAAATTTTCAATCAGCGTTCGGACAGTTGACAAAAAGCTTTCAGTTTGTTCCCTTGACGGTTCCTCCAACAGCCCACAGAGAGTTCCTTCTTGTCTATTTCCAAGAGCATAGCACAGTGGTGAAGAGCATGAACCTGGAGCTGGATTATCTGGTTTGCACCTTCGCTCTGCTGCTCCCTGGCTGCATGACTTTGGGCAAGTTATAGAACTTCTCTGTGCCTCAGTTCCTTATGTGTAAACAAATTTATTGTTATAAAGACCGAAGTGTCTGAATGCAGTAGATGTGATACAATGATATATAGCTAAAAAGCTATGTTCCATTATACAACTCTCTTCAAATTCTATAGGATTCAGTTACCCCATGACTCAAATGGGACAATAATCCTTATGCATGTATTCAAAAATATTTACTGACATCTTATTAAGTGCCAATCACTGTTGTGGGAGCTTAAAATACCACACTAAATATAACAAGTCCCTGACCTCAAAGAGTTTGCATTTTTGCGGGTGGAAGGGGCAGTCAGGACAACCAAATAAATCTGTGATGTGGAAAAAAATATAAAGCAGATGAATGTGGTGGTATGTATGCTTTTTAAGATACATTGGTCAGGGAAGAACTTTCTGAGGTGAACATCTAAGCGGTGATCTGAGTCAATGGAACAAGAGACCTGAAGGCAAAAGATGGATTGAAGTCATAGGGAAGAGCAGGTGCCAAGGTCCTGAGGCAGGACCAGGCATGACACATGTACAGAACAGCTATGAGACCACTGTAGCCGGAGAAGAGTAGGGGAAGAAACAGGGATAAGTGAGTTCCCCAGGGAGAGATTCAGGGCTTAGAGCACACAGAGCCTCACAGGCCAGGTAAGAACATGCAGCATATCCTAAATGTGCTTGGAAGCCATCAGAGGCATTTGAGGGAAGGGTGACAAGGTCTGGACACATACACAAATTATCATCCTGCAGGGCAGAATGTGATGCACTGTGGAGACACACAAAGTGTCCAAGAAGTTAGAGGAGAGGGATTATTTCTGACTCCGGAGAGCAAGATAAGCTTCAAGGAGCTGAGTAGACATTAAGTGGGAGGAAGCCAATATTTCAGATGAAGGTAAATCTTCAAACATGATAAGTATGGGATCAATCTGTTGATCTATTCATTCCTTCACTTCTCACGTGCAGTGTCCTGTATTCGGCACTGAGGACAAAGAGGTGGCTGCCATCCAGCTCAGAGCCTGCCTTCGATGAGTGCACAGCACAGGCCCAATGGAAGGGAGAGATGACACAGGCGTTCATTCCTTGAAGCCACTAAGACTCGGGGTGTATCTGTCTCTGTAGCACAGCAAAGCTGGGCTTTGAGGTCAGGGCCTCCAGGACTGAATGAGGTGCCGATCACGTGCCAACAACCCTAAATCAGTAGGTATTTATCCCATGGGCCACGACCTGATGATACTCTCCCTGATCGAGGCAGCTCCATCTGCAAACCCATTTCACAGGTTCACAGTCATCTTCAAGAAAACATGTAATGCACTTGGCCACCGTTACAGAACCAAGCTCCTAACCATGGCTCACTGTCCCAAAGGAAAAAACAACAAAAAACAAAAACAAAATCCATCCTGAGATAAGAAGTTGTCCCAAAGACCAGCCCATGTAGCTTCAGTGTTAATCAAGCTCTTTGAGGAAGTGCCAGGGACCTCGCTAAGTGTTTCACAATAATTAACTCATTTAATTTTCATAATGTTCTGCCACCCTGCACATAGCCCTTCACCCTTCCTTCCTTTGCGGACACAATCTGACCACCACTGCCCGCCCAGGCACTGCTTTGCCTGCGGGCTTCTCTTCCCCCCAGAGCCCCCTTTACAGCAGGCAGGGCAAGCCATAAGCGTCAGGGAATGAACGCCTCCCCCCTTGCCTGTGCACATGCGTGTGTGTGCTTGCACTATGTGCACTCACACACAAGAGAAGCCCCCCGTGAATGACAGATGGGAGTGAGTGGGTGAACACCCCAGCTCCTTCACCCATTTGGTGCATGTCTCCCAGGGCTCCCCAGCAGGGTTAAGTTCCAGTCCCCCACAGCGGTGGCTTGCTCAGTAACTCACTGTGTATCGGCCATTCTCTTTCCTGTCTTCCTGTACTTTCCATCTACCTTCACCTCCAATTAACTTCTTGCTCTAAATCCATGTCTCCAGGTCTGCTCCTGAGGGATGAAGAATAAGATGCTGTCCTGGGAGGGAGGGAAAGGAGGTACCATATTATCATCCTTATTTGGCAGCCGGGAAAACTGAAACAGAGAGGTTAAATAATTTGCCCAAGGTCACAGAGCTGGTAAGAGGCAGATAGATCCTGGCTCAAACCCAGCCACCAGGCTCCAAAATTTGTGCAATTAACCCTGACATGCTGTTGCATCTGGCTGGGAGAACCACCCAGACCACTGAGCACCATCCTCATTTACTCGACTTTGTAAGACACACAGATTGGTGAGCTACACAATTCATCTATTAGCTCCTCTTTGGAGATCCAGCACGTAATTCAGAAGTGTGTTTGAGAAGGTATTTGATGTGATTTTCAATGCAGTGGCAGCCACACAGTGATCCATCAGCCAGCTCTCTCTGACAGAGAATTGATCTCCCAGGTCAGGAAGCAAACCTCAATTTACGTAGGATGCACTTGGAATGCGCCCTCTTAGTAGCACACGGAAGATAAAGCAGAGTCAATGACAGTTCTTGTCAATGAGTTTGTTATGGCAAGAGGCTCTTTGGGCTGAGGACCACTGCTGACACTCTAGGTGTATGCTTTTTTTTTTTTTTTTTTTTTTGGTATGATAAACACGTTGCCTGCATCTTTTAGCCCTGCTTGTCAGTTTCTTGATGTTTCCAAGTCCTCTTTTGATCCAAGCATCTTCATCCAATGGCACAAAAACAAAATGAGTACTTACTTGGTTCCCAGGCCATCAACCATTCTTTTTCCTTCAAACTAGATCTCTCTGATTTTTCAATTTTGTTTCATGTCTGGATGAGTAATTTCAGAACCAGGAGTTGGTGAAGTCTGAGCTTCCTCACTCAGGATTTCTTGCCTTTGCACAAAAAGAAAAGCCCATTGTAGCAAATTGTCTAGGTGATTCATTTGTTGCAGGCACTGATGAGAAAAAAATTTTTTTCTTTAAAGACATTTCAAAGATCCTGGACCATTATGGTAGGAAATAACCCCCAGAAAGTAAGACGGGCAAGATGCAAAAAAAATTAATATTAGATTTATTTTGTCATTAGAACGCTTATCCCTTTTGCTTTTTGGGCGAAATTTGAGATATAGAGGATGAAAAATTGAGGAATGGAAGATCTGATCAAAACCGCCTCTTCTGGCCCAAAGATTAATGTTTTCAAAATACAAATTTATTTTTCTTATGGCAAGGTTTTCTGTTCTTTATTCATGCCTTTAAAAAATTAAAAATCATGTGGCTGGTTTCTTCCTACTTCTCATACAAGATTTTCATGCTCAACCAACAAACAAAACTAAGTTGAAAGAAAGAAAGAAAGAAAGAAAGAAAGAAAGAAAGAAAGAAAGAAAGAAAGAAAAAGAAAGGGAGGGAGGGAGGGAGAAAAGAAGGAAGGGAGAGAGGGGAGGGAAGGAGGAAGGGAATGAAATGGGAGAGAGGGAGGTAGGGAGGGAGACAGGGAAGAAAAATAGTATGTGGAGGACATTCTTTCGATTCCAATCTGTAACTACCTCATTGGCCATCTGCAATGAAAATGCAACGGACATTATCCAATGCCTCACTTAACTCCATCTGTGTGAATTCAATCTTTTAATGCGTTCATTCCATCATCTCAGCTACAGAAGGGTGGTAACTTTGGTCAAGAAACAGAGTCTCCTAATTTGCGTCATTCAATATATGTATATATATATATACCTTGAGGCTCTTCCTCAGGAAGACACCTGCCAGCGTGTCTGAGAGGCTAGGTTATGCTGTATTACAACAACCCCCAAATCTCGGAGACTTGAAACAATAAAAGTTTATTTCTTGCTTATGATACCTATCTGTTGCAGAGATACTAGGCCCTCTGGTCTACACTGTCCTCGCACAGGGGCCCAGGCTGACGGAGGTTCTATCTCTGTCCTTCAGGAGTTGCTGAAGCAGGAAGAAGGGAGGTGGAGGATCCTGCACTGACCCTTGAGGATCCCACCCAGAAGTGACACAAGTCACTCTGCTCACGGCTCATTGGCCAAAACAAGTCACATGGTCATGGCCTAGTTCAAGAGGGTAGAAAAACACAGCCCTACTATGTGCCCACAAGAGAGGGCAACCCAAAATATTTGGTGAATATCTAATGCCAACCATTCATACAACTCTTTTTTTAAAGCATTTTTTTAAGGTTTTTATTTAGATTCCAGATAGTTAACATACAGTGTAACCTACAACTCTTGGTGTGGTGGAACTCACTGTCTTTAAAGATGGCGATACCAAAACCATTTTTTCACCGTTCCCTAGGAGAGGAACAAATTAAATGCCACAAGTTCAAAGACTGGGAAGCTAGGCCTTAGAAAATGAGCAGAATTTTTACAGGCAGCTATGAGAAATTGGACTTTTTAGGTGCAAAGAAGAGCAGAGCAAAAGTGAGACGGCCAGAACGTGGGTTATGTTACGAAAGAATGAGTGGTTTGTGTTGCCATTAAGTAGTATGTTTATTTAGGAATTCATAAGATCTAAGAAAAGGGGTAGGGCAGCCCCTGGAAAAACTGCACTCCAGGTTAGAGAGGCTGAACTTCTTTCAGAAGATTAGGCTAGCTATCACTCGTTCATTCACTCACTCACTCATTCATTCATTCATTCAATCTGTACAAGTAACGATCATGCTAGGCTCTTATGATTACCAGAAGGGTAATGAGAACGGAAAAAAGAGAATGACTTTGGAAAAGACTTTGAAAGAATGGAGGAAATTGATGAAGGGTGAATTTATGAGGGTGGGAGTAGAGGCCAAAGGTGACCCAGGAGGCAGAGTACGTGTCAGACCAAGCACCCAGAGAGCTCCGGAAGAATGGAGGTGGAGAAGATGGAGCTAATGAACCACAGGGTGAGCTGGATTAGAGGTATGCTGGATTTGAGGTGCCAAAGAGCCACACAGGGGGCACGCCTACCCAGCCACCTGACAGCTCAGCCCTGAGGCACGTGGGAGCCCTCTAGTGGACACTCTTGGACCTCAGCCTAATTCTCACCCCATTACCTGTTGTGGGACTCCGCCCTGGAGTTCTGTGAGGGATCATCCTCTGGCCTTTGACTCTGATGGCCCATATCTGTGACCCGCTGGAAGGCTGTCTTCATGCTTCTGGAATCACTTAGCATGTGGATACACACATGGAGATATGGTGTGTGGACCCAGGTGTTTATGTCTCCCTGGAGTAGACCTCAATCAGTAACTGGCTGGTATAGGAGAGGAAAAGCCCAGTTTTCAGGACAACTATAGAGGTGTGACTTCTGCACCAGCATTCCCTATGGGATCGGGAAGAAAGCTTTCCTTCGTGGACTTTTGCCTGAAATCACATCTTAGGTCCTTCCCTGGCCCACTTCCCCTACGCCCTTACTGATTTCTCCTGGGAGCAGTTCCTTAATAAACCACTTGCAAAGAAATACCTGCCTCAGGGTCTGCTTTGGGAAGCCCAGCCTACGTACAGCACCTGTAATATGCTAGGCCTTTTGAACAGGACACAGCCTGGGTTTTCAAGGAGCTCACCATCTGGTGGGGAACCAGGTACCTGCATTGATGATTTCAGTACAGTGTGTGAAGGTGCTATTAGACAGAGATGCTGGGAGGCCCGTGGGAGGCATGAAAATCAAGTCTAGAAAGGCTTCCTAAGGGTGGTGCCCCTTAGACTGGATCTTAAAGGAAGAACAGGATTCTGCTAAGGGAAAAGTAGGGAAGGGCAATATAATCAGAGGGAACACTAAACCAAAGTCAGCAGGTATGAAAGTGATGGGGAAATGAAGTGTAGGGAAGCTTCAAGTGGTCTTCTATTCCTGGAACATAAAGGACAGAAGAGACAGTGGTAGGCAGAGACCACAGATGACACGGGGGCCACCTTGGGGGTAGGGTTTAGGCAAGAGAAGCAGGTCTGGCCATTAAGGAAGTAGTCATAGAGAGAGAACACAAGGCCTTTAAGCGGTCCTCCCAGTCCACAGCGCTGTCCCAGGGGCAGCTCTCACAAAGCCTGGGTCCCCATCCCAGAGGCACTCAACCACACCCACCAACTTCCTCTCATCGATTGATACTGTGACCTACAAACTACGCTCCCGGGGGAAAAAAAGAAATAAGCAGAAACTACCCAGCACTTGTCTGGGAAACGTTTTTTTTTTAGTTTGGGTTTCCCCAGAAACAGATTCAGACAAGGATTTGAGCAGCTGGAATGTACTGGGGAGGTGCAGAAAGTACCAGGAGAGGCGTGGGGAAGTGAGACAGGAAAGGCGAGGCAGCCAATACAGGGCATGTGATCAAGCACATTACCACTGGAGGCAATGGGAGCTGAATTTCAAGGGCGCTCCAGGAAATGATGCGGGACACACACCTGGGTTCTCCTCCTGCAGGGACAAGATAGCTGGGGTATTTGCACCCCAACTCTCATTAATCCTGGCCTGAGGGCTGCTCCCAAGGAATGTGAATTCCCTGGAAGGAAGGCAGCAAAATGCCAGCAGGCAATAAAGCAGGTGCAGACAGCTGGCAGTTGGGCCACTGCCCCTGATGTGGGGGGGCGGTACTTGCGCAGGACACCACAATGAATGCTGCGCTCCGTGCTTCTTGCTCCCCTCCCCGGCTATAGAGGAGAAACGCCCCTAGGAGTCTGATTTCCCCCTTTTCTCCTCTGCATGAAGGTTAGAAAAAGAGTCAGAAAGGGAATCACCAGTCAAAAGGGGGACTATATCAATCCAGAAGTCATTCAAGCATCATTGTCCCCAACCTATTCTGGGCTGGCGTAGCCACCAATTGGCACAGATTCATTTCCTCACTCCATAAAGCAAGTGAGCAAAAGAGAAAACTAGCTCATAATAACCATTCTACAAATTCAAAGCATAATTTGACTTTGGAATTATAAAGAATCTCCTGGTTCTTTTCACCCGAAAACGCTAGCATAAAGTTGCTATTAACACACCACATTCTACTAACGCAGAGATGTGCGCTTTTTCGAAGGCCACCGCCATAAGGAAACAGAGACTCTCTTTTTAAGTCCATCAGTTTGCAAACTGCTTTGGGGCCAAGGAGCTCAGCAAGGGTGTCTGAGGCGGGGAGGAAGTGGGGCGGGAAGAGTTTGTTCTTGTTGTGAGTCTCTGTCTTAGTTTGGATCCCCCTCTCCCCTGGAAGCTGAGCCTGAGACAAGGATCCAAGTGCAAGTCTTGTATCTGGGAGGCAATCCCAGGAATCACCGCAGGGGAGTGAGGAAGTGATAAAGAGAAGGGAAAGCAGCCAATACAGGGCGCTAGAGACTTACGCCTCCTGGGGAACTCTGGGAGCCAGTCCAGATCACACACCCACCTGAGGAGTAGGGTAGAAATACCCCAGCTCCCAACAGTCACAGGTTGAAGCCGGTTGGGGGGCGTGTTAATTTGCTAGTACTTCCAGCTTATCAGCTGGGCGGCAAAGGGACGCTGGCAGCCAGGGAAGCCCTGGGGGGTGGGAAGCGTGTGCCGGCAGTTGGAACTCAGTGGAACAAACTGACTTTGTGAGGGCAAGGGCACACAAAGGAGGCAGCAATGGCCTGGGATCCAGCCACCCACTTACTTCTCTGAGAAGAAAGGCTTACATCTTACCTTTTCTATGTATCTGGGTGTTGGGTTGTAGGTGCAATAACAGAAATAAGTTTTAAAACCTCTGGTCTGATCCAGTGCATGTATTTTGCAAACGAGGACACACAGGCCCAGGAAAGGGAGCGTGCGGCTCCCCGATGCAGAGTGGGGACCGGACTGAGATCTCCTGAGCCGCAGACCAGGCCTCTTGCCACACTGCACTCATTTCAGCCAAAGCCCATTTTGCTGCTGTTTCATTTTTCCCAATTCCATTTCTTCACATTATCCTCGCTCTCCACAAACGCCCCGTGACCTCGGCTTGACTGTTTCTCAGCACCAGCCACTCCGAGATCTCTGCTAGTCATATACAATGCCATTCTCTTTCCATCTTTATCCAGCTCCTTTGACAAAACCTTTTGTACATTTGCAAACAGTGACCAAAAGTAGGAGAACCAGAGGACTGATGTTGGCACAACCACTTTGGAATTAAATGTAAATACTCCGTTCACTTGGGGGAACACGCTGGGCTGATAAAACAGCTTCTGCAAATACAGTATCAAGGGGTCTGTTTCTAATACAGCTGCCTGTTGTCTTTCATGTCTGAAGATTATTCAAAAGCCTTGGGCTGCTTTATACATTAATATGTGGATGTCTTAATTTATAAAACCATCCTGCAACCTGTTAATCTCCACATCCTCAGCACCTGGGTCTCTTTCTAGCACACGGTAAGTGGTCATAACTGTTTGCAAAATGAATGAAGAGTAAAAAAATCACGGGCTCCAGACTCGATGCCTTTCCCTCAAACTGAAATTGAAAGACCAACTGCAGGAATTTTCACGTGTGCCCTGAATCACAGTGGTATGCTTCTAAACATTGATCGTGGCTTCCTTGCTAGAGATTTTTCTTGACGTATACTTCCAAAAAATAATAGTCATTCAGTTATTAAATACATATTTATTCAGTGCCACCTCTACGCTGGGCACTGGAATAGAAGGATGAGAAATGAACGGAGGGGGTGGGAAGACTCTTCCTTCTTGAATAGTGCAGCCCAGACAGAATGTTGATCAAGTAGTCACACAAATTAAAGGTAAATTTGCAACTGTGGTATGTGACTAAGGTGGTTTTTAAAATAATGTGTACAGGGGTCCCTGGATGGCTCAGTCGGTTAAGTGTCTGACTCTTGATTTCGGCTCAGGTCATGATCTCAGGGTCGTGTGATTGAGCCCGGTGCTGGGCTCCGTGCTGGGTGTGGAGCCTCTCTCTCCCCCTCTGCCCCTCCCCACCCCCGCTAGCATATGTGCACTCTCTCTCTCTCTCTCTCTCTTTTGTCACTTGCTCTAGGGGGAGCCAGCTGATGGAGGGAGTACCATTTGGTGAGGTGTTGAAGCCTTCCAAGCACCCATGTGAGTGATCCTGGAAGGAGATTCTCCATCTCCATTTAAGCCTTCAGATGACCGCAGCCCTAGCCAACAACCTGACTATAAACTCAGGAGACCCCTAAGCCCAACCCACCAGCTAAGCTACTCCCATATGCTTGACTCATAGAAACTGTGAGATAAAAATGTTTGTTGTTTTAAGCTGCTAAATTTGGAGTACTGTATTACATAGTAATAGGTAACTAACATGGAAGAAGTGTAAGATGTACACAGTGTGAAATAGAGGGTACTGATCTACCTGGGAAGCCAGGAAGAGCTTCTCTTAAAAAGTGATTAAATAATAGAGGAGCAAGAAGGCTGGGAAGAATAACCCAGGGAAAGGCAGGGACATGTGCAAAGGCCCTGAGGTAGGAAAGGACATAAGTTGGAAGGGATGGAAGAGACCAGACTAACTACAGCGTGGAGATCAAGTGCGAGAGTGATTTGTAATGAAACTGACATGGTGGAGGGACCCATCCACGGAGAGCCTTGAGACATTTGTCAAGGACTTTGGTCTTTATCAGGACAGCAGTGGGAAGCCTTTGAATGGCTTCAAACAGGGAGATGACTTGATCAGACTTGTGTTTCTTTCATGTCCTTTCAGCTATTATTTCTTACCATGACATTCAGCTGACAACTTCCTCTCCCTGGACATGTTTTGATTTCCACATAGACTTTCTGCAAATAATGGAAATTAAATAGGCTCAAAAAAACCTGCTCATAATTTTCAGTGCTAACTTCAGACTAAACCTCATCCTATCCCAGTGGCTGCCAGTCACTGGCAGTCAGCTTTGAGAGGGTGAGATAGAGGTCTGGGACACACAGGAAGTGGAGGGCCCCCTTCAAGGTCATTTCCAAAAATCATGTGCCATTGTTAGTGTATAGGTGCACCTGAGCTTTTTTCAGCAAAAAGATCTAAAGTTTTTGTCATGTTTTCAAGGGGATCAGGGTTCCCTAGAAAAGAGCCTGAAACAAGGATTTAGAATCAGGTGAGTTACTGAGCAAGGGTTCTCGGGGGAAACTTCTAAGGAGAGGCAAGGGACAAGAGCCCAACAAGAATGTGACCTCAGGTCATGCAGAGCCCTGGCCTGATCTACAAGGGGGCTCTGGAGCATGAACTGGACCACAAAGTTGTTCCCATCCTATGGCAAAGGGCAAGACTTTTGGAACCCCATATCAGTCATTGGCTGTAGGTTACTCCCATCAATCAAGGACAATTGTCTAGAGAAGAGGTACAGTTTGCCAGATAAAATGAAATATTCTTGTTTGCTAAATATGGCAACCTTGAGCAGGGGGCAGCTGTGAGCTATTAGCAGCCAACACTCCCCGCAGCTGGGAGATGGGTAAGTCAAGGGATCTTGGCAGGGCGCCCAAACAGTGTCTACCATAATCTGTGACCCTGAAAAGATTCAGAACTCTCCATCTGTAGGATGGCAGTGGCTGGGTGGCCAGTAATGTCCTGGGAAGCCATGATAAATCCTCACACTTAGAAGCCAGGATGGGTCCCCTTCCCCAGCCCCGGAAACCAGGACAGAGCTGCCTCCAGTTGGGCTTATACATCCAACTGACTCAACTTTCCCATGGAGTGCAACCCAAACCCAGGACTTGCAACTTACCGGAGCTCGGGAGGGAGCCACAGGGCCAAAACCAACCAAAGCATCATTAACCAAAGTTGCACAAAACCCCCCAGAGGGACTTCTGAAAGTTCAGGTTCCCCGTGTTCCTGTGAGTGTGGGTTGGGATATACAGTGGTGGTTAAAAGCAAGGACTCTGGATCCAGATCATCCAGGTTCAAATCTCAGGACCTTCACTACCAACCATGTGACTCTGGGTAAACTCTGTGACCTCCCTGGGACTCAGTTTCTTCTTTGTGAAACGGGGTGATAATAATAGTCCATATTTACAGAGTCCATACCAGGATATAATCAACTCAGTTAATTCATATAAAATGCTTAAAACTGTGCCTGCCTCGGTATAAGAATCAACAAAGGTTAATGATTACTATGCTTGTTTGGCTATCAAAAAGAGAAGGCAGAGACTTTTAACCTGAAGCTTTCCAAATCCACTTCTTCCCCAGTTCCCAAAACATCCTTCACGTGGCACACATCCTATGTGCACCATCATTTGGTTCATTGCCCGATGCTTGGCCGTGAGCTTCCTGGGGCCAGATGTGTGTCATTTTCATCTTGGCACAGTGCGATGGGTGCACTGTTGGGTCTGATAAATATTTGATCAGTGGATGCTGCCACTGCCAGAGATTCAACAAGGAGCCTGGCTGTCATTTGGGCCCTACCCAGGCCCTTCCACTCCACCCCCACTACAGCCCATGGCAGGGGGGACTGCAAGTTTCAAAGTCCTGACCAGTCACTCTCTGAGCCTCAGTTTTCTAGACTGTGCCCTGGGAACTGGGTCTAGAGAAAATCTCTGGCCACCATTTTTGGGTCCTCCCTGCACGCCGGGCACTGTGCAGGACACTTCATAGGCACTTCTTCCTTTAATCACCCCAACAACTGTTATGATCTGAGTGTTTCCCTCTCCCCAAAATTCATGGGTTAAAATCCTAACCTGCAGTGTGACAGGGTTAGGAGGTGGGGCCTTTGAGAGGTGCCTGGGTCATGGGTATGGAGCCTTCCAGAATGGGATCAGTGCCCTTATAAAAGAGGTGCCACAGAGCTCCCTTGCCCCTTCCACCATGTGAGGACATGGCGAGAAGTCAGAAGTCTGCGACTAGACGAGGGTCCCTCATCGAACCTGACCGTGCCGAACTGTGCCTCCAGAACTGTGAGAATTAAGTGTCTGTTGTTGATAAGCCATCCAGCCCAAACAAAGACAACAACCCTAGACTCTTAATTACCCCCTCTGTACAGAGGAAGAAACTGAGGTTAGCCACGTGAACAGCTGGTAGATTCTCTTAGTACCAGGCCTGAGCCATGTCCTTTCCAAGAGGAAAGACACACTCTTGCCAATGCTGGCTGAGCTCCCTGAGATGGGATGGGCCGGGGCTGAAGCCAAACTCAGAAAGGGGGGATGCTCTTGGCCAGCCTCCCTCTGTCTCACAGCTAGAGCTCATGCTCTCCAAAGCTGAGCCCAGACTGAGAGAGGGGACAGGACATCCCCTCGATGCCACAGGGATGCTGTCCAGGGTGGCATTAGGAGTAATAACAGTCTAATAGTAAGTACTGCTTGCAGAGTACTTACTAAGTACCAGGAGTGGCATGAAGCCCATCTTGGTTGTATTTCCCCAAAGCAGTCCCTGAGTCAAGGATTTGGGTGCAGGTAGTTTATTTGGGAGGTGATCCCAGGAAGCACAGTGAGAGTAAGGAAAGAGACAGGGAAGGGAGGAAAGTCAGTAGAACCTGCAGTAATAAGCAGGTCACCTCTGAAGGCACCTGGGACTTGGTCCACACTGGGGACACTTTGGGAAACTCACTGTTACACACCTGAGAATGACTCCATTGGATAGTGAGGTTTATCCACCAACTCTAACCCCATGTTGGCTGAGGGTTACTCCTGAGACATTAACTCCCTGGCACTTCTAAATGCCCTGTGTTGGGGCTAAGCATCCTCGTGTAGCTAGAGAAGCCCTTGGGCAGAGAGAATCACAAGTGCTTGAGGAAGGAGGCCACGGGCATGCTGGAACCACCCAGAACACCTGCAGGGGACAAGAGGGTCAAGAGAATCACAGAAGGGGCTTAGCTCATCTGCTGAAGCACCGTCCACAGATTGTGTCACCAGCCCAGAAGCAAGGCACCATTATTGTGCCCATTTTAGAGTTGAGACTCAACAAAATTAAAAAATTTACTCAAGGTCACAGAGCTGATAAGCCAGGGCTGAATCCAGGTGACCAGTTCCAGAGACCATGGTCTAGGGCATGATGAGACCCTGTCTCCTGGCCTGTGGACTCCTCAGTCAGTGCTCTTTTGACTCTACCTAGGAGGAAGTAGCCACCTCTGAATCCATAGCATTCCAGCCCCCTTTAGCTCCAAGTCCTGCATATTTTTCCACAAACCACTCAACTAGCCTACAGTTTGAAGTGATGAATGGGGCTGGGTCTTTGGTCACCCTGGAGAGGAAAGATAAGCAGAGCTGGAGAGTGACCTTTGTGCTAACCAATGCCAACTCCATTCTGCCTTGTAGAAGGCCTCTTGAGCTGTTAGGGGAGGAAAAGTCTCCTCCAGGTCACAAGGTGCCCTTGTGTGTCATATTTCAGACAACAGAATGGGTTTCCCCACTTGCTCTCCAGCAGGGGTGGGGGAAATCAGCCACCCAGAACAGCAGAGCCACCCTAAGTCCAACAATCTCCTAGATATGCTCAACCATGCGTTCTCCCAACGTCACCTTGCTCTGGAAAGGGTCAGCCACAACATGTAGACAGGGTTTTTTTCTTCATTTTTCTTACCTCTTCTCATATTTATAGCATCACAAGGCACCTTAAGAGGTAGGCAGAGAAGGGGTCATATCCACAGTTTTCAGGTAGGGAAACTGAGACTCCACTCGTTTTCTTGCTTTTCTCAAGATCACAAAGCTAGTGGGCAGAGACGAACTGACTTGAGTATAATTCTTCTGGTTCTAAATCGAGTGCCATTTCCACAGCACTCGCTGTACATGCCCAGATGAGAACTGGCAGTTAATGGCAGACACACACAGCCAAGCATGGCAGGAGGAGCCCTAAGACCACACTGGAATCTGTTTCTTCATCTGTTAGCGGAACCCACGCCCTAATCAAGCATATCCTTCACGTTTCGTAGAATCTTCAAGATGACCAGCAGAGTTAATGTCCCTACCTCCAGAAACTCCTTCCTTGATTCTATCACATTTCCCTATTTCCTTCCCAGCACTCAACACAACTGTATTTATCCTTCTATTTGGGATGGCTGCTGTCTGTCTCTTCTTCTAGAGAATGCAAGCTCCATGAGGGCAGAACGCACATCAGTCTTGTTAAGCCCCACCACCACAGAGATGCAGCAGGAGGGGAAGCTGTAGAGATTCAGAGCATGAGATGGACTCAAGCCACCCTTGCTGGAGCATCCACAGGGCAAACAGGAGAAGGAATGCAGCAGCTTCTAGGAGCAGAGACCGACCCTGACAGCCAGCAAGGAAACAGGGATCTAATTCTTACAGATGCCAGCAACTGAATTCAGGGGCAACCTGACTTGAGCTGGGACTTAGATTTACCCTCAGAGCCCCCAGAAAGAACCAAAGTCCTGCTGACATCTGGATTTTGGCCTTGTTAACCTCGAAGCAAAGAACCCAGTTGAGCCATGCTGTACCTGACTTCTGACCTACAGGACTGTGAGATAATACCTGTGTGTTCTTTTCAGCTGCTAAATTTGTCGCACTTTGTTCCAGCAGCTGTAGAAGTTAATGCAAACAATGTTCATAAGTGCCCACCTGGTACACACTAGCTGCATAATCAATGTTTGGATGGATGGATGAACATAAAGGAATACACTTTTGAAGCTGAACTCGGAAGTTTTTTGATTTCTCGCGTTTTGCTTCTTGTATTAGTCAGCTTTTGCCACATAACAAATAACTACAAGTATCAGGCAAACAGCAATAGGCATTTTTCTCTTGTTCACTCATCTGCAGCATCAGCCGGGGCCAGCTGATTTAGGCAGCGTTCAGCCGGGCTTTGCTCCAAGCTTGAGCTAAGTCCCAATCCACTTTCTATGTTTCCCCTCCTGCTTGGCCCAGCAACTGCCTGCAGCACATTCTTTCCAGGTGAACGGTAGGAGCATGAAAGAACAAGCTCACCCGGGTAAGCACATCTCAAGCCTCCGCCGATACCACATCTCCTAACATCCCGCTGGCCAAAGCAAAGTGCACAGCCAAGCCCAAATCATCAGAGCAAAGAACCATGTGCCATGGGATGCAAATATTTGTCGAATGACGATCACACTTCTGCAGTATATCATACATCACTATGGGTATGTAGAGGAAAGAGTATAGGAGGGGTAACAGCAGTAGCAGTTAACATGTTTCCCTAATAATATTTGCTGTAGCTATGGAAGCATTTGGAAGGCACTATTATAGCATGGAAAAACAACAGTCTGAATGCCTTTTCCAGCCCTTACTAGCTCCATGACCTTGGTCAACTAGCTCTGTCTCCCCGAGCTTCTGTTTTCTCATGCACAAAATGGAAATAAGGATGGCACGTGCCTCTCAGGGCTGTTGTAGGGACAAAGGAAATAACAGAGATAGAGTTCCCCGGCACATAGTCAGCACTCAAAAATATATCCACTCTTCACCCCTCTCGGAGTGTCTTCCCTAGTACACGTATACTGCAATAATGGGGATGTACCAGACAGGTGTGCCCTGAGATGATGTTTGTGGTGACAGATCCCCCCAGACAATAATTGAGAGTGACCTGTGACGTGTGAGTCACGTGCTGCACACAAACCCATCCCCACCCCTGCCCCGTAGGCTCTTAACAAGGATTAAAAGGGATACTGAAGAATCCAGAGAAACACGTGATAAGCCTTGATTACAAAGAAAAAGTGATTTTCTTAAAACAGATCTTCCATCTGCTGGAAAAAGCCAGGCTCCAAGGACAAAGGAGATAAGCAGTACTGGAGAGAAGCTCCCAGAACCCTACAAATAGAGTCTTACGCACAAAGCAGGCTCCTTCCCCCAGCAAGCCTGATTGACAGGCCCAACAAAACCCACCAACAAAGTCCATCCTTTGATTCAAACTGCACCCAGGCCCAGCTCCAGTCGCAGCAGCCCACAGCCCATCCTTAGAAATGGACGGTAAATGGCACCTTTTTGTTTAAGAGCACTTTCCATCATGTGCATAATACCCCCCCATTCTTTCCCTCGTTTGTATATAAACATCTCAAAATAGGATTATTTTTAAAAGACCTTGGGACACAATACTTCTGTTTGAGAGAGCTATGAAGAGATGCGGGCTCCTGCTGGGGCGACTGTGTTCCTGGTTGCTCATTTCCTTTCCAAGAGCACTCAGCAGTCATTCCAGGCAGAGAAGAGAACTTGCTCCCAAGTCCACCTGGCCCAGAAGCCCAGTGACTCAGCTTCACAGTCACGTGCCACTCGAGGGTCATATGGCCACTCATATGATTAGTGATGGGGGCACCCATGGCCACTTTGCCTGTAATGATGACTCACATTTGCAGAAAGCCATGTTTCCAAAGCCCTGGGCACTGGCTTTAAGCTCATTTAATCCCGACACACCGGAGTTGGTTGGTAGAGCTCTTCAGTTGAGAAAACTTAGTCCTTGGAGTATTAAATACCTTCACCGCCATCCCAGAACTGGTATAGGGATGCTCAAAACCAGGTTCTCTGTCTTGGAACCCACCACTCACTCTGCTGCTTCTCCAGGAACTCCCCCAGTGGGAAGTGGTGCTTTCGGCACTAGACCCAGAATCGAGGGTTACCAGCCCGGAGCAGGACTCCAAGGAGTTCCTTTTTTTCGCCCTCTCTCTGAGCCTCCTTCACTTCTTTTTGTGTTTTCTTAGTTTGGTCAGCCCCCAGAAACAGACCTCCGTCAAGGATTGGAGGGCAAGTAGTTCATTTGGGGAAAGGAGGAAACACCAGTAGGAAGTAGGGAAGAGAAACAGTGTATTAGTCATCTATTTTGGTATGCCAAATTGCCCCCTAACTTAGCAGCTTAAAAATAATACACACGTATTGGCTTACGGTTTCTGAGGATCAGAAATCCAGGCACAGTGTAGTGTGGTGCCTCTGGCTTGAGGTGTCTCACGAGGTTGCAAGTCAAGCTGTCAGCCAGGGCTGCGTTCTCCTTGAAAGACTCAGCTGGGGAAGCGTCCACTTCTGAGCTCCTTTGCGTGGTTTTTGGCAGGATTCAGTTCCTCCCTGGCCATTGGCCAGAGGTTTCCTTCGGTTCCTTGCCATGGGGACCCCTCCACAGGGCAGCTCGCAACATGGCAGCTGGCTTCCCTCACAACAAGTGAGAAAGCCAAAGAGGATATTCCCGAGCTGGAAACCACAGCCTTTGGATAGCCTCATCTTAGGAGCGATGTCCATCACTACTGCTATAGGTATGCTGAGTCCCACGTGAGAGCTCGAAGAGGGGATTACACGAAGCTGTGAGCACCAGGAGGCAAAGAGCATCAGGAGCAACCCAGGCAGTGAGTCGTGTTCATTCGCCAGGGCTTTGTCCTACCTGTGAGCACAGAAGCTTCTCTGGCTTCAGAGGACGCGCTCGGGAGAAGAGATGCGGACACTGGAGTGCGAGGCTGGGGTGCTCCTATCATTGTCCCCCCACCTCCCACTCTCTGCAGGCACTGTGAATTGGCTGTATCTTTTTTTTTTTAAGATTTATTTTTATTTTATTTCGGAAAAAGAGAGAGAGAGAATGCAAGTGGGGAGAGGAGCAGAGGGAGAGGGACAAGCAGACTCTGTGCTGAGCACAGAGCCCGACGCGGGGCTCAATCCCAGGGCCCTGAGATCAGGACCTGAGCTGAAATCAAATCGGAGGCTTAACTGACTGTGCCCCCCAGGTGCCCCCTGGCTGCATCTCTTAACTGAAGGCCACAGCTCCTGCCTGGCAGCCTTGCCCAGGGTGCTCCCCTCTCCAGGGTTTTAAGCCTTGCTTTCCCTTTTTGTGACAGATAACCAGTAAAGGGCTTGTTATCAAATCACCGTATGGATTTAAACTCCCCTGAAAACCAGTACAGAACATGTTTCAGTCATCCCATGTAAGGGGAGGAGGGGCTGCGGTATTTAGCAATTACCCTCATTTCCCAATTACCATTGGGTCTTGATTCTGGGAATGGGTTGTTAGCCAAGCCCATCCACACACAGCCTAAACCAGCCAAAATCACTCCTCCAAGTTCTAATAATCACTTCCTCCCCTTGCTCCTTCAAGCCTGGGGTGAGAAGGGGTCCCCACAGTTGCGAGCTCACAAGTGCTGTACTATCTATCTCCTGCTGGTTTCCCTGAACTCTGCCCCCCACCCTGTAAAAAACAGGTCTTTATTAAACTCTCCTTAGTTAAACATGTCTTGTGGAAGACTAAGAAGAGGACAAGTCCCGAGACCTCTGAACCACCTCCAGAGTCACTCTGTTCATAAGCAAAGATTCTCCAAAGATTTAATTTTTGTTATTCCTGCCCTTTCTCTTCACTTCATACCCTCCACATTTTAAGATCTGGTTCTCTTGGCTCATCCCTCCCAATTACAAAGAGAGCTAGCTCATTTTTCACACTGCCTTCTCTATACTCCCCAAATTCTGAATCTTGATCACCCCCTTTTTGTGTGGGTTACTATTTTTTCATTTGTAATTTTTAGAAAGGCAGGGTCACTATAATATCTTTATTGCCTAAGGAGATGGCCAGGCACCAATTCATCCTAACTTCTTCCAGAATTAAGCTAAACATGCATTCCTGTCTGAATGAACTGTGCAAAAAAGAAAGAAAAGTTAAGATATGGTCACCAACTTGGGTCAAAGTTCAGAAGCCAAGTGGTCACTTAGCATCCCTTGCTCTGGGAAGGGAACCTGACAAAGCAAGCAACTTTTATTTTTGGTGTCTCTTGAATTTCAACTAATTATCTACCAGTGCATGGAAACAGCCTCACAATCAAGTAACCACGGTCCCAAACAGAAGGGATATTAAAAATATTAAATAGCAAATATGGCATGGGCAGGAGCAATCAGAACAGACCCCAGGAGGTTTGCTGTAGCAGGGAAACTAGCTGAATATAAACCCTGGGTCTGGATCACACGTGTCCTACAGTCCCCTAGAGCTCCCCATGAGCTCTCTTGCTGCTGGGCTATCTTTCTTCACCGCAGGAAAGCAATCTGTTACCATCTTTGTGAAAGACTTCATGATCTATGGGGGATTGTTTTTCTACAACTGAGGAGTAGTCTCTTGTTTCCTTCTTAGTTATAAGTAAATTTGGGTTATTTAGCCCAACATGATTTACTCCACAGATATACTGCCACAGCGCTAAGGTTAATAATTCATTAGCAAATCTGTCTGAAATCACTTCCTTGTATTTGCTTCAATTCTAATGTGATTTCAGGGCCCTCTGCTCCTTTCCGCCCCCCCCCCCTTCTCCAGCCCATTGCATCTCTTGGAAAATTTCTGTGTGTGTGAGGCTTTGGATCTCTAGGCCCAGGGCAAAAGGCACAGGCTGATGTCCAGCAGCTGGTCAGGCCTTAACAGAGCTAAAAATGATACCACATTTCCCAATCTTAATGTAGAGAGTAAAGTGATTTTTGTTCTAGTGATCTATTTTGAAAGGCCAGGCATAATTTGTATTCGGTTTAGCCAACTTTTACATGGCACTTACTAGGTGTCAGGTATTATTCCAAATGCACTTCAAATCTTAGCTAATTGAATCTTCATGACACCCTCATAAGGTACACCCTCCTATTACCCATCTTGTAGATGGGGCGCTGCGGCACAGACAACTTGAGTAACAGGCTCCGGGTCACACACCCGGTATGCGGAGGAGAGAGAATTGGAACCTCACCTGATTCTTGAGCCTGTGCTTTCTTAACCACTATTATTATCCCCTTAAAGGTGATGTTTTTATCATTCAGGTGACTGTGCGTGGTCGCTTACTTACAAGTGAAGCCGTGTCTAATTTATGGATGCAGGAACATCACGTGAGCACGTGCAACACGCCAGGCTTTCTTCTGAGAGCTTCTATATGTCATCTTATTACCTCTCATTAGCCTTAGGAGGCAGACCCTGTAATCTTTAGTTTATAAGTGATTTCACTGAGACTAAAAGCATAATACAGAATAGGAAACCCTAGTGCCATGACTGGCACATGGTAGTAACTCAACGAATATTCACCTAATTCATTAACTAATGTCTAAGCAGAGACGCAACGTCACAGCTGGCTTACAGTACAGTTTCTCTGCAGGACTCACTGACTTTCCCCTGACAACTGACCAGGGTATCCCACAGTAGGATAATTAGAAATGTACAGACAATAACTTATTTTTTATAAAAGTATAAATATTAACATAAATATAAATATATTAAACTATAATTGTAAATATTAATTAAAACAGTAGCATAGATATTAACTGATTTCCAACTCTTGAGTATAAATGAGATATTCATTTTCTAACATTGCTTCATCTAGCCTTAATTTCCCTTATTTTGCTTTAAAGAGAACTTATGACTTTTTTAAAAATCATTTATTTATTTTAAGTACTCTACACCCAACGTGGGGCTCAAGCTCACAACACCAAGATCAAGAGTTGCCTGCTCCTCCAACTGAGCCAGCCAGGCGCCCCATGAATATGTTACTTTCTATCCTTATTTGTTGCTTAGTTTAATCCATGTGTGACTTATTTTGGTATACGGTATGAATTACATTTTTATAAATAAAATATATTATATATAACAAAAACACTCTCTCCAAATGGTTAGCTAATTGTCTCACCATCCTTGGGTGAATAATCCATTACCTCCCCTACTTTGCTCTTAAACTATTTTTGTAAAGATTTATTTATTTATTTGAGGGGGGAAGAGGGACAGATGGACCATGAGAGACTTTGGACTCTGGGAAACAAACTCAGGGCTTCAGAGGGGAGGGGAGTGGGGGATTGGGATAGGCCGGTGATGGGTATTAAGGAGGGCACATATTGCATGGTGCACTGGGTATTTTACGCAAATAATGAATCATGGAACATTGCATCAAAAACTAGGGATATACTGTATGGTAACTACTGTAACAAAATAAAAATTATTAAAAAAAAAAAAAGAGGGACAGAGGGAGAGAATCTTCAAGCAGATTCCCCGCTGACAATGGAACGCAACACAGGGCTCGACTCAGGGCTCAACGTGGGGCTCAGTCTCACAACCCTGAGATCATGACCTGAGCCAAAATCAAGAGTCAGATGCTTAACGGACTGAGTCACCAAGGCGCCCCTAGAGTAGGCAATTTTTAACTTTGAATTTGAAATAATTTTAAACTTTCAGAAAAATTACAAAAATAGAATTGAGAATTCCCATATACCCTTTGCTGAGTTTCCCCTCATGTTGGGAATTTATGTAACCATGGTGTAATTATTGAAACCAAAAAATTAACATTCATACAATACTGTTAAATACTCTTTGGACCTTATTTGATTTTCCCCAGTTTTTCCACAGCTATCCTTTTTCTAGCCCAGGATCCAATCCAGGATCCTATGTTGTATTTAGTGTTCTTCAATCTGAGGGTTCTTCAGGGTGTTTTTTTTTCCTTTCATGACCTTGGCATTTTTGAAGGATACTGTCCAACTATTTTGTAGAGTGTCTTTCAGTTTGGATTTGCTTGATATTTTCTCACGATTAGATTGAGGTTATGCATTTTGGGCACAGAAGCGATGTTGTGCATCTTACCTGGTAGTACATGTCAATGTGTCTCATTACATGTGATAAGTTTGATCACCTGGGTAACCTGGTGCTGCCAGGTTTCTTCACTGTAATGTTACTATTTTTTCTCTTAGTAATTAATGAGCATTTTGTGGAGGAAATGCTCTGGGAGCATGCAAATATCCTGTTTCTCACCATACTTTTGCTCACTAATTCCAGCATCGATCGATGGCACTTGTCTGCAATAATTATTACTACCATGTTTGCCTAATGGCAATTTTCTATTTCCATCGTTCCTTCTACAGGTATTAATTGAAATTCCTCTACAAGGAAGAGCTGTCCCTTCTCCCCAAATAAGTATAATTATTTATATTTGTATGGACTCATTAGTATTTATTCCATGGATTATAATCCAAATCTTACAGTCAGTTCTAATATACCATTTTTTCTCTTTCTGGAATTGCTATTCAATTTCATTGATGGTTCGGTGTATTCCTGCTCTAGGAATATACCATCTTAATCATTCCAATTTTATAATACATATTAGAATCTGGACATTGAATTGAAATCTCCTTGTCACTTTTATTATTTTTCCAAAAACTCCTTGACTGTTTCCCCCTATTTATCTTTCCAGATGGGTTTTAAAATAATTTTGTCAAGTTATACAATAAATTCCTAAGGGCATTGGGTTGAAATTGCATTCAATTTATTAACTGATTTGGGGAAAATTATTTTCCTTACAATATTAAGTCTTCCCATCCAAAAACATAATATGCCTCTCCATTTATTTTTTAAAGATCTTATTTATTTACTTGAGAGTGAGAGAGATAGAGCGCACAAGTGCGGGTGGAGGGGCAGAAGGAGAGGAAGAGGGAGAAGCAGACTCCCTGATGAGCAGGGAGCCCAGGACCCTGAGATCATGACTTGAGCCGAAGGCAGACACTTAACGACTGAGCCACCCAGGCGCCCAGCCTCTCCATTTAGCTAAGTAGGTTTTCATATACACCTGTGATGTTCGGGCATTTATTTCACATAAATACTGCACCTTCTGGTTATGGAAATTCCTAGGGTTTGTTTTGTTTTTCCAAGATTTTTTTTTATAACTAGACACCTTACTGAACTCTCTTATTGGCTCTAAGTTTTTAGATCATTTATTCTTCAGCAACTATTTACTGAGCACCCGCCATGTGCCAGGCACTGTTGTAAGAAAGGGAAAATTAATTCTGGCCCTCACAGAGCCAGATCCTCATTGAAGGATGAGCCAAGAAACCATCTGGGTGAAGAGCATTCCAGATGGAGAAAATAGCTTGTGCAAAGGTCCTGTGGCAGGAATTAGCTTGGCACATTTGAAGCCTAGCAAGCCCAGGGTGATAGGATAGAGTGAGAGAGTGTAGAGTGGTAGAGGATGAGGTCAGAGAGGTGGGCGGAGGTCAAGTCCTGCCAGATCTTAAGGCCCTGGTAAGGAGTTATATTGCATTCTAAGTGTGATGAGACACATGGAAGTAGAGATTCTAATACAGAGGCTGTGGAAGTCATCCTAGTGAGAGAAGACAGTGCCTGGGACCAGGGCTTTAGCTGTGGAATCCTCAGAATAAATCAGATTTCAGATATATTCCAAAGGTCCTGCTGGCAGGGCCGCTAACAGATTGAATGGGGGCGGGGAGTGAGGGAAGGAAAGAGTAGGGGAAATGTACAGCGTGTCACACAGGTGGGCAGAAATTTCACACATCACACACTTATCCTCAAGGATCTAGACTCAGCCAACACTTCTATGTAGTCCACACATAAGGTTGTAGTTAATGTTCTTTGTCATAAAAAAAGGATAGGATGTGTCTTCTGGATCCTGTCTTTGGCCATAAAATCCATCCACACACTCCCAGAGATGATCAATACAGCAATTAAATTACATGTCAAATACACTGTGAAGTAACAGAGAGAACACAGATCTAAGAGCCAGGGCTCTGGGCAAAGTCGAGGACCTCCGGCAACTTCCCTCGGCTCAGTCTCCTCACAAAATATAATAATTGAATGTGATCCTCTTGGAGGTTTCTTCCCATCTGGGGATTCCTGGCTCTCCATGAACTGCATTCACACAGGGAACCCAAGTCAAGGACAACAACTTAGAATGGACAAGCAGGAGAGAGCAGCCCAGTTCTTACTGTTTGCCCCAGGACACCCCGGGATGCCCCACAGCCCAACTCTCCACGGTGGCGGGAGCTCAGTATACAAAAGCCACCTCACTCTTCTAGTTAACCGAGAGTTAACAGGTACGTACAGGTCCCCGATTTTCAACTGTATTATGCTTGTCAACCGACTCTCTACTGAGCACATTATATTTTATCGATGACTCAAGTACCCTTCAGGCTCTGGAAGGAGCTGAAGGTCATGATTATAATCTCTAATTAGCTTTGTTCTGGAGCTGTGTGGGAGGGCTGGTTAACCAGAAGTTTCGGGTACATGCGTCCTGGATAAAGAATTGCTGCCTCGATGGATTAAGAACAGATTTTGTTCATTTACTGAAGTGTTTGTTAATTGTGAATAATTACTGGAGGGTGTAGTGTAGCCATCACCGACACATATAAATAACCATTTGTACCATGACTCCAGGCTATTAATACACTCCCAGGGCCGTTCTGATATAATGCTGGGAGAAGCGTGGGGCACACATCCTCTTTGCGAATTTCTATTTGGCCTGACTTCTCAGGATGCCAGGAGGAAGAAAAAAAAAAAAAGACAAACTCCACTGGGATCTAAGTTAACCTGAATTAGTCGAGGTTTGAGCAACTAGCATCCATAATGAAAACTGTTTAAGGATAAGGTATTTTTGGAAGCCCCCCACCAAGGACTAGAAACGAATTAAACTCTGTAATGCCTCAGATTCAAAGCAAAGTCCCCTGCTGTCCTCAAAGGCTCCTGCCTCAGCGGCAGGGAGAAAGTAAGAGGGCGGTCCTGGTGTTTACCAACCGCCATCCCCCCTGCCTTCTTCTTGTCAAATGTTGGGTTTAGGGGTTTGGGAGTGAGTGAATGGTACAGAGGAATGAGCAGAGACAGAGAGAGGGCAGCTCAGACCCAACTATCTCATCAAGTGGCAAGTTCCACACATTACCCCCCAAAAGTTATGTCATCCCAGTTTATCCCTTGGACCCCGCTGCATCATCCCTAACCCTTGTGACCACTCTCAGCTTCCTTCCATCATCTTTGGGCTCTGCCTAAAACTCCATTTGTCCTATGAGCTTCCACAATTATACATGCTCTCGCTTAACTATGCCATGTGTTAGTTTGAATTGTGTCCCCAAAAAAGATATGTTGAAGTATTAACCTCAGGTACCTGGGAATGTGATCTTATTTGGAAATAAGCTCTTTGCAGACGTAATTAGTTAAGATAAGTTCACCTTGGATTAAGGGGGCCCTAAATTCAGTATGAACAGTGGACTTATCAGAGAGAAGACACACACACAGAGAGAAGGGCAAGTGACAACAGAGACAGAGACTGGAGGGATGCGTCTACAAGCCAAGGCATGCTGACAACCACCGGAAGCCAGGAAAAGGCAAGGAAGGATCCTCCTTCCCTTGAGCTTTCAGAGAAAGCCGGCTCCTGCCAACACCTTGATTTCAGACTTCCAGCCTCCAAAGTTATGGGCAAATACATTTCTGAGTTAAGCCACACAGTTTGTGGTAATTTATACGGCAGCCCGGGAAACCAATACACTATGTGATACAGACGTGCTCAAACTTTTCTGTTCAGCCACCTTTTCTTCAAATCAAAATGTACAAGGAGCTCAATCAGCTTTGTAAGAACTCTGATTAATGCGGTGGGGAGGGGGTGAGCAGGAAATCAGACCCCCTCCTCCTCTCTGCAGCCCCCCAACCCCCAAGTTTGTCATGCCTGACATCCCCTCCAGCTCCATAAAGCACCATCCCACTTGAGAAACTAGAAGGAAGGCACAGCACAGGCCTCTTCTGGATTTGAAAGTCAGCTCTCCCTACTCCTAACGTGCAGCCTTAATCTCTTAGAACTTCAGTTTCCTAATCAGGAAAATGCAGATAAATGTGATCACTACCCAGCTGAAAGGAGACCCTGTTTTTGCAACACACCCACGCTGGGCCTGTGTTAGGGGCTGAATTGTGTGCGTGAACACACACACACACACACACAAACACCTGCAATTCCTATGTCAATGTCTGGAGCCCCAGGACCTCAGAATGTGACTCTATTTGGAGGTAAGGTTTTTAAAGAAGTAATTAAGTTAAAATGAGGTCATGAGGGTGGACCCTCACCCAAAATGACTGGTGTATTTCTAAGAAGATGTTAGAAACACAGACACACACAGGAGAAGGGCATGTGAAGACAAAGGGAGAAAACGGCCATCTACGGGCTAAAAGGAGAGGCCTCAGATGAACGAGTCCTGCCCACACCTGGAGCTCTAGTCTCCAAAACAGTGGGAAAAGCAGTTCCTGTTGTCTAAGCCCCCACAGTCTGTGGTATTTTGTTATGTCAGCCCAAGTGAACTAATACAGCCTGGCACACAGAGGGCATGTTAATTTCTTCTTCATTCCTCTGTGCCAGACTCACTGCCGAGTGCATTACATCTATTACATTTGATTCATTCCAGACGGGCCTTCTTTTTCCCAGCCTGACATCTCTGAAAGGGGGCTGTGTCTGGCAGCCTCCAGCAGCCAGGCCAGGCAGGCACCACGACACCTCCCCAGGGCAGGTGCGCAGCCCCCAATCCGCTGGGGGCTTGACTAGAACAAAAGGCCAGAGAAGGAGGAATTTGCTTTCTGCTTGGGCCAAGACGTCCATCTTCTCCTGCCCTTGAACATGGGTGCTCCTGGTTCTCCAGCCTTTGGATGCAGAATGAGACTTAGATCTTGGCCCTCCAAGTTTCGGGCCTCGGGAATTGGACTGAATTTCTGTTTCTCTAGTTTACAAATGACAGATCTTGGGACGTCTTGGCTTCCACAACCACACAAGCCAATTTCTATAATAAATCTATCTATTTAGATAGATAGAGATATCCTATTTGTTTTGTTTCTCTGGAGAACCATGATGAATACACAGTCATTTGAAGAATGAGCGAGTCCTAGCTCTTGTCTGCAAACCTTCCCTTAACAGCTCCTGGTAAATTCTAAAAATCCTAGCATCAAAATTTGCAGAATGGGCAGCTTGGGGGGAAAAAAAATCCTGGGGGCAGAGTTGAAAGCACTCTTCCAAGTATCATGGCATCATGAGCCCTCCTGGGTAGCACAGAGGACAAGATTATATGGAAAAATACAGACATCAAAGACTGAATCAAAAAGTGATTCAGAGAAATTGAAGTCTGAAGGTGGTAAAGTTTTAGGAATAGCTTCACCAATTTATTTTGCTTATATTTTCCTTTTCATGTATACAAACATGTGATATATGATGGAATCCATATCTACATGAGCGTAAAAGAGATCTTTCAATATGTATAGAACAAAAATTCTAATGGAGTCTAGATTAGTTAGCAGCATTTTTTCTTTCTTCGTAATGCATAAAACAAATGTGCATCTTGCAGCTAATGGTCAGTGGCTTTGGTTTGATGGAATATGGTATTATTTAAATCACCAGGATAATTTTAGGCAGTAGATATGATTATCTCCATTTTACAGATGAGGAACGGGCTGAGAGGCTAGAGTTGCCTAGAACCTCCCCACTAGCCACATCAGGCCAGGCTTGCAGCCCAGCCTTGGACCTCCAGACCCTTCACATAAACTGCAGGTTCCAGCTCTCAGGCTCATCTCAGGGGCTGCCACCCAAAGCTGAATTCCAATCCTGAATCTAGCCTCAGGCAGGAAGTTACTGCGGGGAAGTGAAATTAGTTGGTTTTTCATGCATATATAATGAACTCTTAGCAATAAATAAGCCTTTATGGGTGGCAGATTTATCCATTTTTATGATGCAAAAGTAAAACCTGCCTGGTGTATATTTCTAACAGGTGCTGCCCCTCACACCTTCATAGGTAAATCACAGTGGCATGAGACGGCAGGCCAGGAAGCCCCCAGAAACCTGCGTTCCAAGACTCACGATACTCACAGCCTCTAGAAGCCTGCAGGACACGTGGGCAGAACCTACACAGAGCACTGGGGTGCGGACAATTTACCGGACGCAGGGCAGCTATTGTGCGGTCATAAAGATGGTGTTTCAGAGGATTAGTGTCGTCTGCAGGACGCCAGGCATGGAGTGTCTAAATAAACATGGAGTGTGCGGCTGGGAGAGGGAGGGGGGAGAGATACAGAAGCCATTCCCAGGCTGGCTCGCAAAGCAGGCATCCACAGAGCACTCTGGAAGGAAGCAAAATCTTGGAGACAAACGCTTTGCAGCCAGATCTCAAGGAGGGCTTGTGGAAACGCATTCTGCGTGCGGGACTCCACCCCCAGAGATACTGACTCAGGAGGTCTGGGCTGGGCCTGAGAGTCTGTATGTGTCCCAGGCAATGCTGCAACTGTTAGCCCGAGGATCATACTTTGAGTATCAGAGTCTAGATTCTATTTTGAGCAAAGGCATAGATATGTCACTTACTACTCGGGGTCCTGAAGTGATCAGCTGCCCTCCCAGGAGGGTGAAAGGCACAATATGTCCAGAGAGCTAACCTCACGTGGCCTAGAAGTTAAGAGCATGGACACCGGAGTTTAGCTGCCTGGATGACTCTAGGAAAGTGCCTTAACCTCTCAGGCCTCAGCTTCCTCATCTGCCAAATGGAGGTAAAAATAGTACCCACAAGATAAGATTGTTATGATGGTTGAGTTATTATAGGCAGAGTTTTCTCTGCTCAGGAATTGTGAAGCTGAGTGATGGGTTGATGACTATTATTTTCATGGTGTTTTTTTTTTCATGTTCTGTATATGTTTTTCTATAATAAATAGTTTTTTAAAAGGCAATGATGATACTCATACCCAAGTCAGGGAATACGCAATTCTATTCTCTGTATCCCCACCCTGCCCCCCCCCACAAGAAGCATGGTAACAGAATCTCTAGAAATAAGTGTATGTTTGAGAACTGGGAATGAGCCAACATAACAGACCTGCTGAAGTAACTGCTTGTTTTACTTGCCCTGCATTTTATTTGCTTCAAAAAATGAAGATTAGTAGACGTGGGAGAGGTTTGTAAATGGACAAGACCTCTTGCTGCCTCTCTGTGCTTTTTTTCATGATCTCTTGATCTCTGTGACTCTCCCCTCCCCCTGCTCCCCCCACTCTCCCTCCGTCCCCCTTTCTCCCTCCCTCCTTCCCTCCCCCATCTCTCCTCCTCTCCCCATCTCCCTCATGTCTGCAGCACATGTGTATCTGTGTGCCTATGGAAGGAAGCAGAAACATTTTCAGAGCAGCAATCTCAGTTTTTACCTCTTGTGTTAGCACATTACTCCCAACATTTCTCACACATAATTATTTCTGCAATTAGTCTTGTGGGGGAGAGGAAGTGCCTGGATTTGGATCAGGCACACCTGGGTTTCCATCCTGGCTTAGCCTCTCACCAGCTGTGTGGCCCTGGGGAATAACCTCCTAGAGCCCCCGTCTGCTCATCTGGAGAATGCAGGTGACCTATCTGGGCCCTGAAAGCAGGGCCTGACACAAGCACGTGGGTACAAGTTTCACTGGAAAGGCAATCCCGAGGAGCAGGACAGCAAGACAGGGAAAGGGGGTGCCAATAAAGGGCATGTTTCCAGGTCAGTGCTGGAGGCCACAGGACTCAGCTTTGTGAGAGACTCTAGGAAGGGTACAGGGAGCCTCCCAGAACTGTCCACAGGAAGAACATCAGGCATTTATCCACCAGTTTCCAATCCCCACTAGCTGAGCCCCCCACATTCAGGACCACAGCTATATGTGGACTGAGGCATTATACGGCTAAAACAGGAGAGGGGCAAGATGCTCAGGGGGCAGGGAGGTGGGGGACTGTCAGTATGCATGGGACTGTCCATGCCTGGGGCTGAAATCCAAGGGGAGCCAAGGGGATAGGACACAGGGTCCCAAAGTGACAGCTGCAGCCTTTAACGATTGCAGTACGAATGTCATAAGCTAAGGCCTGTGATCCAGCTGGCCCATGACAGACTCCTTTCCTTTTCCCTGTCACCTTGCTAGCATGGGAGCCAGGACCCCATGGCCTCTGTCCTCATTCCCACCCTCCCCTGACTCTGAGCTCACAGGAGTTACTCAGTAAATCTCTTTCCCACAGGTGTTATAAAGTTCCAAAAAGGTCTTCTCTCCTAAGGATGCCTTTGGCCATTCATTTGTTCACTCTTTTCATTCCTTTGAAACATCTTGTGATGCTCCTATCAGATGCCCTATGCTGGTCTGGGATAATAAACTTGTGATGTGTTAAACTGCTAAAATACTGGGACTTATTTGTTATAGCAGCAAGCATAACTCAAACTAACCCACCATCAACAAAACAAGCTCCCTGTCTAGTAAGAGAGAAGACACATGTACCAAGGCATCCTAGCGGATACACGATAGCCAGGAGTTTCAGACACTGTAGGACAGTTTCTCACAGTGGCAGCAGGCTGTTCCGCCATGTTGCAGGACTGCTGGAAGAACCAGCATTCTCGGGATTGGCGTCACCTGTCATTCTGGGATCAGGGCAGGATTTCCAGAGGAACAGGCATCGTTGCTGAGCCTCAAAAGGATGAGTAGGAACCACACTTACAGAGACAGGAAAAAGGCACTGCCGCCAGATGAAGCAATAGGAGCAAAGATCCGGTGGATGGAAATCAGAGCCACGTGTGGAGCAGGAAGAGCCACCAGTGTTTACTGAGCAGGACCTCGGGGCCAGACATCGTGCTGAGATCTTCACATCCCTTAGCGCACTTGACCCCACCACCAGCCCTCATGAGGCAGAAACTATTATTATCTCATTTTACAAATGAGACACTGAGGTCCAGAGATGTGTGGTCACTTGCCCGAGTCACAGGAAGGGGCACAGTCAGGACGTGAATTCAGACAGTCTGGCTCCAGATCCTGTGCTTTAACTGCCCAGGGACCCTGTCCACAAAGCCTAATGCTATCACCGCATTTTACAGTTAGCAAAACTCCTTTGGACTTCTTATCTGGTTTTGTCGTGGCAACAGCTCTTCCCATTTTACAGATGAAGGCACAGTGCTAAATGTCCTGTGACTCATCAGGGTCACACAGAGTAAGCACAGAGGCCAGGACTCAAATCCTGTCCTCCACCCCAACCAAGGATGCGGCAGCAAGGAGCCTGCAAAGCTGTCTCTCTCCTCCTTGCTCTGCGCCGGAGGTGAGGTGTCTATATTTAGATCATTACAAGGAGTTGCTGAGACAATGTCCTTAGGCTATGAATTCAGCGTTGCACACACGTTCACTGTGGATCCAGGAGAAGGCCAGGGATAAATGGGTGGGAGAAGGTCCTTGATTCCAAACAGAAATCAAGAAGATCAAACACAGCCCAAGCACAAACAGAGGCTACAGGAGGGAAACCAGCTTTATCTCCAACCCTGTGTACTCAGAAGCTTTTCCTGGAACCCAGGTCCCACTCAGGAAATTGCCATTTCATGCATTAGTTTATTTTTCCTGTGTACTTTCCAAGTCTCCATGTTTCACTGAGTCCTTATCTCCTTGGTCCAATTCTACAGACTGTTGGGTTGGCAAAAGTTCAAATCCATTCAGACAATTTTAGGGGTTGACTTGCAAGAGGGACAAATGCTTGTGAGCAGAGCAAAGCCATGATCTCACTGTCAGCTGCACTCATGGAGGCCTCTAGAGGATGAAGTGTCTGGTAAGTCCGTATGGCAGGCACCACCTGCTGTTCATCAAAATGAACAAATGTCATAAGTGTGTGTCCCAGCCAGGAACTGCATTTCCCTGTTACCCTTGCAGCTAAGTGAGGTCATGTGACCGGTTCTCACCAATCAAGGATGAGCAAAAGTGATTTGCGGCTCTCACTGGGCCAGGCAGTTAAGAAACAGGTATGCTTTTTCCCATGGATGCAGACCCTGGGGAAAGGTGGTGCCGCAAGGCAGAAGGAACCAGGGTATCCATAAGGAGAAAACACTTGCATTAGGTTACTGAAATGATTAGCGTTATTTGTTATAGCCGTGAAAACAAGCTGAACTAATGTATCCCCCTTCCTGACACCTGGCAACTTCGGCTCCCCGTGGAAGAAGGGTTGGAATCCCACTTGCTCCCTGAGGAGAGCTGTAATTTTCAACTGCTCCCTGTTGTATGCTGGCCTGACACTCACAACTGAATTCCTGCCTCAGTTTTCCTGAATAGAACAATAGATTCCCCTTAAGACAAGCTGACTTTGATCCAAATCCATTTGGGACCAGCTGCTCAGACTTGGTCAACATCCTTCCACCCATCTCTGGACTGAGACAAGTTCAACATGGACTATGGTCTCAAATGTCATAGGTGATGCCCACCTACCTCCCAATTCATGTGACCACGCCCAGCAGCCCTGCTACTGAATTTTGCCCCTGGAATAAATCCCTGATGTTGGTACTGGCTGGGTTTGAGCCCACAATCTCTAGCCTTACTGGTGGCTTGATACCAGACCCTGGGGGGGGGTGGAGAATAGCATAAGAGGAAGAGTCCAGTATAGACTCTGAAGACCCTCAAACCAAACCCATAATTCTCAGGATAAAGTGTGTATTCCTCGGTTCATCCATGGGGCCCACCTACTCATCTCAGTCCTCCCCATCTGCTCGCTCCAAACCTGCCTTGTCCCATCAACCTAGCCCACCTCTGCTCCCCCAAATGTGTGGCAAAACGTAGCACCGTACAGCTGTGCACACACTGTCCCCTCCATCTCTTCTGACTTAAAATGGGATTTCAGAACCTGGCCGGGGATCACTGCTGTTTTTTTGCCTACTCAGCATCCCTCTCTCCTCTAGAAATATAAACCCACTGCAGGGAGGCTTACCATGAGGTTAATTACAGCCAACTCCACCTTCCCCACCAGAGGGGCAAGCGAGAAATTATGCAGGGCTAAGCCAGGAAACTTAATGTTTAATACCAACAGAGATCAGGCCTCTTTCCTTTATAAGCTGCCTGGAAGACATAGCTTAGGGCCATCTGTGATCATCTTGTCTCCATCCTATTCAAGAATGGAGCCAAGAAGCAGACCTCAGAAATGGGGTGAGAGATAAGACCCTGTGTCATTGTCTGGTCAGAACCCCTCTACCAGACCAGTGTATCCATCATAGGTGTTGACTAAAATCGCTAACAGTTCATACTGAACCTTTCTTTTATAGCAGTGCCCTTAGCCAAAGAGACTCATTTGCCTAGAAATTCTGAGGAGGTTATGCTCCCATTCCAGAAGTAGCCCCAGAGCCAATGCCTAGCAGGGGAGTATAAAAGGCCAAACACCTTGCCTGAGAATGGGACCATTCTGTGATGGTACTTATACTCCAGAACTCTTCACGGGATCAGGCTTCAGCTAGACACCAGCTGAAACCACATTCTTCACTGGCTCACATCTTGCTTACAGATTCACTCCCTTGCCATTCCTCCTGAGGGTACTCCCTCAATAAATAACATGCACAAGAATCCCCATTGCAAGCTCTGTTTCTAGGGTATTCGACCTGAGACTCCTCCAGATCAAGCCGTACCTGAAGCGAGACCATGGACTTCTAGCTCCAAAAGCCCACAAACGCACCAAAAAAAAAAAAAAAAAAAGCTGTTAGGAATTGAGTTTCCGACAGTTGTATTTGACCTTGGAGACCCTTTTATTTAGTGAAAAATAAACATTCATGCAATCCTTATTCTCAATCTCACCTTCGTCACCAACCCAGAGTGAGGTATACTTGCAGCCTGCTGGCTCCCTGGAGACCCATGTGCCTAGCCCCATGCAGGCAGACACCCCCACACCCCCACAAACCTGTGCTACAAACAGAAACTGTCGCACTTCCCCACACATCTTGGGAACTTTATTCAGTGTGTGATTCTAAAAAGGGTTGCCAGATTAGGCCAGATTTCAACTGCAATAAAAAGGACCAACTGCTTAGTCTCTCTTCGGTCTGTGCTGAATACAAATAATGCTTGTATTTGTAATAAATGTTTAGAGAAAAACTGCTTTAGTTCTCAGCTTTAGAGAGTTGCATGCCTTTCAAGGATTCTTGCATCTGACTGTTACAATGCAGAGATTGCTGGCTATTAGGATCTGTCCCGAAATCCTCCAAGATGTTGGCACCGTATAGTATTAGAAAATTATGGTGTTTTGCTGTGTCGCCACAAAAAGAAAGATTAAACACAAAGCCGGGCTTAATAAATAAAGTTGAAGGTTGCCGAGCAGAAGGAGGGAGCCCACTCTTCATTCCTATGGCCAATGCCTTGAAAAGTCCGGAATGAATTACACTCACCCCACACTCCACACCTCACACTTCCAGTTCTGGTGTCCTCAAGATGAGCTGTTACAAGTATGACACGGTTTTAATGTGTGTTGTGGATTTCATTTGGCGTCAGGTACAAACATCAGACTTCCCATTCAGTGCTATGTGCATTAAAGTGACAGTTTACTGATACTATCCCACCAAATTCCTATGAAGGGGTGAGATCATTATTTCCATCTCCATTTCACAGAGGAGAACTCTCAAGCACACAGAGGTTGGACAATGTGCTCAAGGCCACATTGCCAGTAAGCGGCAGAGCTGAGATTATAACAGAGGCCCCTCTGAATCCAAAAGCCTATGTGCATGAAGCTCTACTGCCTTGTATGTCACGGAATATAATGTGGATTTATTCTTTCTCTTCCTTAGAAGTTTGGTAACTTTGAACCAGGCACTGTGAATAAAGGTGACTCATAGTAAAGATTTCCTTCTGAGATGACCCTTTTGAAGTCATGGTGGCCATGAGTCTCCATGGCCCAAATCTGCTTCACTCTGTGGTCCCCAGGCAGGATACATACCTGGGGGGCCCCCACGTGGTATGTGCTTGGAAACCTGGGGGTCAGAGCCGAGCTGCCTCAGGACCACAGGTGGGCAGGTGAGGCCCACAGTTCCTGCCGCCCCTGTGACATCCCTCTCTAAGCTCTCACTCCCTCATTTGTAAAATGGACCTCCCTGGGAGTCTGTGTTAAAAGTTAAATAACATCGTGAAAGCGTGAGAACTTAGCACAGGGTCTGGTGTATAAAAGCGGCTCAGTCATGTTTGTCTCTGAATCGGAATGGGTCCAACACACTC
The DNA here is from genome assembly GCF_002007445.2 of Ailuropoda melanoleuca. Classification (NCBI taxonomy): domain Eukaryota; kingdom Metazoa; phylum Chordata; class Mammalia; order Carnivora; family Ursidae; genus Ailuropoda; species Ailuropoda melanoleuca. Next base: position 61,647,354 of record NC_048230.1, on the reverse strand, counting down.
ATTTTACAGATGAGAACACTGAGGCCCAGGGAGAGGCAGGGACTTGCCATCATCCCACAGTGAGTCTCACTAGAAGCTCTGCTATCTCTAAGCCCAAGGCTTCCTCCCCTTCTTCTGATGCCCTCCATCCTGAATCTGGGGCAGAGTGGCCCTGTCTCCCCTGGGCCTCACTGTGGGGTGTGTCCATACCTCCTTGGGAAGGTGCCGTACGCACAGACCTTCTGCAGCTGAGGAAGATGAGCCAGTACAGGGGGGAAGGGGGTCTCCATTAGCAAGCATCTCCCTGACTTCTTTCTTCTAGGGTAGAGGCTCCAACTGCTTCCTGCCATGTGACCAACCTTACCCACCCTCTTCAACCTGAGCTGAGGGCAGGCACCCGGGTGGGGCAGGGGAGACCGGAACAGGGTATCCCCCATGGGGCAGCAGCAGCAGAAGATGGCAGGTGGCATCCCCTGGTGGCAGGGGCCAGTCAACAGAAATGAAACAGGCCCCTTCACCCTGAAGCCCTGGATGTCCCACGAGAGACACAGCCCTGGGCTCTTGTACGTCATTTCTTCAAACTAGCTTGTCCACAGATCTGAGCCCCAGAGGAGTCCCGACTCAACCCTGGCCACCCAAGGGATGTTCACTAAACACGCGCCTTCCTGCTTTAGCTACGCCCGCCGCTCTCTCCGCCACCCTCCCTGCTCAGACCTAATCTTATTCCTGATTAAACTGTCTCTCCCTTCCATTTGTAATGGTGTGCAGGGATGTGAATTTTGAAGTCCCGTATAAATATGTGCTTTAGAATTAAACTGGTTCAGCAATTCTTGACAATGATGTCTCAGAAATTAAGCCCAGACAATTTGTTTGGCTGGAGCAGAACATCTGAAACATGCATGATGGAAATGCGGCGAGTGTGCTGGGAGCCAGGCAGCTTCCGGAACGGCAGCTCCTCGGGAACATGCTGCCCCCTGGCAGCGCTGGCGGCTAGTGCCAGCCCAGGGACCCGAATTCCACACGCCCTGAGCCTGCAACACCACCGCCAACTCCCGGGCGCCTAGCAGGCACCAGCCCGGGCCCAGGGGCGCTTCCCTTCACTCTGAGAGGAGCCTGGAGCTCCAACAGCCGGACGTAAATTTGGGAAAGGGGGAAGGAGTGGGACCGACTTCTGAGTGTCTGGTGTAGAGGGCTCTGTGCTGCAGGAGAGGAAAGAGGAATGAAGTCCTGATTCACGCTACAGCATGGATGAGCCTCGAAAGCACGACATCATTTAAATAGAAGAAGCCAGACACAAAGGCCATATATGTGTGATTCCATTGATACGAAATGTCCAGAAGAGGAAAGCCCTCCAGACAGAAAGCAGATTAGTGGTTGCCAGGGGCTGGGGGTGGGAGGGGGAAGTGACTGCTAATGGGGTTTCCATTTGGGATGATGAAAAGGTTTTGGAACTAGATAGTGGTGTAGTTGTACAACATTGTGTATGTACTAAATGCCACTGATCTGTACACTTTAAAATGATCAATTTTATATGTATTTTACTATGAGTAAATAAAACAGACCCACAGATCTCAAAAGGAACATCAAGTCTCCCATCTTGCTCTGACTCCCCGGCCACGCCCCTGCAGAGCCCCGCACACCTCAACTTTCTCCAGAACCTTTCTGAGCATCCCTGGAGGGTGTTCTTGGCTGTCCTGCATTTCTGCCAATCCCCGCTTCTGGTACTGGGCTGGTTGCAGTCATGCCATCTGCACCTGCCAAGAGCTTCTGTGGCTCCACCTGGCTCTGGGGGGCATCTGACACGAGGAGGGGGCTGGCATCTGCGGAGAGGACCATCTCCTTTCCTTGTGGGAGCTGTTGGCATGAAAGCTACAGACTCATAGGATTTCCTAGTGTTCTTAGTATAGCAACCTTTCCAGAAAGCTTTGGAATGGCCCATGAATGGGACCAGGGACCTGCTTAGTGATAGACACTGTGTTGGGCTCAGAAGCTCCCCTCTGGTTTGGTCTACTACCTCCAATCCAGACTTGGGGGTCTGGAACATGTCTCCCCAGGGGCTCCTAGAACCCTTGTGTTGATAGGACTCTGGCAGGTCTGTCTCCCCACCACCTACCCCCATCCTCTGGACATATACATCTGGGTGCTCCCTTGCTTATCTCCAGTATATGGTTTAATCCTCATGCATACATGAAGCACAGATTATGTCCATTTCATCGCTGGTGAAACTGAGGCTCAAAGAACAAGAGGTCCACAGGAAGTCAGTGCCTGGTCTGCCCAGCTTGTCCCTGGACCCCACTGTCTCTAGGGACTGGGCTCCCGTCACACAGCAGGGGACAGCAGAGTCAGGGCTCTGAGTCATCAGGTGCCTCTCCCACCTACCCTGGAGCTCTGAGAGGGCAGGCAGTGGCTGGGTTCACCTGGGAGCCCAAGGCCTAGCTCAGAGCCTTTAAGGTGGAAACAACAGTGAGTGTTGGCTCAGATGAATCGGGAGCAGACCCCACAGAGGCTGAGGCAACAAAAACTGGTCTGGAAAATGACCACTGACCTGAATCTTTGCTCAGAACTTGAGATAAATGATAAGTGAACACTGACTGGGGCTGGGCAACTTACCTGACCTGCTTCATCTCTCTTCCTCTCTCTCTTCCCCCCACCGGTCTTCCTCTCTTTCTCCCTCTCTCTCTTCCTCTCACTCTTCCTCTCTTTCCCTTTCTTTCTTCCTCTCTCTCTCTTCCTCTCTTCCTCTCCCTCCCTCTTTCTTCCTCTCTTCTTCTGCTCTCTCTCTCTCTCTCTCTGTCTTGTTAGGCTTTGGTTCTATATCACACACACAAAAATCCAACTTTTCACAGAATTGTTACAGAACAAGACATTTACCTCAGTGGTCCCCTGTGTGCTCCCCACCCACCCCAACCCTGAGCAGTCAAACTGTTCTAAAAGGGGATGAGGAGTTTCTCAAGATCCTAGGATTCAGCCTTGAACTGCTAGGATTCATTTTCTCCCACACTCGTTGAATGACAGAATCAGGCTTTAGAAGATCTTGCCAGGTTGGGGTGGTGGGCCAAATCTAACAATGGAATTCACAAAGGGAAAGTATGAATCCCACACAGAGTTCAAACAAGATGCAACATGAAAGTGGATCCACAGCATGCCCTGAACAGCCAAAGTGTCTAATTTTATGCCAGGCCACATAAACACAAACATAGAGTTAAGGCAAGGCAGGTGAGAGGGCCCACCTCCCACAAAGTGTTCAAGCATGCTGAGGTCCCTTCTACAGCCCCCTCCAAGAGGAGCAAACCAGAGTCTTTCCAGAGGGGTTAGCCCCTCACTCTCTCCTGCAAATGTACCGGTGTCTCCTTTGATCACCTCTCAGTTTCTCTCGTCATCATGTCCTCAGACTCCAAGAAAGAAACAACTAAAGGGCTCTAGCCTTGACCCTCTCCCTCACCTGCCACATGTGGCATAACCAAGCTCTCTATCAGTTCTGCCCCCTGCCATCCCTTGTCTTCCCTCTCTTTCCCGCCCATCTATACCTTACCTCGCCAGCCCCAATAGACTCCTACCTGGTTCTCAATTTCTCATTGTCCATTCTTTATATTGTATTGAACTCCCTTGTCCCATCCTCCAAAGGTCACGTTGGCTCCAACCGTGCACAGGAAAAATCCGAAGAGCCCATCCTGACACTCCCTGCCCACCCTCCCAGCCACCTGTCTGCCTCACCATGTCCTAATCTCATGCCAAGCAATCCATCTTTCTTCTTTAGCTTTGAAGGTGTCACCTCCTCTGACCTTCCATTTCCCAGCCAATAAAATTCTGATTCACCCTTCAAAGACAGGCTCAGCCAACCCTTCCTCTGGGAAGACACAGGCAGTGTGGTCCCTCTGTCTTCCAGGCTCCCAGAGCACCCAAAATTATCCTTATAATGCCACCCTGGCCCTGTGACTATGCCTGTCTCTTCCCCTGACAGTTAGATCTTTGAGGACAGGCTCCGAGTCCTAGTCATCTCCTAGCCCCCAGTGCCAAGCACTGAGCCTTGTGCACAGCACAAGGGGGCACTCCACCCAAAGTAGGCCCTTCAGAGTTGTCACGAGCAGGGCAAGGGGGCCGGGCCTCCACATACACACATCAGTCTGGGCTGCCCTGGCAGGAGACGTGACCTAGACAGACGTGGCTCCTGTCAGCCCAGGTGGTGCCGCAGAGGACCAACAGCGGAGGGCTGAGAGCCAGCAGCACCCCAGGGGAGGAAGTCCTTTGGTCCGGACAGCACACCAGAGCGCTCTCCACAGCCCACACGGCTTTTCTCATGCTTCCGGAAGCCCTGCTGGCAGCCTGCCTGCACAGTTCTCAGGGCCCACACCACAGTGCTAAATCCCATGTCCAGGGAGAGTGCTCCCAACTGGATCACCCCTGGTCCCCAGCTCTGCACTTCTCTCCCTGGACCCAGCCTGCCAGCTCTCGGTCCCCCATGCACTGGCGGGGCTCCCACAGGCAGGGGCGACCAGGTCCTGCAGCACCTCTGGGGTATCCCCCATTCCCTCCCAGGCCTGTTGAGACTTAACCCTGGTGTCGCCTCTGGCCAAGAGGGAGGGAGGGGCAGATCCTTGGCCAAGCAGGGGGCCTTGTAGGAGCGAGGCCTCTGCACCCCCGTCAGACACAGGAGTGGGGCTAGTGGCCACTTGTGACACTGAAATGATTCAGGGAATCTGGGAATTAAGATCAGGGGTGCATCAAATAGGATGTCCTTGTCACAGGCGTCACAGTCCCATTCTTTCCCAACCAGGACCCTCACCACAGCCTAGCAGACGGAACTAGGTTGGAAATACATCTTCTTTTACTCTCAAGATAAAGTCCAGGGCCCAGCCTCAGCTTTCTCTGCCCTCAGCCTTTAGAGGATGAGAGCTCCTTCCCTTATGACTGACAACGGCCTCTAGCTTTCACACTTCACTTTTAATTGCCCATTAATCACTCATAGTCTTCCCTTATCTTTTTCCAGTGTGTCAACTGAGTTTAGCAATAGCTGTCCCATTCCTCTGAGTTTATAGAGACCTTGTGCTCCCACTTCTCAAATTCCCGATATCTTGTGTCACCCAGTGCTTCCCTGTCCTCACGGCACCATCCCAGCTCACCAGCGGTGAAATGTTTCACATTTCCCCTGCTGCCCATATCAGGAGCTCTCTGTACTTGACCTACCAACAGGGATGCAATCCTCATGGCCAGCTGGTCGGCCGGGGATCTGGCTCCAAAGTCCCATCTTAACACCGGCTTTGTCAAACCACTCCTTGCACCAACTGTCCCAGTTTGGGTGTCTCAAGAAGCAGACTCAGATGGAAAGGAGAGCACAGGCTCTAATCCCAGCATTCTCTGGTCTGCCTCCAGACCCTGGGTGTATTAGTCAAGGTAGGATTAGCTGCTGTAAAATATTTATACATAGTAGCTCAGACCCAATAAAAATTTATTTCTCTCCACGTAACGATTTAAGAGGTGTTCTGGATCAGCAGATGGCTCTCTTCCCAAGTGATGATTCAGGGACCCACGCTCCTTTTCTCTTGTGGAGAGGAGCCATCTCTATCACGTAGCTTCCAAGATATCCACGCTTCCCATAGGGCATAGATGGAGTGAGTATGGAGGACACAGCTGGGAGGCATGTAGGGGCCTGTCCTGGAAATGACACCCATCACTCCATCCACATTCCATCAACTAGAAAATAAGTTTAGGGCCACACCCACCTGTTAGAGAAGTTGGGAAACATGACCTAGCTATGTGTCTGGAAAGAAGAGGAAATGGGCTTGGCCAACAGCCAGTAACTTTTGAAAGCATTCGAGAAGCAGCAACTTTCCACTCTGGTAGAAAACTAGAGATATATTAGAATCTCAGTCTGACCTCAACTCTGCCAGCGATGCCAAAGTCACGTGAAATCGTATGAAGTCATTCCAGAACTCCTGATTTTAAATCCCAGCTTCCCTCTTTGCACTCCAGACCTTCTAGAACCCACAATCTTCTCTTAAGCTGCCCACTAAACCCACCCCGTCTGCCCATCGCATGTCCAAGCAACATCAACTACAAAGAGCTTATGTGAGATTTAGAGCCAATGACAGAAAAGGAAGACAGGATGAAATTTTGGCTCCAGACCCAAGAAGCATCCTTATCTCCAGGAGAAAACCACAATAGCTTATTTCTTTACTTCTTCAGTCTCTTACAGGAGCTATGACAGTTTCTTACAATTTTCTTTTTTTAAGATTCAAACACTCCAAGGATCAGCAGTGGACAAGTTAATGAGAAATACAATTGTTGCTGTTAGAAGTAAAGAGCCGATCGTGGTGAAATGTGAAGAAATTATTGCATTTATCTAGGGTTTGTCAGTTTAAGTACAGGAAGTTAATGTTGGGGAAACACAAATGGTCTTTGAACCAAGTGAATAATGCAGCTGCTTCTTCCTGCCATTTTTTACAACAGTTATTAAATTAAATACACATAAGTTCAAATGCCCCCAAGATAATGCGTTCAGAATACCTTTTGGGAATAAGTCATACTTGCATTTTGAGATACCAATCTGAGCCTACATATTTAAATCTCTTCCGCCTTTCTACCAATAGAAATGAATAAAGAAGTCTGGAAATTGGATAAAAGGGAAGAATCTATCTCCATGTTAGAAAGCAAGGATGGGCATTCTCAACAAGCCAAAGTCATGTGGCGTGCCCATGGGATGTCGTGTAGGTGGCACCACACTGAGGACTGAGGAGAACACTGGCCCACTCACAATCCAAAATAAGCAAGGAAAGAGCCCATCCAGAAAACAGGCAGTATAGCTCTCTGCTAGACCAGGGGACCTGCTTTATCCTCCCACCCAAAAAAAGTAAAGCTCAGAGAGTGAGGGGCTGGAGAAAAAGGTGGACTGTGAAACATTTGGCAAGGGGGCAAATCTTAACTTCGTGAGAGGTGTGGGGACAGCAACAAGTGTCGAGGGAGCACCAAGCCCAGATGCTCTCAGGCCCAGATTCATCTCAGCACTTACTTGTTTCCCTGGATGCCAGCCTGACCTCCAACCGCCAGCAGCTGCAATGTTTTGTCTGAGGACTCTCTCTGACCACAGAGCCAACTCTGTGTGACGTGAGCCAGAAGTAGCAAGCCCCCGGAAGGAGGCTTTATAAAAATACCCCAGCTCCCTCACTTCTCAGGTGGGGTAAATCTGAGGCACGTGCTCTCCACTGGTTCCCAGAGTTCCCTGCTGGGAAAGAGCTGCAGGTGTCCCTGGAGGCAATCTGCCTGATTATGCACCTTGCATTGGCTGCCTCTCCTTCCCTGACCCGCTTCCTCACTTCCTGCGTCTGATGAGTCCTGCAATCATCTCTCTAATAAACTAGTTGCACTTAAAATTTTTCCCTCAGGATCTGGGGAGACCCAAACTAAGCAGAGTTAACCCAAACATTCTGAATGTGTAGGTGGTGGGTCAAACAGAGTGGGGCCATTGCTACAGTGGGGTATTAGAGTAGGCTGCAGAGCCCATTAGGGATGAGGGCTGTTGTCTTAGCTAATGTCAAGCTAATACGAATATAGGAAAGGATCCACCCAGCTGGGAAGGCACCCCTTTAAATGCTTCCACCCTACACACACACACACATACACACACACACACACACACACGTAACTAGACTGCCTCTGTTTGGGAAATATTTGAGCAGAGGGAGACCCTTACAATATCTGACAGAATCCATCTCAGTCTTGGGCACACACAAATCTCTCAAAGAATAAGAAAATAAAGAAATATCACCTACCATAAGAAAGTTTGTGGTAAAAAACAACATCCCAATTCTGCAGAGTCTCTGCAAATGTTTTCCTGCATGGGCATTTGAGAAACCTTTAGGAAATCTCTCTTAAATAGATGCAATAAGATCCAAAAACACATCGCAAGATGTTAGCACTGGGGAAATCTGGGTGAAGGGTCTGTGGGAACTCTCCATAATATCTCTGCACCTTGATTGTAAATCGAAGACTGTTCCAGAATAAAACAAAAACAAGGCAAGCCTAAACAAAACAAAGATTGCATCTATGAAAGAATAGCTCTGAAATCAGAAAGTACTTTCAGTAGGAAAAGCAAATATGATCATCAAAATATCAAAATGTAGTGGAGGCCAAACAATGGTTTGGATACTGCCAAAATCCAGATTAGTCATTTGGAAGATCAGTGTGAGCCGTTTCCCCCAAACTTAGAAGAAAGGGACGAAAAGATAAATATGATGAGACAAGAGAGGAGAAATACAGGATGAGTCCTGGAGGCTCCATAAGCTCCCATTTGGAATTCTAGAAAAGAGTGAACAGGACAGATGGAGGAGAGGCAATAATGAAGGAAATAACAGAAGGAAAATTCCCTCAACTGTAAGCAATGGACCCGCTCCCAGGGATGGTAAGGCAGTGCTGGCGGGGAAACCTGCAATGAGCGGCGCTGTGGACAGGCGCCAAAGCTCAGCCCCCAAGCCACACCTGAGCCTCTTGGCATCTGGCCAGGTGGACATAGCAGAGAAGAAATTCGAAGAGCACTGGCTTGTTGGGGTTGCAACACAATAATCGAAGCTGTGGAAAGTCCAAGATTCCTGGCATCGCTCCCGGGGACCTAAGCATTTGCAAAAGTCCAGGACACCCAGAGAATGTAAAGGAATGCTGCTGAGCATCACTGCACCAGGAAAGGAACAGAGCTGGGGCAGTATTGGAGGGGGTTTTCTTTGGGGTGGGGATGGGGGATGAGGATTAGGTCCCAATGCCATGTTTCCTCATCCCTTCCAATGTCTCCCCCTCCCAATCCCATCACTCTCCCTATCCAGGCTGCAATGCTTAGATGACTTTGGACTCATCCTGTGACCCCTCAGGTCTACTGGTTTCCAGAGGATGACTTTTAATGACTGGAGTCTCCCTCATATCCACCCCTTCTTCTCCATCCCCACAGCTTCAACCCAAGTCTAAGCTGTTGGATTATTTAACAATATCTCACGTGGTCTTCATGCTTCCAGCCTCTGAAACTCAACAGTCCACTACTGCCAACACTTGGGCCAAACCTGTTGTTGCAAACTCAGATGCCCACAGTGATATAAACGTGCGAAGCAAGCAGCGTTCATAATAGAGGGTGGTGAGGACTGTGGTAAACTGGAAAGCAAGTCCCCTGACTAAAGGAAACTCTCACTATTCACCTCCAGCTCCCTGTTCCCCCTGGGAACATTGACCCAGCAAGCTTGGATCCTCCAGTTTTTAAAGAAAAATGAGAAATTCGGACTTTGTTGGTAAAAAACAAAAACAAAACCCTGGTTCTTAAAAGCTGCCCCTCGAAACCACCATTTTACTTTACATCTCTATGAATTTGACTTCGCTTGGTACTTTGTATGGGTGCAATCAGACAGTATTTGTCCTTTTGTATCTGGTTTATCCCACTTAACATAATGTCTTCAGGTTCATCCATGTTGTAGCAAGTGTCAGAAGATCCTCCCTTTGTAAGGCTGAATAATAGTCCATCGTGTGGCCACACCACATTTTGTTTATCCAATCATCCATCAATGGACATTTGTGTTGTTTCCACATCTTGGTTATTGTGAATGATGCTGCTATGAACATTTTTGTACAAATATTCTGTTCAAGTTTCTTCTTTCAGTAGCTTGGGACATATACTCAGAAGTGGGAATTCTGGATCACATGTTCATTTGATGTTTAATATTTTTGAGAAAGTCCCATATTTTCCTAAATCATACAGTTTTTTAAACAGCGAACTCTTACTCTAATGGGTAGTATTTGTAAGGAGGGCACGTATTGCACGGTGCACTGGGTGTTATACGCAACTAATGAATCATCGAGCTTTACATCAAAAACCAGGGATGTACTGTATGGTGACTAACATAATATAATAAAAAATATGATTATAATAAATAAATAAATAAATAAGCAAACAGCGAATTCTATGGTACGTGGATCGTATCCCAATTTCCTTTTAAAAAGCTTGAGCAATACAGAGGAAATGATGTGAAATGTTTTATAAGGCAACTAGGCTGGGGTCTTCAAAACACCAATGTCATGAAAAATCAAAAAACATAGGGGAAAATTTGTACATTAAGGGAAAATAAAGAGACCCAACAACAACAACAAAAATTGGTGAGGGAATGTGGTGGACACTGGAGGTTAGGTCACCCAATACCCAACCCCAAACCCTTTCTTCCCTACCTTCTCTGCTATAAAGCCTGGAAAGGAGTGGGTGAGGACGACTCAATTTCCCAGCCTCTCCTGTAGCTCAAGGTGGACCTATGACACAGTTCTAGCCAGTGAAATATAAATGGAAACTCACTGAGAATTTCTGGGAAAGCTTATGTTTTCGTATCACCCCTTTCTTTTTGCCTGAGAACTGAGAGATGAGAACAGAAATAGAACAGCCATCTTGCAGCCACAGGTAAAAAGCTCAACAGCAAAAGCAGCAACACGTTAAGAAGAGAGTAATGGAAATCCAAACCTGAGTCCTTGATGCCATCATAGGTCTGCCACACTAGCCCTGGACTCCCTCTACCCCTGGTCTTCTTGCTATGTGAGATTTTAAAAAACATAATAATAATCCTTTAAGCAAGTGATAGATTTTCTGTTATTTGCAGCCAAGTGCATTCCTGAGTATTACAGGAAGACTTCCAGAAAGATGGCAAATTGCTTCACCTCTCTAAGCCTCAGTTTCCTTATCTATAAAATAAGAGTAATTGTGAGGATTTGATGAAGAAACATCATAGGGTTGATGAGAGGATGAAAGTAGTTACTTCTCGTAAAGCACTTAGATAAGAGCTTACCTATAAAAAGGTAATAACCTAATACATGTTAGCTGTTATTACGGTTACTATCATTATTACTATTAGTAATGTTTTTATTGCAGAATGAGAGAATGTTCATGAAACCCCACTCTCTGAAGCCCATGGAACTGATCAAAAGGAGCCCAAGCAGAGACAGAGTCTCCAGTCACAAACTGAAGCAACATCTATGAACCCATTCTACAGATGCTGGCTTGTGAGGTGTGGCCCAGACCAAAGGGAGACACTGGGAGGCAGTGGGGTTTTGTGGGTAAGAACAAGGACTCTGGAATCAACGTAAATGGATTTTACTCCTGGATCTATCACGTATTAGACCGAAATGTTGAATAAGTCACGTCACCTTTATGAGCATTTTTTTCCTCATCTGTAAAACAATGATAATAGGAGTCCCTAACTCAAAAAGTTGTAGAGATGATCAAATGCAGTGCACAGCCCAGAGCCTGGCCTCTAGGTAGCACACCATATTATCCACCCCGGAATGCATTAGCTACTGCTGTTGCCGTTCTTGTTACTATTATTGCCAGAATCCTGAGAAAGGTGTTTGATAAATACTTGGTGGGATCATGGTGAATGAACGGACGAGTAGATGGATCCATGAATGGACAGATCAATGGTTCAATAGATGGATGGATGGACAGACTCTCCTGGAGGTCAGGGAGTTGGTATTTAGAATCCCCTGTTGGTCTGAGAAGGGTTAACAACCTCAGTACGTACACAGCCCCATTAGTTATAGAACCTGTCTGGCCTCCCTCCTCTGCCCCCACAGAGTAAAAGAGATATCTTTGATTCACAGCCTCAGTGTACATAGCACCCCTTTGAAAATCACTTCTTAACAAAACTCTGAAAGAAAAATACATCTTGCCACTGCCATGAGAATTATAGGTTGTCAGCAGCCCAGCATTAGTGCCGATCCCTAGACTTTATTTATTTTTAATAATAAAGTTGCTGGGCCCTTCGGTAATGGGGGCCATGCCATCTCTGAATCTCCTGACTGCTGTCTGACAGGGAAGGGGACCACCTATACGGCCCTACCCCAAGCAGGCAGGCCAGCTTCAAGCAGACAGCGCCATGAATCATAATTAGCTGCCACCTTCAAATGTGGGTGTGGAGGGTGAGGGGCAGTGAAGCCCACACCAACCTCAGGCACAAAGACAAACCTCAGCTTGATTCACTGCAAGGTAATTACAGGGACTGTCAGACGTTGGTGTCAGCTTTACTTTCTAGTCAAAGAAGCTGCAGGAACCTAAAAACTCCAACATTCAAAAATAATCACTGAATTCCCACCGCGAATCTGTGGTCCATCACTCAGCAAATAAAGACGTTTGCAAAGTACTTTGTTTCTTTCAAACAGAACCAGAAAAACTGAGTTACTGCCTTTTCAATGATCTACAAAAGGGAGGGAGAGGAAAAGTAGGGTTTATTAAGCATCTACTATGCACCACACTAGACATTTGACGTGTATTTCTTCATTTCCATTGCCCATCTTCATGGGGCTGGAGGTATAGCTCCTCTCTTACAGGTGAGAAGACTGAGGCTGAGGAGTTAAATAATTTGCCTAGGGCACAATGGTGAGAATGGGATCTGTACCCTTACATGTATGACTCCAAAGCTGCTGTGGGTTTCCAGAAGCCCTCGCTGCCATCTTGGTAGCCAGTGCAGCCTGCGACTGATATGGTTCCCTGTCACAGACGTGCCCACAGTGGTGTCCATTCCTGTAGACACTCTGCCCCAGCCAAACAGATGATTACACTGAGCTGGCCTGGGCCTGTTGTTCACACATTCAAGTCAGGGTGCCAGGAGTGAGAAAGCTTCCAGATCACCTGTCTACACACCATGTCTCTGACTGGCCCCTTGAACCATGTTCCAGGGTTTCACTCCAGCAGACCTATGGCCAGACACCTCTACCTAGCTCCTCCCACCCCAAACCCTCAGGGCTGGCCCAGCCCCGCCCAGGTCCCTGGCTTATGACCACATCATCTTTCTTCTCTTCTCCCTAAAACAGCTATTTATTGAGTGCCTTCTCTGAACCACACCTAATGCCAAGTTCTGAGGCTCCAGCAGTAAACAAGACAGCCACCGCTATAACCCTCATGGAGCTATTAGTCTAGGGAAGGAGACAGACACTAAATAATCAGAGACCAAACATCTCCAGAATCATCTACTCAAAACATAACACCCCCACTGAATCTAACAGAGCAATCAGCACTGAGCGAACATCATCCCACGGAAGATCTCAGTTAACCCTCTACAAGCGTCTATGAGTTAAGTATTAATATTATTCCCAGTTTACAGATGGAAAAACTGAGTTCGAGAGAGACTAAGTAAGCCCAAGAGCTCATGGATGACAAGTGGGGGAGCCAGGGTATGAGCCCAGGCAGTATGATTCCAGAGCCTACCCTTAAGGATGCCCAATGATGTGTCCTAGGATGATGGACTCAAGTAGCCAAAAACCTCATTTATTTAAAAACAAGTTTGAAAAAATAATTCAGATGCAGGCCAGCATACTTATGCTAGCCAGACAGCATCTTTTAAAACAGCTTGTTTTTACCACTCGATAGGTGTCTGGGTGGCCCTAGGCACAAATCAGAACTCATTCCTTTGCCAGGAGGGGGGAACAGAGGCTGAGGATAGAGGACAAGCCCTCCTGACAGCCCTTGGCAGGCCCAATCCGTCTGGCCGGCTAGTGTCCCTTGCAAGAGGCTACAGCTGATGCCCCCTCTCCTTCCAAGCAGCGGGTGGGGCTGATCCCTTTGTGCAGACAGCAAGCAATTGATTTCAGATCTCTCTCCCTCTCTTTCTCTCCCTCTCTCTGGATCCCAGAAACCCATCAATTACCCATACACATGAGGCCCATTCGAAGGATGGATATTACCTTCTGCGCTCACAGCAGAGCTGCGCATCTCTATCCAAGCACAGATGGAAGACAAGGGTGTGGGGTTAATTGATCAAGCAGCACCGGCTCCTAGGCAAGGGTTGGCATAAAATGGCTCATTTCACAGATGCACAGGCCCCTTGCTCGCCAGTCTCCTGTGACTAAACCAGGTCACTAACACGCTTTTGAACAAACACACCCGAACTTACACATTGGGGTTCCTCTTGTGTCCTCCAAAGTGGTCACCTTGGAACACCCCACTCATCTCCCTCTGCTCTGCAAACATGTGTTGAATATGAACCAGACACAAAGCAAGCAGTAGGGCTGGGAGACGGGGTGAGGGGGGGGTCACATAAAATTCAATGCAACTTAGTTCATTTCAATCCACATTTCTTGAGCACCTACTGGGTACAAGGCCCCAGGGTGGACAATTAGAATATGAAGGTAGATCCTACCATCAGAAATAGGAGAGACAAACAAAGGGGTATCCAGAAGGTGGCAGAGTGTGAGGAGGGCAAGAAGCGGAGGGAGGGTAAAACACAGGTTGGGGGACAATACAAGACAGATGGTGCTTAATACTAGAAGTGGTAGTGGGTGTTAAGCTCAGAAAGACAACAAATGTCATAATAATTTTATTTCCTCTAAACTGATCTCAGGTCTCAGCTTACAGAGCTAGTAGGAAATTCATACCTGGGGTTCCTTTCTTGTCCCCCAGGATCCTATGAAGGTCCCAAGGATCTCACATGGAGACAACTTTGGGGATGTCCAGTGGTCATAGGTCCACACTGGCTGCCTTTGTTAGGGATATTGTCCAAGTCCTTGGGTTTCCTTGTTGACAGATGGCAATGCTATCTCCATACCATGCTGGGTTCAAGAAACTGCCCAGAACTGGGACCCCCAATGCCAGGGACCCAGCCTCTTTAAAATCCCCTCTTGATCCTGCTACCTCCAGGAATTCCCTTCTCCTCACAGAATCCCATGTCTTTCCTGGTCTTCGGGAATTTTCCTTCTCTCTTCCTGTCTGTCTCTCTCTCTCTTCCTGTCTGTCTCTCTCTCTCTCTCTCTCTCTCCCTACCCACCCGCCCCCTAGTTCTGTCCACTTGGTTCTACTTTAACTCCACCAAAGGCCTCTCTCCCTCCCCACTTGGCATAACCCCCCTGAACTCAGTAAGCCTGGGTTTTCAAAATAACAGAATCAGGAAAGAGACCCTTCTTTGAGCAACTTCTTTCATCCTACAACACAACCCTTCCTTAGCAGGAAAGACAAAAGCCTCTTCACCTTAGAATAGGGAACGCAAGAACACAACACAGATTAATGTATTAAGTTATCCTATCTGTCAAAGGAAGACTCAGAAACAGAAGTATTTAAAAAAGAAAAGGAAAAAAATTTTTCTGGCAAAGAGTGCAAGAGAGTCAGGCTTCAGAAGGACTGGCTCACCAAATACAAAACACAGCAATTATTTCAAGGAAAACAACTGCAAAATCACCTAGTTCACTGGGTTTGCATTAGTTCGTGTGTGACGTGAAAACAACAACTTTCTCACATGATTATCATATTCACAAAAGTATCTTCACAGATCGCAAGAGCCAGAGCCAAGGACAAAATTGTCTTTGTTAGTCCAGATATAAGGGAAATATTCAAGGATTTATCACTTGCAAGGCCCTAATATTTTGGGTTTGTCTCAGGGTTTATGAGTCTATAACCGTGTCAGCTCAGGGTCTTTTTCCCCAATGTATGTGAAGCCGGGAAAAGTGGCTATTTTGGCTTCTACAGACCATACAACCTATGGGGAAAAAATGCAGTGGGAATCCAAATGAGTTGATCAGAGGAGATCATAAAAGAATTAGTATGGGAACTTAAAGTGCGGGCAGTTTGGGCAACTGGATGGGGGAGGGAGGGCACAGACAGAGGGACAGACACATTCACCCAGCCCAATGGCTCACACTGGGTGATGGGAGCTGGGAAGAGAGGCTGCAAGAGCTGGCTGAAAGTCAGACCGAGGACAGTGGCTGGGCTTCTCTGATACCTCAGCTGTCCAGAGTGTGCCAAGGATGGCAGCTCCGTGCCAGCGCCTCAGAACCCTAAAACATTAGCCAGACATGGAGGCCATTTAATCTAACGTTTTCCAACACAGGTGGGGGACACTGAGGCCAGAGAGATTAAACGTGTCCCTGCAGTATCTACAGCAACAGCACGTTCGGCCTTCAGGTCAGGGGACTGAGGGGTGGGGGAGGCGTGGGTTTTTTAAAGGAGTAAGAAGACACTGAGAGTCGGGTGTGGTGCATCAGGCAAGGACCAAGGTGAGCCAGGCCCACTTCCTGCTCACAGTTTTAAAGCTTAAAGGATAAAGACAGGAAGGAGAGCAATATTCTTACACGGTTAACAGCCACTAAAGGCCATTCCCAGGAGAGCCCAAACACTGTGAACAGACTGACTGGAACACGGACACAGCCTCTGGAAGGGGTCAATCCTCATTGTGGCAGTTACACTCTGGGGTCTTCTTTTTCTTCTTATGTACTGCTCATTTTAATTAAAAAATAATAATCTGCTCACTCTGAAACATGTAAACAATAAAGAAGGAAATGGAGCAAAAAGCGAGGGCCCCCCTTTAAGAGCTAAACCCAATCCCACCCTCCTCCCCAAAGACAAATGATCTTAGCAATTCAGTGTCTACTTTTCCAGATGTCTGCACCGATTCACCAATTTGTATGCATACAAACTCATTTAATGAAGGGTTTTTCTATTCAAAGGGCATTATGCAATATATTATTCGGTTCTGCTTTTTCTCTACTGAACTTGGCATCACAAATGTCTTTTCTTTCCATGTCGTATACTTGACCGCTTTCTTTCAAACAGCTGGAAATTATATCGTGTGGGTGCCGCATAAGTGATGTAAATATTCCTAACTAATGCACATTTAGGTTACTTTCCAGTTTCTGACTAATGTAAACAATGCCACCATGCGTGTGGACGTTTTCGTGCATATATGCGTACATCCTACAGAGGAGACCCCCAGAAGTGAAGGGCTGAATCGGTGAGTATGTATACTTCATACTCCGGCACCAGCACGGTTCGACAAAGAGGTTCATTTTGTTCCCCCCTCACTAAATAAGGAATTAATGACATCTTAAGAATATTTGTCAGGGGTGCCTGGCTGGCTCAGTTCGTAGAGCATGCAACTCTTGATATCGGGGTCTTGAGTTTGAGTCCCACGCTGGGCGTAAGGATGACTTAAGAAACATAGTAGATAGGGGCACCCAGCTCTTGATTTCGGCTCAGGTCATCACCTCCAGGTCCCGGGATCGAGCCCCACGTGGGGCTCTGTGCTCATCGGGGAGTGTGCTCATCAGGGAGTGTGCTTGAGGGTTTTGTCTCCCTCTACCTCTGCCCCTCCGCCTCCCAGCTCACACGCATGCACTCTCTCTAAAATAAAATCTTTTAAAAATTCTAAAAATAAAAAATAAAAATATTCCTCAGTCTGATATGTGGCAAATAGTATCACATCACGATTTGTGCTACTTCAATTATAAGGCTGAATTGAATTTTTTACAATTCCAGTATAATTAGCATATAGTATTCTATTAGTTTCAGGTGTACAATATAATGATTCAATAATTCTTTACATTTGGGTCTATCGTTGTGTAAGTTGGGGTCCTCTGAGAAGCAGATGCCAAGACGGGATGGACAAGCAAGAGTCTTGCTGGGGGAAATGCCACAGGAGGACAGAGGGAGGTGGGGAGCAGGAGACAGGAGAGCCTTCATACCCACATCCAGGTCTCCCACTTGTGAAAGGAGAGGGGGAAGGATGCAGGATGACTCTCAGATCACAATGCTGCTCTGAGAAAGCCTCGAGCAGACCAGTGGCAAATTTCCAAGGTGGCCCGTGTCAAGGACCCCACCATGCTCTGTCACTGGCTGGGAACAGCCTAGGGGAAGCATGGCTGGGCATAAGCACTGTGGTAGATCCAAAGATGCTCTAGCTTGCGGCTGTCAATCAGCTTTTTCCCCACCGAAAGCTCTCTTGAAGGGAGATCTGACCAACCCACCTCCATAGCCACCACTGTAGTCATTCTTCTAGAAGTTACCTGGCCATACCCTTGGCCTGGGTTTTCATTACAGATCTGCAGAAATTCTTCATATGTTTGGTATAGTTCTTGGTTGAATATGCTGCATGTATTCCCTCCTACTCTTTGTTTTAACTCTGACTCTGTGTTTTACCATATAAAAGGATTTTAAGTTTTAAAAAATTGTATAGTAAAATCAGTTATTTTTTTCCATTAAGGCACCTGTGTCTTACTTAAGAATGCTATCTTCTTTTTCTTTTAAGATTTTATCTATTTATCTGAAAGAGAAAGAGAGCAGGTGCAGGTGGAGGGGCAGAGGGAGAGGGATAAGCAGACTCCCCGCTGAGCAGGGAGTCTGATGCAGGGCTTGATCCCAGGACCCTGGGTCATGACCTGAGATGAAGGCAGACGCTTGAACTGACTGAGCCACCCAGGCGCCCCTAGAATGCTGTCTTCTTTTAGTAGAAATAGAAAATGAGAGGAGGGTGCCATTACTTTCTCTCAACTTTTTCTGGCTCCATGGTACATTATGGACATAAATTTAGTATAAATGATTATATTATGCACTGACCAGGCCTTGATTAAGTTTGCTTGTCATAACTTCTAGTTTTTTACCATCTAACTATTACAGAATATGCTTCCATATTACAAAATGTTTTGAAATCAATGGCTGGGCTTTATTTGTTCAAGTCAAAGCCCATTTATGCAAGAAAAACTCTACAACCAAAGACATGAGCAAAATTCAGCATGTAAGAGAAGAAAGTGATGTTGTTTCTATGGTGGGCTGGGCCTGATGATATGAGACCCCAGCTAGCAGCAAGGTGTTGGGAAGGAAGAAGAGGAGCCTGTGCTCAGAGTGCCCTGCTTCTACCCTCAGAGAGTTGGAGGGCCAGTTCTGAGGAAGATGACCCACTCCACACATGCCTGGATCATTCCATCACAGCCTCCTTTTGGTTTTCTCTCTAGCAGCTCTCATAAGCTCTATTTGTTATATTTATGGCTTGGAAGCAGGGGTTTCCTGACCACTTCATGGCTCTCTGGTGGTCAGGTGGTTGTGGGATATCTGCTGACCACTAGCCCACTTGGAGAGGGATTTGAGGAGAAAGGGTCCACCTTGCAGGACCACAGGAAGCAAGACCTTCCACTGCCCCACACTTACCTATTCTCTCTTATCTTCCAGTGTCACAGTCCTCCTCCCAGGAGCCTCGCAGGGGACAGCCCAGCATGTCCCCCGATGCCCTCTTCCAAATCCACCCTCCCTTGGCTTCTCCCAAGCCCCCACCCTTCCCCCAAGACCACAGCAATTAGCCCCAGACAATTACCAGTGATCCGGGACTGTCCTGATCTCACATTTTTATGTCAGGATGAATATGGATTCTGAAGTTGATCTTATTGTGAGGGTTTTATGAGGGAAAGATTAAATCATCCTCTGATGTGTGCTTCATTAGGCCCCAAATCCTTGAAGAGTCATTAAAGCACCTTCTCATTGAAATGCTCTCAATCTCAGCCTGATGGATATCTGCAGGAATAATCTCTCCATTATTTGGGAGCTAAACTGGCTAGGAAGCTCTGCCAGATGTGATTTTGCAGCAGTCCTTTAAGTCTGGCTCCTTTGTGGCTTGTGGCCCTCGTGACACCTCCATGAGCACAACAACACCAGGGCCTGAGCCTGTTCTGTTTTTCCCAGGAAAAAACATTCCTGCCCCGTCCTCTAAAGGGACATGTTTGCCCTGAATTGGCACACTCTCAGCATGAACCCCCCTGCTGCAGGTCTAGTCTGAGCCAGGTAGGGCTTAGTCCATGGTCAGAGCACAGCCTGGGACCAGGATCAGGGCTCAGTCTAGAAGTAGGGTAAGCTCAGTATGGAATGAGGATCAAGGCTCAGTCTATGGCCAGAGTCAGGGCTCAGTCTTAGATGAGGATCAGTGCTCAGTCTATACTAGAATCAAGGCTAAATCAGCAAGCAGGGTCAGAGCTGTGTCTGGGACCAGGGTCAGGATCCAGTCTACAGCCAGGATCAGGGTTCAGACTGTTGCCAGGGTCAGGGCCAAGTCTACGACCTGATTAACAGCCCACTCTATGGCCAAGGGCTCACTGACTGATCTTGGCCTGGCATCAACCCCATCTCAGCTCAGCCAGCATTCAAGGATTTCACACCTTATCTGAGTACTCCCAGTCTCAAATATTAACCAGACCTACTCCTAGCCACATTGTGCCAATAGCCACTGAGAAACTCAAGCTACATCAAGTGACAGAAAGCAGACAGGAGTGTCTGCAGGTGAGGATCTGTATTAGAGGCAGCATGGGGAAAAGCTGAGGCAGAACTGTAACGGGTCTGGAATGGTGGCAGAAAAAGTCGATGTGACACCAGGGCCTCCGCCTCAGAAGTCCAAGGTAAAGGCAAAGAGATCCTGCATTATTTCCAACCCTTTCCCATAAAAACTTACCACTTGTTCATCTTTCCGATTTCTGCAGCAGAAAGAGCCAGAATCTCGGGGAAGGGTCCATGCTGATGCCAAGTTTCCTTCTGATCATGGCTAAGAGGAGAGTTGTTCTGCTTTGTTTGAAGCACACCAGACTTGCTGGTTGGCCTTCAGCAAATCACTCTTCCTCTCTGGGCTTCAGGACACTCATCTGCAAGAGAAGGAGTTGGAGAGGCTTGTCTGTCATGGCCCCTCAGTTCAGCCAGATGGGAAGAGGCTGCACTGGAAGAGCACTGAAAAGGTCCCAGGCAAGAGAGTGAGCTTGGCAGGTCTAAGGACCCTGACTGAGCTTAGTGTGATTGGACATGGT
Source organism: Ailuropoda melanoleuca (assembly GCF_002007445.2). Classification (NCBI taxonomy): domain Eukaryota; kingdom Metazoa; phylum Chordata; class Mammalia; order Carnivora; family Ursidae; genus Ailuropoda; species Ailuropoda melanoleuca. The sequence goes on along the minus strand of NC_048230.1, from coordinate 61,626,831 downwards.
ATGACAGAGGACAGACCAAGGATGAGGGCAGAAGGAGAGGTAACGACTAAGCCCACAGGGCCTGAGTGCAATGGAAAGGGGTCTGGTTTTTATCCTGCAGGCAATGAGGAGCCTAAAGAGTTTTAAACAGGAGAGTGAGCACCATCGGGCTGCATGTTAGAGTGATAGCTCTGGGTGCTTGCTGTGTGCAGAATGGATCAGAGGGACAAAGGTGGAGACAGGGAGGAGACACTGCAGTGGTCTGGACAAGAAATGCCAGAGGCCTCGGCTAGGGAGGGGACAGAGGAAATGGTGGCAGAGGGATACTTCCAATAGTATTCAGTGGGCAGAATCTACAAGACTTGATAGCCAGCAGATATGGGGGTGAGGGAGGGCTCAAGGGAAGGTGAATTCCAAGGCTCTGGCTTGCAGAACGTATGGACAGTAGTGAAACCCACTGACATGGGACAATTGGAAGAGCAGGGTTGGTGAAGGAAAGTGATGGTGAATTCCAACCTAGCATTGTTGAGTTCAAGATGCTCATGGAACTTCCAAGTGGAGGCTTCGAAGAATGAATTAAGAACGTAGGCTGGGAGTTCAGGTGAGCAGCCTGGGCTGAAGACAGGACTTTGGGAGACTTGAGACTTTACCCAGGGATAACGTATAGGGACAGAAGAGAAGGGGACCCAGGATGGAGTCTTGGGACACCCCAACATTTAAAGAACCAGCAGAGGGAGAGAAGTCAGCAAAGAAGCCTGAGAAGGAATAAGAAGAGGTAGGGAAAACAAACTTGAAGAGGTGATGTATGTATTGGGAGCTAGAGAGAGAATGATATTGAATATGGCCAAGAGACAGGATGTGAGAACTGGAAGAATACAGTGACCATAGAGGCCATCAGTGACTTCAGAGAAAGTGGTTTCTGGAACACTTCTAGGGACAGAAGCCAAACTGATAAGGTAGAAGGATTCACTAAGGAGGTGGATGTGGAGATCGGAAGTGTAGACAACTCTTTAGGAAGGTTTTCTCTGGAGGGGATAAAGTAGGATCATAGCTGGAGGAAGGCATGGGGTTTGAGGCCAAGAGGCGTGGTCTAAGCACAGAGGGACTCCATGTGTGTAAATGCTGGTGGGAAGGACCCACTGGAGAAGGAAATTAAAGGTATAGGAAAGAGAGCTGTTGGGGTAAGAATGGGCCATTGAGTGTCTGGCACTTACCATCATACAAGTCACTTCCTAGCCACTTCTAGTATTTAATTCTGTCAACCTGCCTGTGGCTTCACATAACCATGCTTACTTCCCTCACAGCACTTCCCACCGTCAGTAAATTATTTTAATTATTCTTTGGCTTGTTTATTGACTCTTTCCCACAGATCTCAGCTCCAGGAACTTTCCAGTCCCCGTCACTTCTATCTTACCTTGCTTGATTTTTTGTCATGCCCTTAACACTGCCTGATACTATATTACTTGTTTGTAACTGGTTTTGGTCTGTCTCGTCCACCAAAAATGTAAACTCCAGGGAAGGTGGGACTAAGCCTGTCTTGTCTCCACTACACCCCGGCACCTAGCACTGTCCCAGATCATAGTAGGTACATAATCCATGTATGGAATGAACAAATGAAGGAATGATCTAAGAAAGGCTTGTGAGAACTACAAAGTCAAGTTCAAAGTGAAGGACAGGGAGAAGAGCCTGACACTGATCAAACCTGTACCATCTACCACGTATATGGTTTCATCTACACTTCATAGCAACTTTTTGAGGTAGGAATGATTGGCCCCTTTTCAGAAATGAAGAAATTGGGCTCCAAAGCAATTTTAAACACTGTCAGAAATCACACAGCTAATATGTGTGATTAGCACTAGAACTGAACGCCAGAATGTTTGGTTTACTTGTTTTTCTGAAAAACCTGAGCTCATTTCCTGCCCCCTACCCACGGCCTCTGGGGATGATCACAAATCCCTCCCTCCACCTGTCCTCAGGCCTGCAGGCCTGGGAGAAGAGACTGACAGTCCAGTGTGTGCTCCAGCACCTGACCCCAGCCGGTAGCAATGCGGGAGGAGGGGAGCCCTCCACAGGGTGGTGGCTGGGGCTGAGTGGAAGGACAGTCAGGAGACAGATTTGAGAGAGAATCTGGGCAGCACCCAATGGGTGCAGGGATGTGGCGGCAAGAAAGAATGAGATGTCCACCGTGGACTCCCAGGCTTCAGTGCTGCCGAAGGCTGAGACCCAGAGAAGAGAAGGGGCAAGTATGGTAAGGGAGGTGGTAGGAAGGGAATGGTCAGGCCTGTGGACATCCAGGTGGTGGTGTCCAGTATGAAGCTCAGGGGAGAAGTCCAAGTTGGGAATGGTCAACAGAGCCATCATGGTGGATACTCTTGGGGAGGCAACATGGTGAGAGGGAGGGCCCGAGGTAGGCAGAAGGTCTGTGAGCATGCTCAGAGGAGCAAGCAGTCAGTAAGGCAGGAGGAGAGAGACCCTTCTGAACTATGTAGCTGTGGAGACAAAAAATAAGACAAATGAGCTTTTCTGTGTGTTCACTCAACAGAATATTTTACAGCCTCCCTGGATAAACAAGCTGTCATCTACCACCAAACCCTCTATCAACTGAAGCAGCTTGGGGAAAAGATAACACTGCAGGTTTGGATACTCTTAGCTGCTGTGCCTAATTACTACACAAGCAAACAAACCCAGAGAATTGGAGGCAAGAGGGGTTTTCCCGCTGCCTAGGGAGAAGGGACACCTCCCCACTCGGGGGGGGGGGAGGATGGAAGACAAGCACAGACATTTACTGAGCACCTACTATGTGCCAGACACTTGGCAATGTCATCTTACAGTATAAGAGGCATCATCCCCATTTTACAGATGGGTAAACAGAGGCTGAGACTGACAATGCACCTAAAAGATTCACCCCAGGGTCTTCCCATTGCATTTCATAGTCTCCCTGGAAGGTCCAGGTCTGTTCCCTCCCCTCTTTCCCCAATCTTGCAGAATCAAGGCTAAATGCCATGTTCCTGATTTTGCAGCTCTGTTTACTATTCTTTTCATAGGATGTCTGTTTGCAAGAAATAAAACTGCTGGGTTCAGCAGCAGAGCATTAACTATAAAGGAAACTACTAGTAAGTGCATGGACTTCAGGTCCCAGAATTACTGTGTATTCAAAGCAGATTTCCAAAACATCATTTGACATAGATGGTAATTCCAAGGGAACCCATTTGCCTCTTTCCTCCTGCCCTGCCCCAGGCACATATGTCCAAGGTCAACTCAGGAAGAGGAAAAGGAGGCTAGGGAGCTGCAGAAGAACTAGACTGCCCCTCAAGGAGATGTCAGCAGTCTTCTGACACAGGAGACAGACCAGCTCTCCTTTCTGACCTTACAGATGGGGGAATAAAATCCAGAGAGGAGCAGTGAACAGAGTGTGACAGAATTAGATCCCAAGCCCCTTGCCTCCTAGCCCACAGTGATCTTCCCAAGACAACCCGTGGGTTCATAAAAAGCCAAGAAATCCACTTATAAGAAAATTTTATATATGTATTACTAGTAAGATTTAAATTAATTTTTTTACTTCAAAAAAGAATCCCAATATGTATCTTCCAACGCAAATGTGCAAAGACCACATTTCTATAAAAAAGAGAATGAATATCCAAAGAGCAACCAGAATGTTCCTAGCACTGTCTGTCATCATTAATTTGCATGATTGTACACCACACTCCAACCACACTGGCCCTTTTTTTTTTTTCAGTCCCTTGAGGCCCTCACCCTTGTTCCTATTTCAGGGCCTTTTCAGTTGTTATTCTCTCTGCCTGGAATACACATCTCTAAGCTTATACAGCTAAAATCTTGTTGCTGAGATCTCAACTCAAATGTTACCTCCTCTGAGAAGCCTTCCATGACTACCCTACTTTAGGTAACCACACTGTCACTCTCTATACCAGTGGATCTCAAACTTGAGCATGCATCAGGTTCACCTGGAGGGCTTGAAATACAGGTTGCTGGGCCCCATTCCCCAGAGTTGCTAGTTCAATGGGTCTAAGTAGGTCCTGAGAATTTATATTTCTCACAAGTTTTCAGGGTGTGCTAACACTATTAATCTAAGAGCAATATTTTCAGAGCCACTGTTCTATAACATCACCGCTTTATGGTCTTCATAGTGTTTATCACAGTCTGAAATTATCTTGGTAATCTATTCAGTTACTTTACTATGGTCTGTCCTTCATACTGATTGGATGCTCCTGGGAATAGGATATCTGTTTGTGTGGTTCATTACAGTATCCCCAGTACCCAGAGCAAAGCCAAGTACATGGTAGATGCTCGATGAGTATTTGTTGAATAAATGAGTTAGTGAATGGGTAGGTGGATGGATGGATGGGTGACAGATGATATATGGATGATGAATGGATAGATGGATGGATGATGGATGATGAATGGATGGGAGACAGAGGATTATGGATGGGTGGGTAATGGATATGTGGAGGGATGATGGATAGTGGATGATGGATGGATGGATGGATGGATGGATGGATGGATGGATGGATGGATAAGATGGGTGAATAAATGAATGGATGCTCATCTCAGCCTCTGGATTCCTGCTTCTGTACATGCCATCTTTGTTCTACACCAAGTCGATCCAGAGGTAAAACCAATCCCATCCTCAATTTCCAAAATCCCACTGAGAAAAGCAAGAATGTGGAACATTTTGCCAAAGATGTTAGAAGGCCATGGCCAGGAGACATATATTACAGAACAGCAAACGACAGAAACTCCACTTCGGCATAGCTGATTTTAAAGGCCACTGCAGCTATCCTATCACTCCAAATGGTCCCCAGCCAAAAGCCATCTTGAAGGCTTCTCTCTCCTAAACCTCCCCCTCTTTGTCCTCCTCCTCCTGCCTGCTCTTTTCCTTCTCAAAAATCTAAAAAAAAATATATATCTTTCTCATTTTCCCACGTAGAGCAGCTTAAACATAATTTTTTCATTGCTTGAGGATCCCAAGCAAACCAGTACACCTCTTCTGTCTTTAAAAAATTCCTGCATCTTTGAGACGCCTTCCTCTCCTCTAACATTCATACAATACCTCATTTCACTTGACCGTGTATGTCTGTCTCCTTGGCTCAACAGTCAAGAGATTTAGACCAAGGATCCAAGTTCAAATTCAGTCCCTTCTCTGACAAGCTATGTAAACTATGAACTTGGTCAAGTTGCTAACCTCTCTGAGCTTCAATTTCTTGATGCACTCAGGAAAAATACCAAATGTTGAATACCACCTATAATCAATGCCATCACAATATTCACCAAAAAAAAAGCCTTGCAAACTGTACAGCACCCTATGAATATTGCCTATTACCACTCTCCATAGTTTATAACTCCTTTGAAAGGAAGGCTTATACCTTCTTTGTGTTTTCATCCACCCCTCCAATGCCTTACACATGGAAAATACTTTATAAATGCCTTAAGAGATAAACAACCTTTGGATATCACACTAATGAACATTTAAAGAGGGAGTAAAACATCACCTTTTAAAACCTTCTCCCTCCCATGCTGATCTTTGCTCTGATTTGATTTTCTCTGTTCTGAAAGTTCCACCCTAATCCATATGCAGAAATTAATCTGTTTACAGAGAGGTGGCTGCCTCCCAATGGCATAGCCCAGATAACCAAACAATGAAGTGTTAGAAGGCCCAAGTGAAAAATTAAGATCTTGAGACTTTGTTTTCGACGCATTCAGCAAGCTAACCCAGTACCTCTTTGATCAGAGCTTGGTTTTTGCTGCTCTTCTGAAATTATTGTCCCTAATTACTTGGAGATTGCAAATATGCGGCTCCCCCTCAGAATCACCTGGTCACCCACATCCCTGCAAATCCCCTCTTTCCCACCGTGGGCCGGAGCCATCACTGCCCAGACCACTCTCACCTCTAGGCTCAAATACTGCCTTGGGATTACTCCACTTTTATTTTTATTTTTTCATTATTATTTTTAGGGATTACTTAATTTTAAGAGACATAAGGAGTTGCCACAATCTATAACAGAAAGGCCCTAAAGGATGGACCATTTGCCTATTAGGGGAAGAAGCAAACAGAACTAAGCCAATTCCCACCCAAGAATAGGCCTCAGGCAGCATTAAGGCCTGGACCTGCTGAGTGATGCTGTCTTAGAAACTTCACCTCTGAGTCTCCCAGGCTCGCAGCCATCGCTCAGAAGGGCACTACAGCTGTACTTTACTGGTTTGTTGCCAGAGTATCCAGGATAATCAGAAGGTTTAGGAGCACACCTGGAGACTAAGACAACGGTCATGAAAACGGCAAAGACTACCTTCTCCCGCCAGCAGTAGTGCCAGCAAAAACTGAGCATCTCCTGAAGAAACTTTACGGGCTGTACGAGACTAAATGTGTCTGGGAGTGCTCTGTGCCATCTCGTGCTTTCTATAACTGGATTCCCTCTCTGGAATTTAAATCTTGAATAGAGGTACAACGAATTCACAAAAACACAGGAGCCCACCCCACCTCACAGTGAGTCTGCTTCCTGCCCATCCCTGTTCTCCAGCCCCGTACATGTGTGGGGCTCTGAGAGCCTTCACTTTATGAGCCTCATGTGGATTCTGAATCTTGTCATATGATCCCTGGGGAAAGCAGGCCCATATTCTCTGAATTCTCCTCTAGGTTTCCCTGCTCATAGATGATGGAAACATCCAGAGAAGAGGTTGGACACATTCACCTCCAATGATGGGAGACTGAGCCACTTCCCCTTTCCTTCAGCAGCAGATATGCACCAAGAGGAGAATATACACTCTCCGCCCCAGGTCTCCCAGGGCAGGACAGAAGTTGATGGTGACTTCAAATTCAGTGACCTTTGCCTGCCTTGTGAAGTGTAGCGCCACTGTCAACTGTTCACACAATGAGCAAGAAAAGCTGCTCTCAGAAGTAGAACCATTTACCACAAGTACCTCATGGTCTTTAGCTACCCCAGAAGGAGCAGACGAATCTGCTCTGACCCTACGTCACTGAGATATATCATACTGAGAATCCCTGGAGGATGGGAAATGCAACTCTCACCAACAATTTGGGACAAGTATTGCTGCCTGAAGTTTTTTCTGTCCTCCTCAAGGAGCATCACAAAATCCATTTGACTGGGGGTAATTTAGTGTATGTGGAAGCAGACCTGCCCAGCTCCCCAGCTCCACACTTCTCTTGCCCTGGTAGAGAGCCTACAGCTTTCTTAACGAGCTCTGAGTAGGAATCTGGCCTGCACCCAGCAGACAGCCTTCCTCTGAGAAGGCTGAGGGCTCCCCAGGCATTCTGGCCAACACTTCCCCTTAGGGCACTGTGTCAGTCAGACCAGGGAACTGATGTAAGAAACAACCCCAGTCTCGGTGACATCAGGATACAAGACAGGTAAGCTCAGAGTTGTGGAAATTTCTCCTCTGAGCAGTCATTCAGGGACCCAGGTTCCTTCCCTATTATGGCTCCACTCTCCTCTCAGTGCTTGGAGTTCTCTCCATTTATCCAGTGGATGATGAAAGAGAGAATGTTGAGAATGGCACAGGAAATTCTTTTTTTTTAATGATTTTTTATTATATTATGTTAGTCACCATAGAGTACATCCCCGGCTTCCGATGTAAAGCTCGATGATTCATTAGTTGCGTATAACACCCAGTGCACCATGCAATACGTGCCCTCCTTACTACCCATCACCGGTCTATCCCATTCCCCTACTCCCCTACCCCCCTCCCCTCTGAGGCCCCCAGTTTGTTTCTCATAGTCCATAGCCTCTCATGTTTCATTCCCCCTTCTGATTACCCCCCTTTCTTTATCCCTTTCTTCCCCTACCGATCTTCCTAGTTCTTATGTTCCATAGATGAGAGAAATCATATGATAATTGTCTTTCTCTGCTTGACTTATTTCACTTAGCATTATCTCCTCCAGTGCCGTCCATGTTGCAGCAAATGTTGAGAATTCGTTCTTTCTGATAGCTGAGTAATATTCCATTGTATATATGGACCACAACTTCTCAATCCAGTCATCTGTTGAAGGGCATCTCGGCTTCCTTCCACAATTTAGCTATTGTGGACATTGCTGCTATGAACATTGGGGTGCATATGGCCCTTCTCTTCACTACGTCTGGCACAGGAAATTCTTATGGACCATGCTGGAATTAGTCTATATGGCTCTGCCCACATTCCACGGGTCAGAACTCAGTCACATGATCTCACCTAATTTCAAGGGAGTCCAGGAAATGTAATCAAGCTCCATGACCAGGAGGTAAAGGAATGCCACTGACCCCTAGCATTTTTTTGGTCATGGAGTAGGGTCAGCCTCCTCTGGGCTGTGAATTCCTCAAAAGCAGGATCTATATTTGCCTCTCTGACTCATGAACTCCAGGCTCTTGTAGGCATTTGAGTCTGTAATCTCTATCCTATTGTGTTTTCAAGTCTTCAATCACTTGCTCCCTCAATTATTCAGTCAGTCAGTCAGTCAGTCAGCAGGTGTTTGCTGACTCATTGCTCTGAGCCAGGACAGTGGGGATGAAAACAAGAGATGGCCCTGTCCTCAGACAGCTCCTAGCCTAAAGCCAAAGACAGACAAATACAGAAACACATCATTGGACATGCAGGATGCTCTGTGGACCCCAGATTTTTAAGTCTGTGCAGACACCATCAGTGTTAACCCACATCCCCTTGGCGTTCACCATTCCTATACAAGTTTCCCTGTGTGCAGGCTAGAAGTGCTGGAGAATAAATGTCCCCAGGAACAGCTTTCAACCAACAACTAGCCAGTTATCAGAGAAATACTCAGGCTCCCTCACCCCTCAGGTGGGATAACTGTGCTATGTGTTCTAAACTGCCCACCAGAGGTTCCCAGTGGCCAACGGCAGTAACCTGCTCAGTAAGGCAGCCTATCCATTTCCCTCCCTGTGCCACTGGCTTCCTCGTTGCTTCCTCGGGTCTCCTCTCAGAAAAACTACTTGCATGCACACCCTTGTCTGCTTCTGGGGGAGCCCAATCTAAGATATGCACCAATAAACAAATGGGGTGGACAGCCCTTACAGGCCTTCAGAGTCCATTAACCTGAAATGGAAATTTACTGTCTATTTGCCTGGAACGGATCAGGGAATATGTCCGAACAATTCACTAGCTTTTCTTTAAAAATGATCATAAAAATCAGGCTCAAACTAATGAAATATAATAACAGTAAACATATTAATACAGAATAATAAACATAACCACAAACACCCTGCCTGAGCAAGTGCAAGGGCTTGTGTTCCAGCAGTGGGGGCCGCCCATGCTGCGTCCTTGTGGTCTCCCCGCACACACAGGACTCGAAACCGACCTACTGCCTTCTCCTCAGGCTGTGTGTGTGTGTTTCCTGCGTCTGTAGACTGGGATGAGAGTGTTAAGGCCCAACCTCCAGTCCTGGAGAAGGAGCCACAGTAGGAATGGTCATTCAGCCTTCAGGTTGCTGCTTCCCTTTGGTCTGGTAGCTTCCCAGAGAAGAATCAAGGCAGAGTAGGCAGTTGGATAGCAGGACCAGAATTTGGAGCAGAAGAAACAAAGGGAAATCTTTTTTTTTTTTTTTAAATCGTGAGCAAAGGCTCAGGGGGCTGGAAATATCCAGGGACAATTTAAAGGGGGTGTTTTTAAAGAACCTGATAGAAGCTTGTGCTAATAGTTTGCACAGACAGAAAAAACAAAAATCTCTTTGTGTAATCTCATCATGGTCACAGTTAGGTGAGGCCAAAAATATATGTCCCCTACTTTTTTGGGCGACAAAAGGAGTAACTGGCAACATACATAAAGGGCCAGCACGGGGCCTGGCTGGCTCTCAAGAATGGCTCAATAAATGTTTCTCACTCCTCACGCCTTTCCCAGTTCTAGCTAATTAGAAGGTCCCCAGCCTGATTTTTCATTGCTAATGTTTGCCTTCCAGGATCCCATACTGCCTGCTTCTATCAAGAAGCTAAACCAATATTTCCAACCCATCAACACTTAAACACGAGGCCAATTTGTCCAATACACTGTATATTTATTTTCCAGGCTGCAATCTTTATGATGCATATTCCTGAGGCAGTTAATTTGCTCTTGAATACATCTCTTTGTGTATTGGTTACCCATTTCATTAGCTGCGATATTGAGACTGGCTGGGACATGTGGGGGATTTTTCACTGAGTGAAAGAAGGTTTTTAATAAGCCCCATCATCGCTGGCTTTATGGTGCCATTTGATGAGCAACAAATGTATTCATTTGGCAGCTGCATTCCTTAATCAGGTATTCACTGGGTAACAGCATATATAAATATGGAGAAACACAGAATTTAGGGAGCTGAGTGCAGTCATTTTCCACGGGGATTGGAACATTGTCTGTATTCACCATCAGTTTGCAGGCAAGAGCCTCTCCTTGCCGTGCATGGAATTCTGTCTATAAGCTGGCCCTGCCCAGATCTAATTCACCGCCACCTATCAAGGGCTCTCTTCCTCCTAGGGGCCAGACCCTCCAGAAGACGCTTGTCCCCTCTCCCACATCAAATAAGTCCCCGGCATTTGGGCTTCTTTGACCAATGGTACTAAACCTTTTCTGTGGCTCCCGCTTTACTTGTGCTCAAAATGCCCCCAGATTGGGGCGCCTGGGTGGCTCAGTTGGTTAAGCGTCTGCCTTCAGCTTAAGTCATGATCTCAGAATCTTGGGATCAAGCCCAGCGGTGGGGGACAGGGCGGGGATGGGGGGGATCCCTGCTCAGCACGGAATCTGCTTCTCCCTCTCCCTCTGCCCCTCCCCCCACTTGTGCGTGCTCTCTCTCTCAAATAAATACATAAAATCTTTTTAAAAAATGTTCCCAGATTAAAAAATTGCCAAAGTGTGTTAGCTCTTTTTTTAAACAGCTTTACTGAGGTATAATTGACAAATTAAAATTGTATATATTTAAGGTGCACAACTTGATGTGTTGATATACGTATACATTGTGAAACAGCCACCACAATCAAGCTAAGTCACGTACCCATCACTTCACAGGGTTACCATTTTCTTCCCTTCCGTATGTGGTGAGACCACTTAAGACCTGCCTGGCAAATTTCAAGTACACACTACAGTGTAGCCATACTGCTGTACATTAGCGCTCCAGAACTTACTCATCCTGCATGACTGAAACTTTGTACCCTTTGACCAACATCTCCCTATCTTCCCCTGTCCCCACCCTAGGCAACCACCATCCTACTTTTTACTTCTAAGAGTCCGGCTATTTTATATTCCACATATAAATGAGATCATACAGTATTTGTCTTTCTCTGTCTTGCTTATTTCACTTAGCATAATATCCTCCAGGTTCATCAATGTTGTCAAAAATGGCAGGATTTCCTTCCTTTTTAAGGCTGAATACATACATACATATATATATACACACACACACATACACACACGCACTATTGATATATACAGATATATAGATATATATGTATAGATATAGATAGATGATAGATAGATAGATAGATAGATAGATAGATAGATAGATGATAGATAGCTCAAATCTTCTTTATCCATTCAGCCTTTGGCAGACATTAGATTGTTCCCATATCTTGGCTACTGTGAATAATAATGCAATGAACCTGGAAGTGCAGATATCTCTTTGAGATACTGATTTCAGTTCCTTTGGATATATACCCAGAAGTGGTATTGCTGGATTATATGGTAGTTCTACTTATAATTTAAAAAAAAAATTTTTTTTTGAGGAACCTTCATACTGTTTACCACAGTGGCTGCACCAATTTACATTCACACCAACAGTATACAAGGGTTCCTTTTTTTCCACATCCTTGTCAACACTTGTTATTTCTTATCTTTTTGATAACAGCCATGCTAACAGGTGTGAAGTGTGTTTCTAGGAATTTCTTTTGCTTTCCTTGGGCCTGAGACAGAGGCCATTCCCCTGAAGACAGTGAGACAGTGAGTGGGGTCACTCAGGAGGCTGAAGATCAGCATATGCATGTGCTGGGTGTCCCCACTGATTAGGAAAGTGTAATAGGCCCAGCTAGACTGTCGGGGGAGGAATAGGACCCCCATCTGCTTGCTGCTGTATGCGTGGCACCCAGAACAGCGCCTGGCACATCTGTATTCTCAGCATAGGGTAAGGAAAGGATTGATCAATTAAGGGCCTGTTCTGGGTCCAGTTACTTCTAGAATGTAAGTGAAAACTCCCAGATATGCCAATGGAAGATGGCTTAGCAACCAGCAGAGTTCCCTCCCCCTATTCAGGTCAACAGTGGCCTTTCCGAGACAACACCTCCACTCCATGAACCCTGAGGATAAAGGGGGTAAAGAAAGGAGAATGGCAAAGGGAAAAGGAGCAGATGGAGGAAACCTACCTAAGCTGCTGGCAGCCATGAATAAGGAAAACCAATCTCAGTTTGGAAAGGGGAATGTTTATAAGGACTTGGCCAGGATTATAATGAAAGGAGGAATTGCATCAAATTTTGTGGAAATAACACAGATTTTTTTGGTCTTGTATCTTGAACTGCCTGAACCTCTCATTATAGTCACAGTGTCAAAACAGGCTCTAGATCAGGGACAGGCAGGCTAGGATCTCTAACACGTAGGGATCTAGGAGACCCAAGGTGAGGCCAAAGGGACATGGTGGGCTCAGGTGTGGATAGTCTTGTGCAGAAGGCAGGGCAGGACTGGAGTGCAGGCAGCAGGAGATAAGATGTCACTGCAGCCCTGGGATCCTAGTGTATGGTCCTTGCTTAAAGGAGCAGGAAGGTAGGAATCAGGACACATCTACGTGGAGTGATGGACTAACAGCTCATCTCTTCCAAGGAACCTTCCCTGACTTCCTCTCCAGAAACGAGTGCCCCTCACCAGCCTCCACAAGCCCTACACTTAGCTCTAGTTCACAGCTGACAGCTTTCCCAGCCACCCCAACCACTGAGACCTCCTTAATGGCAGGAACTACATCTCAAGGGATGTACAAAATAAAATGAAAAGGGAAGAGCCTGCCATTCAGGTCATCTGTTTGGGGAGGAAAAAAATCACTCTGGAGCTAAAAGTCAGACTTAGAGTTTTGCCACTCAGAGTTGTGCTATTCCAAAGCCCAGCAGCATGGGCATTGCCTGGAGCTGTTAGGAGGCAGCATCTTGGGCTCTGCCCAGACCTCCTGAGTCAGAGTCTGTGTATGAAAAAGATCCCCAGGTGACTTAGATCTCATTATAATTTGAGAAGCAATGGGCTAAAGAGTTGAACTTGGGTCTTTGGGACTCTAAACTCATACCTCCTTGAACTCCCACATTTCCATGTTGCTTTGAAAGTCAAACTGATATATGATGTAAATTGTCTGATATTTCTCTTTGTGCTCCCCCTGGATTGATGTGAACAAGGGAGAAAGAGAGTATTATGAGAGAAAAGGGAAGTCATTAACAGAGTGCCTACTCTAAGCCAATCACAATATTGGCAGCTGCCATGTGCATTCTCTTATTATATCACCAAAGCAAGCATGGAAGTCATAAGAATCATGGCTACCATTTTCCTGATGGAGTGAAATTGAGAATGGTTTAGCAGCTTTACCAAGTTCACACAATTTGGACTTGTTTTGTTGCAAGAAGCCGAGTAACTCAAGCAAAGAGGGGTCACTGTAAAGAAAGTAGATTACCCAGCATGCGAGGCTAGGAAACGCACCAAAACGAAAACTTACGGACAACAGTTGAGAGCCAAAGTATCTGTCTTTGTTTCTTGGGAATCCATCTTGCCCTTGAGATGGGAATTCTTGTGACTTGTTGAGGTGGCTCTCAGTAGAAGAAGAGAGAAGGAAGCAGAACAAGGAAGTGGAAAGAAGAAAACTAAGCAAGGATGCCATCCTAGGTGGAGACCAGCTTCAGCCTGATCTCCCGGGGAGCTCAAGAGCATGAATGGAAACACAAAGTTTGTTCCCTCTTGAGTAAAGGAAGCTGGCCTTTTTGACCCCATGTGAGTCAGTCATTGGCAGCTCGTGGCCAGGGACAGGGAACTAACCAACATGGCTGGCAAGCCATTAAGTCAAGGTTTCTCTGGAGGAGGAAAAACTATGAGGCATTAGCAGCCAACACTCACAGAAGCTTGAGGGATGGGGTGCCTGCCCAATGTTAAGAAGCACCAACTCTGTGTGTGTGTGTGTGTGTGTGTGTGTTCGCACCCACACGCATGCACTTTCCTGTCTTGGGGACAACCTCTACTGTAGTATGAGGCATCTTTGTATTTCTCTTTGCCCTGCTCCATTCTCTCCATCTCTAAAAGCATTCCTCCATTTGTCTACACTTGTCCTCCACTGCCTTCTAACTCTGGTGTGTACATGACCTAAAAGGACCATTCCAGCCCACAATGTCTTTTGACCAAAGGTTTCAGCTCCCATCCTCACTGCTCAAGCCTCTTAGCCAAATGTCTGAGAGTGAAATCTGATTGGCCATCCAAGTCATGGGTCCCAACCAATAGATGGGGTACCCTCAGGTCACATGCCCACCCCAGCCCAATCAGCTGAGGCCTGGAATGACATAACCAAATATGATCAAGAAAACTGGGGGATGAGCCTGTTCTCAGAAAAGTTATAGATGAAAGTGATGGAAATTTCTACTGACCATTAGCTTGAATCCACGTTCACATTTCTCTGACTCCAAAGTTTATAGTCCTGCCACATTATTTCCTTTATAGTCTAGCTGTTCAGAACACAACACCACACAGGTTCAAATCCACACTCTACCACTTGCTAATCATGAAATCTCAGGCAAGTTATATAACTTCTCTGTGCCTCTGTTTCCTCATCTAGGAGGTAATAATAGGTGGTTAGGAGGATTCAATGAGTTAATATTTGTAAAGTGCTCAGAGTAATGTCTGGCACATCATAAGCTTAATAGTAGTGGTTGCTAAATAAATGAATATAATAAGTGAATTTTTCAAATGCTTAGAAGGAGGGAGAAGGAGCTGAACAGGAGTGACCCTGTCGGGTGGAAGCTGGCCAACACTGCAGAGACTGTTGGCACACTGATGTGTCTGGGATAGAGCCCTGGGAGACAGACAGGAATGTCACCATCATGGCTCAGACAAGAAAGACCTTGCTGTCCCCTTTCCAGGACATCAGTGCCATGGCAACTGGAGATGGCCTGGGGCAGGGTGACACGTCCAAGCTCACAAAGATCCTGGCGATAGTAATGACCAATATTTCCAGTGTCCTGCTCTAGATGCTAGAGGTGCTTGTTCCAGACCGAATTTGTCCTCTCCTCCCAAACTTGTATGTCAAAGTCCTAAACCCCCACTACCTTAGAATGCGACCTTATTTGGAGATAGCATATTCACAGAAGTAATTCAGGTGAGATGAAGTCTTTCAGGCAGGTCTCAACCCAATAGGACTGGTGTCCTTCTAAGAAGGGGACATCTGGACACAGGCACAGAGGGAAGACAATTGGAAGAGCCACAGGGAGAAGGCAGCCATCTCCACGCCAAAGAAGAGACACCTAGAACCGATTCTCCCTCACAGGCTCAGAAGGAACCAATCCTGCCGACACCTTGGTCTCATCAGGCCTCCAGCCCCCAGAGCTGTGAGACATGCTGATGGTTACGCCCCCAGGCTGTGGTACTTTCTTAGGGCAGCCCCAGCAAACTCATCCAGTGTCTTTGTCTGCACTAGACACACGCTAGGCTCTTCCTCAGCCTCAGCTCAATTAATCCTCTTATCCATCCTGTGAGGTAAAGGTTGTACTGTCCTGCTTTACAGGTGAGGAAACTGAAGCATGGGGCTCCAATCACGTAGCCAGTAAAAGGCAGGGCTACACCTTATACTCCTGTCAGCCTGAACAATGCCTGGGTGCACACGGGAGGCCCTCCCTGGTTTTTGTGGCATCTTGAGACATGGTCATTAGACCAAAGGCCAAACTGACAACCAATCCAACAAAGCTTTGAGGAGGAGCCAGGACTGTCCCCACTCTGGGGAAGATCAGGTATGAAGCCAGACCCCAGGGAGAAGCAGGTCTTGCCTAAACCCCTCACATCTCAGGCTCCAGGAAGCAGGAAGACTGTGAAGCCTCCTAGCACCACCTACTTCCTGGTTCCTGCCCCATCCTCCAGAGCCATTCTTTGTTGAACACCTTGCCCTTTCTTGCCCATCTCCTTGCAAGACCCCCTGTTTCCTGAGAACCAGAGAAGTGCTCTTAATCATCCCCCTGAAGAAGGCCACGTTGGAGGCTGGCTGTATTCCTGGCAGAAAGCTGCCCGCATTGCACTAAAATAAACTCACTGACAACCCACTCTGGGCTTTCCTACGTGAGGCAGAGTAGACAATGCCATCCCTTTGCCTGAGAAATGAGAAATCCACCAACAAAAGAGGCCCAGCAGAGGGAAGTCAGAGAAGAAAGGAGAGGTGGCTGTAGACGCAAAACACACGCTGCTTTGTCTCCTAAATTACTTCTTTTAATGTATATATGATGAGCTTTTCTGATTAGCGGGGGGAAAGTTAATTTGTAGAAAACTGGGAGAACACAATAAAAGCACAAAGAAGAAAATTTAAATCATCTACAATCCCAGCTCTCAAAGATAACCACTGTTTATGTAGGGGGAAAAAAAGAATTGTTTGTATGGGTACACTGATCCTGTTTTGTTTCCTGCTTTTCTCATTTAGTATGTTGTAAAAATGTTTTCTGTGCTGAGCCAAAGGCTGCTATGTGTTCTCCAATATCCACTCTCCCATTCTCCCTTTACGAACAGAATCCTCCAAACTTTTTTTTTATTTTTATTTAAGGAATCTCACACTCCACCTGGGGCTCAAACTCATGACCCCGAGATCAAGAGTCACATGCTCCTCCAACTGAGCCAGCCGGGCGCTCCCTTTTTTTTTCTTCCAAACTTTTTAATGATTGTCAGTATTTTTTTTAAGTTTTTATTTATTTATTTGAAAGAGAGAGAGCACAAGCAGGGGGAGAGGCAGGAAGAAGAAGAGCGAGAAGTAGGCTCCCTACTGAGCAGAGAGCTCGACATAGGACTCAATCCCAGGACCCTGGAATCATGACCTGAGCCGAAGGCAGAATGCTTAACAGACTGAGCTACCCAGGCACCCCTGATTGTCAGTAATTTTTTTTTAAAACTACATTACTACAGTAATTTTCTAAAAACTACATTTCCCAGACCCCCTTCAATCTAGATATAGCCACATGACAGAGTTCTAGCCAATAGAAGGGATGCATACACTATTGCCAAATGTTGCACTGAAAGGGACATGCCCTCCATTGCTCTTTTTGTCACTTTCAGCTACTTCTCAGAGAATGACTGCCTTGGACCATGCTCTACAGATGGCAGAGCAACAAGATAGAAGGAGCCTGGGTCCCTTGGTGACCTCATGGAGCAGAGCCACTGCAAGCCCTGGACTAACCATCTCCAGACCACTACATGAAGGAGAAACTTCCATCTTATTTAATTCATTGTTAATTTGGGTCTGAATCTACATGCTAGTACGTGTCTCTAGATCTTCCTCCACAGTATAGTCTAAATGTCTGCATGTTTTTCTACCAAATGAATGTTCAGCAACAAAATGTATTGAATTTAAAAAAGTTACTGAATTGAACTGATTATAAATTTTTGGTCATTCATATTGCTTTGAAACTTTTCTTTGTATTAAATACCACTGCAATAAATATCCTTGTACAAAATATCCTTTGGGCATATTACTGATTATTTCTTAGGACACAATTATAGAGGCAGAAGTCCTAGTTCAAAAAATACAAACTTAAGAAAAAAAACACTTTTATCTCCTTGTGTTCTGTAGGAAGGTAACTTGAACTTCTACCTGAACTTCCTCTTATACAAATCTTTATTTACACAGATCTGCAAGATTCACCCCATAGCTACTTTTAGTTTTATCACCCTCTCTTTCCAGTATATATAGGAAGGAGTAAAATCGGTCACACAAGCTCCAGAGTCAGGTTTCCTGGGTTCTGTGTGTATAACTTTGGGAGAATTACTTAATTTTTTTATACTCAGGTTCCTCATTTTTAAAATAGAGTTTCTAAAAGTGCCCACCTTGTGAAGATATGAGAATTAAGTGAATAAAATGGGTAGAGCATTTAGTGCCTGCCATATAGGAAGTGGTCACTAACCATTAGCTATTATTATTTTCATTCTTTCTAGAGTTCTTTATGACATTTGCTTTTCATTAAAGATATATCTAGGGGTGCCTGGGTGGCTTACTCAGTTGAGCATCTGACTCTTGATTTCAGCTCAGATCATGATGTCAGGGTCGTGGGATAAAACCCCGTGTCGGGCTCTGCACTCAGCTCGGAGTCCACTTGTCCCTCTCCCCCTACTCTCACTCGTTCTCTCTCTGTCAAATAAATAAATAAAATCTTTTTTAAAAGGTATATTTAGATTTATGCTAGGTTAAACTTTCAATTCCTACTGCCTGCCACTGACAGCCTGAATTTTCCATTCTTAAAGTGTTTGCTTCATACCTTGATATTTTGAAATGCATTTTCCAGGCTTTCTTTTTCCCAGAAAAGAAATACACAAGTGGTATAATCTCTGTCTCTGCATAACTAAAAATATTTTTAAATTGTCAACCAATATAAATGACCTCATGTCTGGGCACAGAATTTTGGGGTAACTTCCTTCAAAGCTTTGACTCTGATTCTTTTCTCCTGCATGTAACACTGTGAAGAAATTTGCAGTCAAGTCAGTCTGATTTTTCTCCCTTTGTTTCTTTTTAAAATGTTTACCTTCAAGAATGCTTGTAAGATTGTTTCTTTATCCTTGAAATTTAAAATCTCTCCTGGAAGTGACTATGGGATGGCTTCTTTTTCTTATTTATATAGGAAGGCTTTCTATCTGTAGATTTAAATCTCCCTTTAGCTCAGTGGAGTTTTCTGTAACTGCACCTTTAGATACCGCTGCTATTGTGTGTCTTGCTGAAAAATAACAATGTTCCATGTTTCAAATCTCTCTTGCATACCCTCCATATCCTTCATAGGCCCTCTGATCACTTTCAGCTCCTTGTGTTCTGGGAGACTTCCCAGCCTCAAGGTTCATTGATTCCCTTTCCTAAATATTTCTTAAATCTGTCTACCTCTCTCCATCCCAACTACTCCCACACTATCAGATCTCCCTGCTTCTAGTCCTGTACCTCTACAATTCATTCTCTAAGGAGCAGGGGAAAAACAAAAACAAAAAACACCCGCATGTCTTTTAAAATGTAAGTTAAGTCATTTCTCTCTCTGGTTGTAACATCCTTCAGCGGATTGCATTTAGAATAAAATCCAGTGCACGTATTGCATGGTGCACTGGGTGTTATACGCAACTAATGAAGCATCAAACTTTACATCGGAATCCGGGGATGTACTGTATGGTCACTAACACAATATAATAAAAAATCATTAAAAAAAAAAAAAAGAATAAAATCCAGCCACCTCAGGCCTCCAACCAACACACTGCACGCTTTGGCTGTGTGGATCCTAAGAGTTGTCCACCAGCCTACCCAACTCTACCCTGTTGGGGTTGACAGCATTCTAGGATAGAGCTTGGAACGCTGGCAGATGCTAAGAAGGTGGGGCTTCTCTTATGCAATATACCCAAGGCACAGCTATCGGGATGAGGATAGGAGGTGTGAAGATGCGGGACAGGAGAACACAGTATGGAGGGATATGTGGTCATGGTTTGAAGGGCCATTAGATCCTAGATTCTAAAAATGTGGTAGAACCAGCAAGATAACAAAGAGCCTGTTTACTGAGCACCTACTATAGGCAAATACTGTTCTATATATAGCCCACTTAATTTTTGCATCTTTATTAATTATTCCCGGTTTGATAAAGAAACAGAAGCTCTGAGGGGCACCTGGGTGACTCAGCTGGTTAAGTAGCCGACTCCTGATCTCAGCTCAGGTCTCAATCTCAGGGTCCTGAGTTCAAGCCCTGCATTGGGCTCCGCAAAGGCCATGGAGCCTCCTTTGAAAAATTCATTAATTAATTAAAAATAGAAACAAAGGCTCTGAGAAGGTAAATAACTTGCCCGAGATCCCATGGCTAATAAAACATGAGACAAAGGTAAAATTCAGGTCTGCATGATTTCAAGGTTTCTGATCTTTCCCCATACCTTAAAGCCTCCCTAAAAAATGCATTCCAACATAGCCTCTAGGGATGGAGCCATGTGGAAGTGGAAGGCTTTAATAGGTCCTTGGTAATCATCTCCTTGCTCTGCTCCAGAGATCATCAATCTTTATATTCAACTAGGCTAAGTTTGGCTGAAGTAATAAATAGACCTCCAGATGTGTCAATCCTGGCTGGAGGACAGCTTTTTCCCTAGTCCCTTCCTATGGATCCAACATGCTTGTCACCATGTGTCCACCTAGCAGGAGGACACCCTTTGTCATCTGTTCTTCACGATCCTTGGAGATGGTAATGCCAAGAGATGAAAGCAGCCTGGATTCCTCAGTCATCACATGCAATCTCATCTATCAAATGCCCAATTGCTCTGTGTCATAAGCAAAAAACAAAACTTTTATTGTGGAAAAGCCACTGAGACTGGAGTTTTTGTTATAGCAACCAGCATTAATGACACTAATACAAGTAATATCCCAAGTTAAAAAAATTGAGGCTCTAAGAACCATGGTTTATATTCAAATATGCCCCATGTGAAGTTCAGGACTCCTGCCCCCATGGCACCTGCCCCTGGTGACGTGGAGCTGGTCCTGGCTCAGGTTCCAGCTCTCTGCAGAACTCCAGGAAAGTCACTTCTCCTCTCTGGGCCTCAGTTTTGCCATCTGTAGAATGTAAACTTCATCCTGGATGGTGGCATGGGGCACTTTGAAGGCAAGTCTTCCTGTTGCCCACAGCCCAAATCCATCACTCCAAAGGGACTCTATGTAGAGTCACCACCCACAGTTTTTGGGTTCATTGCAAGAGGAGGGTCAGAACTTTTTATTTCCAAAAGAGTTATTCCAGCTGATTATGTAATCATCTACATTTAGAATGCCTTTACGGTAACCATGGCAACCATGGCATATGTGTATGTTTCAAACTTTGTTCCCAATCTGCTGATGAGGATAAAGAAATGCCTCTTTGTGTGGACCTTACAGGGCTGAGCTGGTTCTGCTCCCTCCTCTGTGGGGCTTAGCTTGGCTGCTGGCTATGAGGAGCCAAGACCAGGAAGGGAAGGGCTTTCCTAATGGAGGTGACCAATATCTGAGCTCAATTTTGCCAGATGAACTGAGGTGTTCCAGGCACAGAAGAGAGAGAGGGAACTCTGGTTGGAAGGTAGAGCATGTGCGAAGGCCTGGGGGAATGAAGTGCCTTGCTGTGTCCAGGAAACAAGCAGATGGGTATTTCTCGGGTATACAGATGATGAGCAAACAGTGGCAGAGGCTGGGGAGGTAGACCATCAAGGATTTTGTATGCCAAGTTCAGGAATTTAGATTTGATTCTCAACCCAACCCCACTCCCCCATCACCTCTAGACGTTTTGAGCCAGCATCTCCCAGGGTGGACCCAGGCATCCACATATCTTAAGGCCTTTCCAACAATATGGTGGTCCCTCAAAAAATTAAAAACAGAACTACCATGTGATCCAGCAATCCTACTTGTGGGTATATATCCAAAACAGTTGAAAGCAGGGTCTCAAAGAGGCATTTATACACCCGTGCTCATAGCAGCATTATTCACAACAGCCAAGAAGTAGAAGGCACCTAAGTGTCCGCTAACGGATGGAAGGATAAGACAACATGGTGTATACATACAATGGAATATTATTCAGCCTTAAAAAGGAAGGAAATTCTGACACAGGCTCCAACATGGATGAACGTGGCCATCTGGAGGATAGTATGTTAAAATAAGTAACATACTTATTAAAATTATTAAAATAAGTACCATACTTAGTAAAATAAGCCAGTCAAAGAAACACAAATATGGTACATTTCCACTTACATGAGGTACCTAAAGTAATCAGATTCACAGAGAAAGAAAGCAGAAGGCAGCTGCTAGGGGCCCGGGGAGGGGGAATAGGGAGTTGTTTAATGGGCACAGTTTTGGTTTCTCAAGATGAGAAAGTTCTGTATTTATATTGCACAACAATGTAAATATAATTAACATTACTGAACTATACACTTAAAAATGGTTAAGATGGTAAATTTTATGTTATGTATTTTTACCACAATTTTAAAAAATAAAAACTTGGGGTGCCTGGGTGGCACAGCGGTTAAGCGTCTGCCTTCGGCTCAGGGTGTGATCCTGGCATTATGGGTTCGAGCCCCACATCAGGCTCCTCCGCTATGAGCCTGCTTCTTCCTCTCCCACTCCCCCTGCTTGTGTTTCCTCTCTCGCTGGCTGTCTCTATCTCTGTCGAAAAAATAAATAAAATCTTTTTTTAAAAAATAAATAAATATAAAAAATAAAAACTTTCCCAGTGTATCTAATGGCCCACTGCCAGAAGCCCTGTTGAGCCACTGAGGGATTATGATTAGGGGTGTTAGGAGATCAAATCTACATTTCAGAAGGAGCAACCTGGCTGAAAACTGGAGGAGGGGGTCATGCGAGATAAAAACTGGAGGTGAGAGATATTCAGCCAAGAGAGACCGAGGTTCTGAAGTCCTGAGCTGGGCCAGGAGTGGGGAGGAGAGCTGAGAGATGCCTTGTTTAATCAGGTTTTATTCTCCCCATTCTACATGTGAGAAAATGAAGTGCAAAGGTATCTACCTTGCAGCAGGTCAAGTAGAGAGGATCAACTATACACAGGGGTGTCAACTATACACAGTTCACTGCCCCCTTAGGGAGGCAGCAAGCTCCTCTCCTATCCAAGAAGCACATCAAAAGGTATGTGTAGACTTCAGGAAAGAGAGACTCTCTTGCTGGAGGAAATGGCTGAAAGACCTCGAGGCCATACCACTGGGACTTAGGCCAGGCCCCAGATAGGGAATATAGCCCTGAAAAGTCAAAGATGCTTGTGTCCAAAAGGCCTCTGGCTTCTGGAAGGCTGTTGCAAGCTTCAGGGACCACAGTTGCCCCTGATTTTGGCCAGAAGAGGCAACAAATGCCAACGGAAACTCAGCCTCCTCCCAGGCCTCAAGGACATTTCACTCTCCCCTCCCACCTCAGGGCCTTTGCACATGTTCTTCCTCTGCAGGGAAATTCCTTTTATCTCCCACTTTCTCACATCTGCTTAAACCTTATTACTCTTTCAGATTTCAGTTTTAATTGCAAAGAAGCATTCCTTCACACACATGCGCGCGCGCACACACACACACACACACACACACTTGCACAGCAGATCAAGCCAGTGCTCCCCACCGTCCCTTCTCATAGTCCCCTATACTTCTACCAACCTAGGCAGTCCTTCAGCAGAAACATATGGCACAGCCAGGCTGGGTAACCCAAGATTTTAAGGAGACCATTGACAAAGACAGGTCAAGGGGAAGGGAAACACAGAGGCTCATGCACTGCTCCAGAGCTCGAAACAGTGGAGCATCATTAACACCCCTTGGCCTTGTGGGGAGGAAGCTGTACCAGAACCTGAGAGCTGGGTGGAAAGCTGTGCCATTCAGTAAGGACACAGCCAGGTCCCAGAGATCTGGGGGAATAAATACCCCATTTCCCTCCCTCTCTCCCTCCAGTGTCTGGCCAGGCCCCCATTGGCCCAGTCTCTAAAAGCAGAGAACAGAAGAGCCATTGATGCAGTCCACAATGATCAGACTCCAGGGCACAGAAAAGGGTAGAGGGAGGAAGATGGAGCGTGGATCTGGAGAGGCAAACAGAAAGCACCCAGCACAACTGGTTCCACCTTATAATTAGGGGGATATGCAGGTCTGTTTGATTATTGAAAGCCTGACTGTCCCATTCAACCCTGAACTCCATGAGGGACTAGGTCACAACTTCAGTCCTAGCAGCTAGCATAGCACATGTGCATAGAAGACACCCACTAAATACTTACAGGGTGTATGAATGAAAAAGTAAAGTTGAATGAATGAGTAAATGCCTCAATATGAAAAGCAGACAGGATCGTTCAGGACCTGCCATTCCCCTTCAGACCCAGAAAGCTGGGGAGGAATTGTCATCACTGAGCAGCAGACATGACCTTTAGCCCCTTGTCACCCAGCCTAGGTTCAGCCCCATCCAAGGGCAGGGTTTGGAGCAGATCAACTGCCCTAATATACTATATTCTCCCCCAACTGACTCAGATCTGGACCCCACTGTCCCAGACTCAAGTATGGGACCCCAGGGAACCCCAGTCCTACTGCCCACCAACTCCTCTGGCAGATCCTGTCCTTCCCTCTGCCACAACTGACCCCTGCATTGTCCAGCCTGACTGTCCTCAAGTCAACATGCCTCCTCCAATAGTGTGGTTAGGACAGACTGCCCATGACTGCTACTCCCTGCCCACCACTCAGTCCTGTGACCAGATTATACCCCACTCCACCCCCAGGCCTTACCTAGCCCAGTCCCACTGTCTTCCCTCGTGGCTACTGCTAAGTTCCCAGCATTTCAGATAGCAATTTCTGCATAACATCTAACCAATTAAGGTGACTTGGGAGAGGAAGGCATCTGTAGGCTTTGCTCACAAGACAAGCTTCCAGCCAATATTACGTCTGGTTCTGCCTTCCTGTCATCTCCCTCTATATGGAGAAGGATACTAAGTCTGCTGTGTATGGATGTAAAAGTTGTTCACTGTGCAAAGGTGCCCAGCTGGATGGAACAGTGAGCACTGAAATGCAGCCCATGCTCCACTGGCCAAGTTGTGCACCTAGCATGAGCTGGGTCTACCCAAAGAAAGAAGTGCCTATCTCTAATTTGAACAAAGATGCCTATGGGCCAGGAGGCCGCCCTGAAACAGATCCTATACAAAATCTGGACAAAAGAACTTGTACCCAAAACATCTGGGGCGTGGAATATTCTCTATATATCTCTGAATTTCAGGAAGTCAGATGGCTTCAAGGCCAGTCCTTCCTGTGGAAATCCATTACACAAAAAAGACCTTCTGGGGTAACAAAAGATATCATTGCAATCACATTTATCAAAAAAAAAGCATGGCAATCAATGTCTCATGCACAGACTGTATTTCAAATGCCCTTAATCAATGGCTGTGCTAATTACACATTTATTGCAATTAATTTCATTTCAATTATGCCTTAATTACTAACCTTGAGTGAGATTGGGCTGCTCAGAGAATTCGTGTCACTGCAGAGCTAGGACCCAGAGATAAGTTGCCATTGTCCTTCGATTGAAAGATGCTGTTCCGTTAAAAGTTGGTTTATTGGATCAAGGCCTTTTTTGGGGGAGGAGGGGTTGTTTCTCCAGGGAGGCAATTCATAATGTGAGTCTGAAATTGAATGCAGGAAAGCAAGCAGCTGTGCTTACTAATTAACTGGAGCTGGTGTGTAATTTGCTTCTTATTGATGCCTGTTCCTCACTGGTTCATTGGCTGTGGTCAGAGGATAAATGTCTTCAGAGTTCATGCTTTTGCGGTGTCCTCAGCCTCTGGCTCAGCCCCACTTGCTCCTTCTCTCCCCTCCAAAGGAGGGCTCTT
The DNA here is from genome assembly GCF_002007445.2 of Ailuropoda melanoleuca. NCBI lineage: Eukaryota > Metazoa > Chordata > Mammalia > Carnivora > Ursidae > Ailuropoda > Ailuropoda melanoleuca. The sequence goes on along the minus strand of NC_048230.1, from coordinate 61,601,371 downwards.
TCCTACACCCTCCTCATGTCTGCAAGGCACAGCTCTGCATTCCTGGGGCAGGGTCCAAGGCAGGGGCCCCTTGGCATCAATGGCCTGTCCGTTGACTCCCACGAAGAACACCATTCCAACAACCCAGATGGGGGTGTTAGGAAGGAACTTGCCCTCTGGCAGAGCAAAAGCAGAACTCAGGCTCTGGAATCCCGCAGTCCTGGGTTCAAGTATAGTTCTGATCAGTTCTAGCTCTGCGGTCTTGAACAAACTATTTAATCTCCCGAGTCCAGTAAATGAAAAACAAAAGTGCCCAACACTTGGAAGGAGATGGAAGCATCAACTGCCTTCCACAATAAACCGCTCACTGGGGCTTACAGCAAACCCACTTCTGGGACATTTCTTTGTTTCTAGGAGAGCAGATATTGCCACAAAACATCTTTTTTAGCCAGCTCAGGAGAAGGAAATGTAGAAATCTGCTAGTCCAGACCTTCATCTTAACAATGGGGAAACTGAGGCCAAGGAGGGGGAAGCTGGAGGTCACACTGTGAGTGGATGCCAGAATTAGACTAGAACTAGGTCCCTGACACATGACAAGATAGCTTCTTTAGAAAGCCATTTGTCAGTATCTGGTAAAGACTGAAGACATATAAATATCCCATGTCTGTGCTCAAGGAGAGAGGTATAAAGATGTTTACTACAGCTTTGTTTGTCATCAGAAACAAAAGTATGGACAACTTAAATATCCCTCAGTAGAGAAACACAGGAGCAAAGTGTGGTGGGTTCACGGGCTGGAACACTACACAGTAATTAAAATGTATGTACTGGATCTATGTCATCAGCATGGATGAATTTCTAAAACTAAATGTTTGAATAAGATTTTATTTATTCATTTGAGAGCAAGAGCACAAGTAGGGGGAGAGGCAGAGGGAGACAGAGAAGCAGACTCCCTGCTGAGCAGGAAGCCCGACATGGGGCTCGGTCCCAGGACCCCGAGATCATGACCTGAACCAAAGGCAGACACTTAACTGACTGAGCCACCCAGGTGCCCCTAATGGTTGAATTTTTAAATCAAAATGCTTACAGCACGGTATCACTTATATTAATTTTTTAAATTCACAAAGGCAAAGATAGAGATATTAAAACATGAGCAGGGAGGATATGTCAACTGAGGATAGGATCTACCTGGAGGACTGGAGAATAGGATTGAGGAAGGGCACAAAGGGGCACTTGCAGCTCTGCGCAGAGCATTTTACTTATCTTTTTAAGAAATATGCAAAGCAGGGGCGCCTGGGTGGCACAGCGGTTGGGCGTCTGCCTTCGGCTCAGGGCGTGATCCCGGCGTTGTGGGATCGCCCCACATCAGGCTCCTCTGCTATGAGCCTGCTTCTTCCTCTCCCACTCCCCCTGCTTGTGTTCCCTCTCTCACTGGCTGTCTCTATTTCTATCTAATAAATAAATAAAATCTTTAAAAAAAAAAAAAAAAGAAAGAAATATGCAAAGCAGGGGCGCCTGGGTGGCACAGCGGTTAAGCGTCTGCCTTCGGCTCAGGGCGTGATCCCGGCGTTATGGGATCGAGCCCCACATCAGGCTCTTCCGCTGTGAGCCTGCTTCTTCCTCTCCCATTCCCCCTGCTTGTGTTCCCTCTCTCGCTGACTGTCTCTATCTCTGTTGAATAAATAAATACAATCTTAAAAAAAAAAAGAAATATTCAAAGCAGGGAAACCTGGGTGGCTCAGTCAGTTAAGGGTCCCACTCTTGATTTCAGCTCAGGTCGTGATCTCAGGGTCATAAGATCAGGCCCTGCATTAGACTCTGTGCTGGGCAAGGAGCCTGCTTGGGGTTCTCTGTCTTCCTCTCCCTCTGCCTCACCCTACTTGTGTGCACATGCTCTCTGTCTCTCAAAAAAAAAATGTACATATATAGAGAGAGCTTCAGAGGGGAGGGGGGTGGGAGAATGGGATAGGCTGGTGATGGGTAGTAAGGAGGGCACGTATTGCATGGTGCACTGGGTGTTATACACAACTAATGAATCATCAAACTTTACATCAAAAACCAGGGATGTGCTGTATGGTGACTAACATAATATAATAAAAAAACATTAAAAAAAATAGAGAGAGAGAATGCCTGGGTGGTCAGTCAGTTAAACGTCTGCCTTCAGCTCAGGTCATGATCCCAGGGTCCTGGGATCGAGTCCTGCATCGGGCTCCCTGCTCAGCAGGGACTCTGCTTCTCCCTCTGCCCCTCCGCTCTGCTCATGCATGCTCAAGAGCACCTGTGCTTCCTCTCTCCCTCTCTCAAAATAAATAAATAAAAATCTTAAATATATACATATATTTAAAGCAAATATAATTAAATGTTCATGTGTGTTAGTTTGAGGTGGCAGTTTCTTGGTTATCTTACTTTCCAAATTCCTCATTCTGTTTTAAATATCTCATCACTACACTGAGAAAGTAAAATAATTAAGCTTTGATAATCATCCTTTACTAAGAACAGAGGCACTGAACTTCGCAATGGTTGCAGCTTAACACTTAATGCCACCAGAGACAGTGACCACACATCCCAAGTTGACAGGCTCCAAAAAGAGCTTGTAGGACATCAAAGGTACTCAACAAATATTAAATGAATTGACTAAAGAATTAAACTATGGTGGCTACTCAACGCATTTTCTCTCCTTTGCTTATAAAGGTTCACAGGAAAATCAAGGCAATGGGCAGAGAGAGACAGAGATCAGTGATGAGTTCGCTGCAGTTATTTAGATCCTAGACATTTGGAGAGGGATGATGGTGGCCAGAACCAGGGAGTGGTTAGTGGACGTGGAGAGAAGCAGATAGATTTCAAAGATAATTAGGAGATGAAATTGGTAGGATGCACTGATGGAATATCTATGGGGTTGAGTTCCATCCTGGACACAACACATTTAAGGAACAACCCAACCTTCAAAGGGTAACATGCACCTTAAGTTCCCCTCCAGTGCCGGTACTCTCTCTTCCCGGGGCTCTGTGTGGTGGGCTCACCCCTACGTCAGGGCAGCATACATTGGCTTGATGCCCCAGAGGGCTCCCTGCTTCCATTCCCCTCGGTTTTCAGGAAGCCTCCAGTGACACAAATGTTAGTGTGCAGGCTGTCAGGAGGGCTCTGAAGCAGCAAGTTGACCAAAGCACAGACAGGAAGGTCTCTCCCTCTTACCTTTGCATTGTCCAACTTTTGACAATTCAAGTGGTCCCGCTAAGAACGTTCCCCAACCTCACCACTAGGCTTCCATCCTGACTGGATCCCTAAGGGGATCCATGCCTAGAGCCTGTATGTCACCTGCAGGACAGGGGCTGGTGCCAATTATGTAAAAATATTGAAAGGGTTCCTGGCCCCTGAGTTCCTGAGGAAATGCTCTGCTCTGACAGCATTGGCACGCGTCCGACAGTCAACGTCTGCCTTCATATCCCTTAAAAAGGAACGTAGAGGAAAACCCTTCTGTGAGTGGAAGGTTTGACAGTGCCAGTGAAAATTATGCAAAAAATGATTAACATAATCAAAATCTTTGTGGGTCATGCTGGAAATGCCTTTTCTTAAAACATTAGTCTTGCTCTTGGGTTTCGTCCATTCTTTTTCTGTCTTGAAAAGTGTGGAAATTTCGGCTTTGTCCAGATGGACTCACTGACTCTGGGTGGCTACAAATGGATTTCCCAAAGGCTGTGCACAGTTGGTTTTCTTTCAGCTTTTCTTAATTTTCATTTATTTTTCTTCCATCCTCACCCTGGCATTGGGCCAGTGCTTTTGGGTTGAATAAATTTAAATGTCATTACTGATAATAGGAAAATCATGCCCACCTTTGAGCCACGGCACACAATATAGCTTTCCAGAAAAGGGGATTATAGGCCATCAACACCCCCCCCAACTTATCCATAAATCCACCAGGCACCAGTACACCAAGTCCCAATTCAAGTTGTGCACAACTCCAGGGTGCCTCTATTTATCTCAATGACTCTTGCAAACTTCTCAAAAGTTTCTTAAAATGAATTGAATTTTCATTCAGTATCCAACTAAAAATAAGTTCATATCATGCAAGACTTTGAAGCAGGGATTCTTCACCCGGGTTCTACAGGTGTATGGATAGAATTCAGTGATTTATGAACTTATTACTTTTTTTCCCACTAACCTCTAACTGAAGTTTAATATTTCCTTCCATTATGAATACAGGCAACAAGCCACAGTAGTATTAGAAGGACCTGGGCTTTCACCAATTAAACCCATGGATTTTTTCATATCACCTACCAGTTGCTATATATTTCAGATATTTTGAAATATTTACATTCATCACTACTTTAAACTCTCCACTAGGTTGATACTTAAAGTATTAATTAAAAAGAACATTTATCATAAAATTGTTTTCTTAATATTTAAATAACTTTTTTTTTAAGTAGACTCCACACCCAGCACAGCGCTTAATGCAGGGCTTAAATTTACAGCCCTGAGATCATGACCTGAGCTGAGATCGAGAGTCAGACACTTACCCAACTGAGCCACCCAGGTGCCCATAGATAACTATCTTTCAATATTACTGGTTTCTTTTGGAATCCTGTGTATTTGTTATGCATTTAAAACCTTTTTACTGAGCAGAGGTCCATAGGTCTCACCTGACTGTTGGTGGGGAGGGGTCCATAGAGAAGAACAGGTCTAGGAACTCTACTTTGGAGGGGGAGACTAAGGAGCAGGAGGGGAAATTTTTAAGAACCATGGATGGAGAAGCTGTTAAGATGCCATCTTTTCCCGAACTTGCCCAAAGAAAAAGATGTCCAAGGATCAAAGCAACAAGATTCCACCTCTCTTCCACCCCTCTTCCTAAACAACACTTCTCAAACTTTAATCTCATGTGGTAAAGAATTTAGCTTTGCCCAAGGAGAGATCCTGGCCTTTGTTCCTGGCTCCTAGAAGGTAACCTCCAAATCCTCAAAATTTCCTGGGAGATGGGAGTGAGAATTTGGGGATGGTTTGTTATGCAGCAACAGCTGACTGAGATACCTCTGGATACTAGTGCATACCCCAATTGACTGAACTTCCTGTGTCCCTATCTTCTCTAAGTCAGTTCCCCAAAACCCAGCCCATGTCAGAAGCAAACCTTGGGCCAATTCCCAGCCCTCCCTCCTCCACCTTCCTGGTTTCTGTTTTGATTCTCATTAGCTGTGCAATCTTGGGAAAAATATTTAATTCTTCTGAGCTTCACTTCTGTAGGGTTGTTGGGAATGTTAGGAATACAAACACACCTTCATGCTTATAAACTCTCGAGGGCAATTCTCAGCACGTGGAGGATGTTCAACAAATGTTAATGGATCAGCCATTCCAGATAGATTCCTGAGAACTAGGATGAGCATCACTCCATTGAGGTGCTACAAAATGAGCCAAAAGCCAACATCGACGGATGAAGGATATACAGGGATCTGATTGGATGGAGGGATGGATGGAGGGATGGAGGGATAAATGAGGATGTCTGTACCTTTGTAAGGGTATGTAAACAGTTGACTCAATCATTTATGAAGGGAGAATGGAGCCCCTCATCTCTGTGGACACCCAACTACCTCACACTTGTTTCTTTTCCTCTCCCCTCTAGCTCCCACTCATTCCTCTCCTCCACAATCGACTCCTGGGTTTATTTTAAGTGTCCTATTGAACAAATCACAAAACCTAAATAGGCTGGTTGAGGGTTTCTAGCATTCTAATTGTGAAGCATGCTTCTGAATGACTTAGGAGCTGAGGGGAGCTTGAAAAAAGCCCAAGATGCTGAGAGAAAATGAGAAACATGACATTTTGAAAAGGAAGCCAATTTTCTTTAACTAAAACTGTTGCCTCTGTAAACCATATTATAAATCCAATAAATTCACATAATGCTATGGTAAGTCCTTTACAAAAGAGAGGGGGGGAAAGGAAGAAAGAGAAGAAAGGACAGGAAAAATGTTGCAGAGATCTCCAAAGCCTCCCTCCCTTTAAAAACAATTGCTTTGAACCTTATCATAGTTATTAAGAATTAAACTACCTGGACTCAAATACAGGCTCCACCAATTCCAAGTGGTATAACCTTGGGTAAATCACTAAGCCTCTCCATGCCTCGATCCCTTCATTTATAAAATGCAGATAATAATAATACCTGCTTCATTGGGTAGTTGTGAGGATTACGGAGAAAATATGGGTAAAGCTTTTCGAAATCCTGCAGGTATGTGGTAAGTTCAGGGTAAATGTGAGCAAATATTATTCCTATTACTCCCACACACGACCACTAGGTAAAGCACACAAAAGCAGGCAGGACCTGGGTGACCTAGAGGCCCTCGGGAATACAAATAAATTTAGCCCTGCTCTGAAGACCCTTCTCAACCCCTACAGCTTCACCTACCAATATTCTCTGCCCTGAGTACTGCCCGTGGCCATGATCCCGACACTGGCTGCTCCCAAGTCCAAACCCAAACGTCATGTAACCCAAGTATGCATGTGGACCATCTGGTCCAGTCTCAACACAGTGTTCAACTGAAACAGTCCAGCAACCAAAATTAATGTAAAGTGCTTCAAATATTTACTCAGCTTCTCCAAGAATTTCAAAGGGAGACATGCACTCTTAATACATAACAAACACCTTTAAGACCTCCTCTTTACTGCTGCTTTCAGTATCTCTCACATAGCATCTCCCCAAAACTCGCTCTTTCCTTCACTCACTCTCAACCTCCAGCCCATGAGGCTTTTCTATTTCTTGCCTCCTCCATACGATGCCATATTAGCTCTTCACTGAGTTGACCACCCCAACCCTCTCACAGCTTTGGTGCCTTCTGCCCTTTTCCTACTTTACCTGGTTCTAAACAACAAAGGTGAGCTCAGGAGCTGACCAAGCAGGCCAGAATTCTTCCCTGGAGAGTCAGGGAAAGTTAAAAAGACTGGTTCATAACTGTCGTCTCTGCTACACCAAGTTCTCTGATATCTCCCTGCCTTTGCTCAAGCTATTTCCTCTGCCTAGAATGCACGTCCCTTCTTTTGAGAGGTTTTGGGTTGGACTGGCACCTGTGCTGTGAGAACTGGGAGTGAGGTGGGGATGGAGAAAAAGGGATAGAGGGCTAGAAGTGTGAGGTCCAGTTCGGTCAGTCCGACTCACCTCCAGTCTGGTTTGGAAATGCAGAATGTGCTCCCACATAGATTGGATAACCACTGGCTGAGCATGAGGTCCAGGGTACATAATGGCTAGTAAAGAGCTGGACTAACTGACCCAAAAAACTTAGGTCTTATGGCATTTAGGACAAAAGAGCCCCACAGTAGGGACAGGGGGGAGGGCTGGGAAGTAAGCCAGTGTTCACCCTAAATGTTCGTAGCTATCAACTGCCACTCACTAGTCTCTATGAAGCAAGAACCTCAGACTCAGAAGGTAGCACAAGATTCTCCAGACCAGCAGGTCCATGGTGGCATTTCTGTATCCTTACTTCCACCCTGCAATGTGGGCCACGGAACCCCTAGACCAGACCTTCGGAAAAACCCCTTAGAAATCTCTTCTTACACAACAGTTTACAGTTTTCAATGGACCATTACCTTTGTCCGCATGACCCCATGAGACCACCACGGGCAGAACCCCAGCTCCGGCCATAGCTCCAGTGACTTTGAGCATGTCACCTACCCTCTCTGAGGCTCACACAAAGCTCAAAAAATCAATGCCTTTACACCACAAAAATGTATTTCTTGTTCATAATATCCAAGGTAAGCCTGTGAGGAGCTCGGCTCCACTGGCAGTCTCTGCCAGTCTCTGCCATCTTGTGGCTGAACCATCTGGAACATGGGCATCTATATTCATAGGGCAATTCCTACCTCAGAAGTGACACACATGACTCCCACTCAGATTTTATTGGCCAGAACTAGTCACCTGCCTCTGCCTAACGCCAAAGGAGCCAAAAAATATAAGGAAACAAATGGAATCTTTGGTAAGCAATGCTGTCTCTGCCACAAGGTACAATAATAATCCCTCCCTCACAAGGTGACCCACAGGATTAGATGAACAATTATATTTCAAAAGGACTTTTAACTTTCAGGCTTCAGCACAATACATATGGCACAGCTTCCATCTGCCGGGCCTGACGCCAAGTGCCGAGAAGACCCTCATGGAGCTTACAGTCTAATGCACGAGGCAGACAAAAATCAGATAATCTCACCAATGTGAGTCTAATGAAGCACTGAAACAGATGCACTGAGAGAGAGACGCACAGTGATGTAACGGGGATCCCGGAATCATCAGGGGGCCCAGGAACTGTTCTCTGAGGTCATTCTTGAGTTAATATTTGAAGGATGAGCAGCCATTACGTAGACGAGCAGTTAAAGAGAAGGTGGTTCAAAGAGTATTGTTAGCAGAAGAAACAGTATAGACAAAGGCTCAGTGGCAGGAGAACTGTAGCGTGCTTGGAAGACTGAGAAAAAGTCCAAGAGGCTTGAGTCCTGAGACCAAAGGACAGTCTTGTCTGAGAGGAAACCACTGAGTTCAGCAGAGGCCAGACCTTGCAGGCTGGGACAAGGATTTATCTGTCCTCTATCACCAGATCATAGTGTGGTAACAGTTATTATGGTCATCATTGCTACTTTGCAGAAGTTGAAACTGATGCCCAGAGAGGCCAGGAGACCCAGTGAGAGTCCCACGGATTTCAGAGGAAGAGTTAGAATCTTGATTCAAGTCCTAACTAAAGTGTGGCCTCCCCCAAAGGCCTCAGAGCAGTTCAGGACTAAAATCCTTTCCCCCATCATGAACAACACCAGTTCCCTCCTGGGGCATAGCCACCCCATGGATGGAAGCTAGGATGCCTGAGGCCAAGAGTCGAGGAAGAGATCGCAGAGACCTCAGGCACTCTCTTTTCTGTCTCACCTGTGCTGTTGTTCCAGCACGGGGCTTTGGGCAAGCAAGTCTCCCTTTCCAGCCCTCAGACCCCCAATCTCTGAAATGAAGACCTTGAGCCAGATGGTCTCTGAGGTCCCCTTCAGCAACAGGAGGCTTAGGTGTGTTTTCCAGCTGAGTAATGAAGGGGGAAAGTGAAAAGGCTCCAAACCAGTCTTTATCTGGAGAACCGCAATTTGCCAAACAAGAAAATCAAAGGGAAATTGCAAAGATGATGAGGGATGAACCTTTTTTAGGAACAACAACCTAATCACAAGTCACTGCTAGAGAAGAAATGTCACAAAAACCTTGATTTGCAGTTTTAGGGAGCAGCATGCCATGGGAGACAGGCAATTAACAACGTGAGAAGCTTCTCAGAGGCAGAAATGAATCATGGAAGGCAGTATCTATAGGCTGGAAAGGATGCTAGACAGCATGTGATCAAAATCCTAGTCTGATTCATAAAGTTCTCGTGGAGCTGCTCCACCAAGAATCCTGTCTGAATCTTCCTGGACCACCCCTTGTAATGGCGAGCTTCACACCCACTCCCCTTTTGGACAGCGGCCAGCATAGTGCAATGCACGTAGCGAGCTCAATACATAATTCTGAATGTGTGAGTGAGTGAATGAATGAATGAATGAATAGCTCCGGTGCTGCTCTAATAACTCTCCTGATACTTTCACCCAGGAGTCCTGGTGCTACTCTCTGGAGCACCCTTGGTCTCATGACTGCCTGTCTTAGGAAGGGATCCCCAAAAGCAGACCCTAATTCTGGAGGTGCTTTTAGGAACCTCTAGTTTGAGACAGGGAAAGGAAGGAAGCTAATATGGGACATTAATCAACAGGTTACCACTGTGGGGAATTTTTGCTTAATTCCTCCAGGGAACCTCTAGGAGATGATAGGGAACTGTGCTGGCCAATACATTCGTCATGAAGAGCCACTGAGGACTTGAAGTGTGGCCAGTTCACATTGAGATGTGGAGTAGATATAAAATATACACTGGATTTTGAAGACCTAATATTAAAAAAAAAAGTAAAATATCCTGTTAATGATTTTTATATCACTTATGTATTGAGATGACATTTTGGATATACTGGGTTAAAACATAGTATTAAAATTGGTATTTCCTGTTTCTGTTTGCCTTAAAAGAACATATGTGGTTCACATTTATGGCTCACATTGTATTTCTATTGTTCAGTGCTGACGTGGAACATACCTTAGAGTTATACCACCCAAGGGCTGAGGGAGCTGAAGTTCTACCCACCAATTTCCATGCATCATTGGTTGGGTGCTGCTCCCAGGGGTGTAATTTTCCCAGCATTACAACCTGCCCCATGCACCAACAAGCTTCTGCAGCCAGCAAACACTCTCAGGCGGAGTTGCAGGACCTTGCCATAGGAAGCCATCAGTGTGCTCAGGAGTCTCGAGTGTAAGGGTTGTGAGCAGAGCACGAGCAGCCCCTGCTGTGCGGTGCCTTTTCTCATACCTAATATATACCCCTAGGGAGCAACAAGCCAAGTTCCCTATCACAGTTATTACTTCCTCTTGCTCATTCATTCATTCATTCATCTAGAAAAGAAGCATCAGGACTCCGGGGATGCTGGCACACCAAGACAGCCTACCACGGTCTGATTTTATCAGTGCCTCTGAAGGGAAGAGAGGAGGAAGGCCTGTGGATTGCTAGCAGAGCTCACAAGGTGCTCGACCTTGTGCCCTGGATCAGGGAAGGAGCAGAAAACGAGCTCGGAGGTGAGAGCAGGAAGGCCTGTCCCCAAATGGTGCCCTCCAACCCAGCCTAAGAGGGACCTGGTTGGAGCAACTCAAAGGTTGGATTGAATTAAACCGAGACACGTTCCATTCTCCCGAGAGCCTAACTGACAGCTGTCAGGCATGGCTGGGGAAAGTATGCTTTAACCACCCTGTTGGGAGGGGAGACATTCCTGCCCCAGGGTTATGGGGATGGACGGCCAAATACACAACACTTGACACTGGATGGATACGATCAATGGCAGTTTGTCGATCACATAAACTCACAGCCCAGGTGAGGAGGACACTGCACATCACACCAGCCACATGGGCGTTGTACTCCAGAGCAGAGTAAACCACCAAGGGCTGTGGGAGGCGGGCCTGTATTATCAACAGAGTGAGGACGTGACTGGCTTCTTTGAATAATTCCACGATCTGGCAGGCAACTGAAATCCGCTACAGGGATAAGCAGGGGCTGCACCCTGTCCCCTTGATACAGAGGGTTGTTCAGCAAGGGGACCGTACCTGTGGAAGATGAATGCAAAGGGAATTTGCCATCAGGCCAGGCAAAGCCTCCCAGTTTCACCAGATGTAAGACAGCACACCGCACTGTGCCTTAATTTTAGACCTTCTACCGCAGAATGCGCCCTAGGAATGATGACAGCAGAAGCCACAAAACTCATCTGGTCAGCAGCAGCAACAGCAGCTCTGGTCTGAATCTCAGAACCCTATTCATTAATACTCAGTGCTGCCCAAAGTGGGCTCAGAGCTGTGCTTCATTCAGCCTGCGGGGTGAGTGATGGAGACACCCAGTTATGTGCACAGTGCTGACCCTCCCGCCACCCCCTAAATCACGCAGCCCCGGCCAGGTCAAACATCCCCACCCCAGCTATTTGAATCCCTCACTTTCCTTCCTATCTCCTGCATTTGACACAAACAGACATTAATACATCTGCCCTTTGCTCCTGGAAGAAAACACACTCTGTAACCAAGACAATTAGTTTTGCCCTACAGCAGCAAACATGGAAGGAAGCTGGCTGTCAGTAATAAGGGTCCAACCTGGGACTCTCGCTTCCAGACCCCCACCTCCCACCCTTCCGTCTTGTTTGCTCCCGGTGACCTCACTCAGCCAATCAGAGGGCCGTGTCTGCTTTCTGCAATGGCCTTTCTCAACTTCTGTAATCAATGCCTGGCTTGAGACACCAGCTAGTGTGAAGCCACAGAGAGATGAACTTTGTTCTGTTCTTAATGTAGTCAGGCATCCAGCTAATAATAAGCTTCAGAGCACTGCACTGCAGAGCGATGATCCCCAGGAGGGCACGTGTGAGACCCTATGTGGCGACGACTCTGCTTGGGTGGGAACACCAAACTGCCAGTGCTTGAAACCCACCCCAGCTCCTTCCTTCTAGCTGCATTCTGGAGGTCAGGCCCCACCCGGAACCTCGGGCCACTGTCCAGTGCTGATGGGGAATGATGTCTGGGAGCCACTACCTCACCCCTGAACCCCAAGCATCTGGAAGCATTCCCAGAGTATGACCAAATCCATGTTGTTTACCAGAATGCCCCTGCTGGTAGCCTTATTAAGTCCAATTTCCATCAGAAACTAGCAGTTAAGTCAGACCTGCTACTCTGGGCACCTGGGGACAATAACCCCACGGTCCAGAGGGGGGTTGAGAGAATCTATAAACAAGACACTAAAATTAGCAATCAGGTTCCTGGAGAAGCAAAGGATACTGCCAAAGCTTTGCCATGACTGATCCAGTGGGCAGGCAGCCTGCTGGGAACTTAAACCATGCTTTGTCTCTGGGTTTTGGGTTTTTTCTTCCTCAGTCAGAAGTCACCTTCTCTTTCCTGGGCAGGTGGGAGGTGGAGGTGGTGTGGAGAGTGATGTCTCTGAGAAGGAGAAGCCAGCTGGGGAGGTTCTGATGACTAGTATGCTAGGGCTGACGGGGACTGGGCGGCCCAAACAGAAACTGATTTCCTCCCAGTTTTGGAGACTAAGGGTCCAAGATCAAGGTGTCAGCGGGATTGATTTCTGCTGAGGCCTCTCTCCTTTGCTTGCAGATGGCCTCCTTCTGCCCCCCCTCCATGTGTGTGCATATCTGTGTCCTAATCACTTAAGGACCAGTCCTAGGGGATTAAGGACCACCCCTATGACCTCATTTTTACCTTAATTATGACTTTAAAGATCCTATCTCCAAATACAGTCACATTCTGAGGTCCTGGGGGTTAGAACTTCAGCATATAAACTGGGGGCAGGGGGTACAATTTAGCCCATAACTGACCCATTCCCTTTCAGAGTCAGAAAGGTCAGTGTGCCTCGTATAGGGCAGGGTTTTCTTTTCCTAGGAGACCAGCAAGCCCCTCCGTGGAGTAAAGAATCAGAAGAAGGGCCTCTGTGTAAAATGGCCTAAAGAAGGAGGGGTAGCACCCCGAGAAGGAGACTGGGTAGAGGGGAAGAGGAAGGGGGACTGGGATGCGGGTCACCAGGTCTTAACACAGATGTGAATACATTTCCTTGGAAGTGTGCCCAGGAAGGATGGACAGGCTATGAAGAAGCTTGTAAGATAACAGGAGATATTTGGCTTTAAGAAAAAGGGACAGGATCTCTGTCATCATCTCCCTGCAGAAGGGTAACCAGTGTGCCCCAGAGGAAACACTGGACCTGTGGGTATAAGGCAGAGAGAGGCATCTTTCAGGTACAAGAATAGAAAAACATTGTAGGCATTGAAGTCTTGGAGTCATCTGCGAGCACAAGTAGAGACCTCCCCTCACTTGAAGTATTCCATTTGGGCTGAAAGATCATCAGGGCACTTAGAGAAGTGTTCCTCCAATTCTCAATTCCTTGATGTATCAAATAAGAGACTCAGACTACATAATTGAGCTCGCAGCCTGCCCTTGTGGTCCCTCAGGCTTCTATAACACCAGCCTCTCTCTTTCTACACTAGGTGAATTTAGAGTAGTTAATTTCACAAAATTCTGGCATGGAATTCATGACATCCGTCCAAAATGTCCAAGCTATCTACTATAAATTCATAGTAGCCACTACTGTAAATCAACAGATGTTCATACACGTGAACACACACACACGATAGCAGGAGAGTTTATCTAAAAAGTGTAAAAGAACTTCCGAGCCCTACAAGAAATTAAGCCTTTTGGAAGAATTTGGCTCTATGCCTATTGGGTCCGAAAGATGACATCACTCTAGAAGGGTGGAGTAGGCAGGATAATCCTCTCCCCTCCTCATTCCCCAAATGATGTCTACATCCTAATCCCCAACCCCTGTGAATACACATTTTCTATTGAGGTAAAATTCACAGAACATAAAAGTAACCATTTTACAGTATACCATTCAGTGGCATTGAGTGCATTCACAGTCTTATGTACCCACAACCTCTATCTAGCTCCAAAACCATTCTGTCATCCAAATGCAAACCCCATTCCCATTGAGGCACTCCTCATTCCTCACAATTCCCAGCCCCACGCAACCACTGATCTACTTTCTGTCTCTGTGGATTTGCCTCTTCTGGGTGTTTCACAGGAGTGAAATCATGCAATGTGTGACCTTTTGTGTCTGGCTTTTTCTACTCAGGGGAATGTTTCTGGGGTCCGCCCATGTTGGGGCACACATCAGTATTCCATTCCTTTATACGGCTGAATAATATTCCATTGTACCTAAATTTTGAATAAGAGGCTTCTCTTTTTCACTTTGAAATGGCTCTGAAGTTATGAAGCTGGTCTTAACTGGTTCTGATGGGGGTGTGGGAGCTGTTGTTGCTCAACGGGACTGCTGCCTTCCTCCCCTCCCTTCCTGCACCCTCCGCCATGCACCCAAAATGATCTTCCTTAGGGGAAGCCCGACCATGCCTTTCCTCATGTAAAATCCTCCCGTAACTGGGACTCATCCACCCCCAGCTCATCTGTGTCTCAGCCCCTTGCCTGCAGGCTCCAGCTCTCTGAAGGGCCAGGCTCTGGTGACCCTCCACGTGTCCATCCAGGCTCGCTTTCCACCAGGAAGGCCCTCCCTCTGCTGCCCCCACTTCCCTCTCAAATTGATTCGAATACCGTAACTCCATGATTCTAAGGTCCTCGTGCTCAAAAATGAGGCACAAGTGGTAGAAGGGCCAGGAGATCAGTGGTGACAAAACTGCAATTTGCCTCAAGGCTGACCTTCCAGGAAGACAGGCTGAGAAATTGATGAGTCCATTTAAGCTTTCACACTGACACTTTTGGGGATCATAGAGCTTACTTACGAGGGAACTTATGTAGCCAATGAGATATAAATAAGCACATTAAAGTATTCCTGCTCCAGCCCAGTTTAATGGCCAAGAAACTAATTGTCAGAAATTGGAAAGGCTCTGAAATAAATATGGCACTTCATGTCATGTAGGAAACCTGGCCAAAGACGTCAGATTAAATGCAGGGATGCTGAGAGGATGCTTCCAGACATCCAGTGAGCAGTTTTTTTCATTTTGGTCATTAGGTTTTCCACTTTCTCACATCCACCATCACTGAACAGTAACCAGCACCAGCTTGATTCTACCTCCTTCCAAGAGCAAGGAGGGGGAGTCAGAAACCCCGGGGTCCGGAGCTCATCCACCTGGCCTGTCCTCACAGCGGCCAGTGCCTCTATGGGCAGGGGCATCCAACACCAGAACTTCAACCACGAACAGGGGTGTCACAGGCCAGCCTTTGTAGGCTGGGTCCCCAGTTGTCAAGGCCAGCACCTGCCACCTCAGTCCTCCCCCGTCTCCTCCCCTGGCCCTGGGTCACCCCACCCCCACCATGGTCTCACTCCACCAGGGCAGCTCTCTCCTATCTTCAGTCTCTCTCCGTCCACAGATTCCTTCGTGCCACTGTTCAGATGTTCTCATCTCCCCATCCAGACAGAAGCCCCCTGCCCTGACTCTGCCTTTCCCCAAGCCACCACGTCTCTTGCCCCTTCCCCACCACCAATGGTCCACATCTGCTGCCCAGCCTTCCTGTCCTCTGCTAGGACCCCCAGCCTCCAGCCTCTGGTCATGCATCCCTCCTCCACAGAAAGATTGTTCTGAAGCATAACAGAACCCAACATCCTTCACCTAAACCTTCCAGTAGCCTTTAATCCCCCAAGAGGAGGCCACGTCTCAAGCTGGGCATTCAAGGACCATCTTGGCCTGGTCCTGTCCCCCTCATCTCTCATCCAGCACATGCCCAGCAGCGCCTGCTCCCGCCCTTCTCAGGCTCTCACCTGCTCACCCTCCCCAAACCGTATCTCTCCCCCATTCATGTACTCCTCCCTTATTTCCTGCCTTCCACCCCTTCAAGCCTTGGCTTCCCCATCTATAAAGGGATGGGTTTGGACCAGCTAGTCCCTGAGGTTCCTCCCTCCTGATTCTAAAAGAAAAATGCAGCACACACACCACTTACCCTTTGTTCTGAAAATCTAAGTGCTTTCCATGGAACACTCCGGAACAGCCCACGAGGATCCCAGCGGAAGCAGCAGGCATTCTCTCTCTCACGCTTTTTTCCCTTCACTACGTTCAATGTATTTCACCATCTCATGAACAAAAATAACCTGGTTTGATTCCCTAAGGAAAAAATAGGAAGCTGAGAGTCAAATTAGTGTCCACTCTCAGAAAATCAAAACAAAAAGTAGAGAGGGAACAAAACAAAACAAAATAAAATGTAGGAGACATCAGACCCCGCAGATCAATCAGATAACTTAGCTCCCAGCAGCTGGGGACCCGAATAGGGCCAGAGTGACTGGGGAAGTTGAGGCAGGAAGAAAGGTTTGCCCGAGTTTCACTACTGGGATCCTGCTCACAGGTATCATGAATTACAGAGTTTTTAAAGCAACATTGACACCTGTCAGTTCAGTTCGTACATACAACCATTCCCTTCTTACTTGGTTTATCAGTTAAGGGCAAGAGTTCACCTGCCAGTGGGTGGGCTGATCCTCAAAATGTAAAGTGTGTAAGTCTTTATGTTTGGGGACATGGTCAGCTTATCTCCATCTCTTGCTTGATCCTCAAAGCAACACTGACGAGTGTCTGGCCTGCTGGGGAGGAAAAAGGATAGGAAGGTGTGCCTCGGGGTCATCGAGGACACGGACCCCGGCTGTTACCTCTGGGTAGTGCTCCAGGACTGGGCAATAAGGAAAGGGACTTCTACTTCTATCCGTTTGTCATACTTAATTATTTGATTCTGTTTCAATCAACATATGCTGTAGTTCGCTTGGGTGTTCTGTTTTCTTTGGTTTTGTTTTTTAACACACCCAGAAATGACAGAAGTTTTATTTCCCTGGTTGTTTAAGAAAACAAACCGACTCTAGAAGGCCAAATTACCTGTCGGTCATCTCCAGTGTGTTAAACTGCCATCTATATCCTGGTCTGCAAACTATGGCACACAAGCCAAACCAGTCTACCATTTATTTTTTTTAAAAGATTTTATTTATTTATTTGACAGAGATAGAGACAGCCAGCGAGAGAGGGAACACAAGCAGGGGGAGTGGGAGAGGAAGAAGCAGGCTCATAGCAGAGGAGCCTGATGCGGGGCTCGATCCCACAACGCCGGGATCACGCCCTGAGCCGAAGGCAGACGCCTAACCGCTGTGCCACCCAGGCGCCCCTACCATTTATTTTTGTTAAACCCACAAGCTTAGAATGCATGTATCTATCCATCCATCCATCCATCCATCTATAAGTAGGCTCTGCGCCCAGCGTGGAGCCCAACACAGGGCTTGAACTCACAACCCTGAGATCAAGACCTGAGCCAAGATAAGAGTTGGACACTCAACCAACTGAGCCATGCAGGTGCCCCACTTCTTACATTTTTTAATGATATTTTTAAGTCAAAAGAAGACTACTTAGTGACAGGTGAAAATTATATAAAATTCAAATTTCAGTGTTCACAAATAAAGTTTTATTGGCACACATCCATGCACATGTACTTGCATAATGCCTGTGGCTGCCTTTGCACTCCAACAGGAGTCTACATGGCCCTTGAAGCCAAATGGTGCTTTACAGAGTTTGTCAACCCCAGCTCTAGATTTCCACATCCTGTTGTTTCAAGTATTAAAGAGTTAAGATTATATTTAAAAATGAAATTTTAATCAAACATCTGTGAAACCTTGAGTATATTCTTGAGGAACACTATTTGAAAACATACTAAAGGATTTCATACAGTAATGTGGGCTTTTTAAAATCTTTTCCTCTTTAATTTTTTCACTACAGAAAATTGTAAACATATTCAACAGTACACTGAAAATATAATGAGCCCCACGTGCCCACCACCCAGCTTCAACAATTATCGATTTATGGCTGATCTGGTTTCAACTGTATCCCACCCACCTCCCCCTCCTGCATTATTTTGAAGCAAATCTCAAACAGTATATAATTCCATCTGTAAATATTATGTAGCATACACTGTTTTAAAATGAAATTTTACAACCAGGGAGACCATAAAAAGCTGCATATAATAAGGAGTTTGCTGCTGAAAAGTCATAAGCCTGTGGGGGGGAGAGGTGGGAGACACACTTTCTAATAGATTGAGAAATGCATGTCACTACCTCATCTTCCAACCAAACTCTGGGCTGGGTGACAGTCACCAGCCATGAGGATAGGGCAGCCCCTCCTTCCCCCATCTATCGTGATCAAAGGAAATAAATTGGACAGAGCTAGGGGCAAGGAAAGGAGGCTGCTTAATGTAATTCAAGACTGCGAAGGAGACAGACACGCTTTCAGCTTAATGAGTTTAGGGAAGCCATGTGAGGACTGGCATAAGGTGTACCCAGGCCATGGGTAATGTCTGGCTTCTCTTTCCCTTTAATAACCAGAGTCCACAGGACTTGGTCCAACAGAGCCTTTCTTTCATCTTCTTCCCCTCTGCCACCTCCAGAACCCCAAAGACATTCCCCCCTCCAAATTCTCCTACCCACAGAAGAACTAAGAAAAAGGAGAGCCACGTAGAGGGTCAGGAATGGAGGGGAGAGGCAGAGGTGTGAGTAGGAAGCTTCCCCAGAGGTCAGACCCAGCTGGTCAGTGTACCTGCATGCATGGGGACAAGTGAGCTGGATTAGAGATGTCATGCTCGACAGCCAGCTTTATAAGTCAACTTGGCTTGGCTAGAGTACCCCGTTTATTCAACCCATCACTAATCTAGATGTTGCTGTGGAGGTGTTGTGTAGATGTGGTCAACACCTACAACCAGGTGACTTTTGGTAAAGGAGACTGTCCTCATGTGAGTGAGCCTCATCTAATCAACTGAAAGGCCTTCAAAACAAAACCGAGGTTTCTCTAGGGAAAAAGACATTCTGCCTCAAAACTGTGCCATGAGCTCCTGCCTGCTGGCCTGCAACCCAGGTGTCAGACGCACCAGCCAGTAGGTACTATCGTCCCCATTTTACAGGTGAAGACACTAAAGCCCAGAGAGGTTGGGGTCTCCGTGAGCTTGTCGCAAAGAGCTGATGGAGCCTGGGAGCAAAGGTGAGGGAGGCATTTGTTGCTTCCTTGCAGACTTACCTGAGATAGACTCCAGTTCACTCCACTGAAGGCAAGAAGACACCTCCTTGGAAAGGGGGTGGACAGGAAGAAAACAACAAAAGCCAAAGCAGATTGCACTTTCTGACCCCGGTGTAACAACATCAACAAAGTCCGGAGCAATCCCAATAAATTATCCCATCACATTTCCATGTCACCACAATGAACATTTTAATATAACCCTCTTTAATATAACCCTCTCTCCTGGCCTGACAGTGGCTGTTTGCTCCTAAACATTCTTTTGTTCCCCTAAAATCATTACCTACTGGGGTCTATTCTTCCACAATTTCAACATATCCCAGGAATTTCTGCAAGAAATGTACTTTGGGCAAGTTGTGCCGATCAGGCATACATCACAAGATGGGCAGGGAGCTAAAGTGAACTTTTTTAATGTATTGAAGGCTTTGTCTCTTCTTCCTTTCTCCAGGGACCCCTAAATCCTTCTGCTTACGGGCTGGGCTAGCTACGAAGCATGGGCCAGTGAAATCTAAGCAGGGCCATGGCGAAGGTTAAGGAAGCACAGTAGATTGTCCATTTTCCTACCAGTTTCCAAAAATGTCTGGAACTTTATCTATAAGTCTCACTGTCTTCTCTCAGAGGTCCCCAAATCTGAAACGCAGTCACCCAGGGGACTTGTTAAAATACAGATTGCCTGGCCCTACTCTTGGTGATTCTACAGCAGGACCCCAGGCCTGTATTTTTATCATGTGCCCCAGGGGACTCGGGTCTTTAATAGATGTGAAAGCTGCTGCCACACAGGCCCCTTCTTCCACTGAGCCTGAAGATAAACATGTACTCAGGGCTCTGTGGAACCCAGCGGTTTTGATCTGTGGGGGACTGGCACAATTCCTAGCCCTTGATTATCCCACTAAATTGTCTCAAGACGGATTCTGATTTCCATTTCTATTCCTGCCTCTCAGCTCTGATTACTTCAGCAAGAGCCTTTCAATTGCCCCATTCTTTTCTTTCTTAAAGAACAGCCTCTAACTTCAATTTTAAAAAAAAATATATATATATATATCAGCTATTTCCCACATTCTGGAAGCTTTGTGCTTCCTACATCAGGGAAGGGTTTAGGAAAAGATTTTATTTCTCCTCCTTTTGATTCCTTTAAGTCAACAGAGACAGCTTTCCATCACATTGATTGAACCTTTTTAATGTAGTTAGAGGTGGCCACTGGTGAGTTACTCAGCTACCAATTTGGATTGGCGCCATGGATGATGCTGGCGGTTCCCTGACCGTGGACCTCCACGCACCAAAGGCCGCTTCGGGCAAGCCCCACTCCTTACCTCCTGCGGCTGCGGGTACAGGCAAGGCCAGTGAGCAGGGCAAACCAGAAGTCCCAAGGAGTCCATAACCACAGAAGCATCCCTCAACCAACTGGCAGACCAGGGATTGGTGGATAAATGCACCATCTTTTCTGTTTCTCCATTGGGGTAACTCCAGGGTGTTTTCTACACTGGATCCCAGAGTTCCCCAGCTGAAGTGAGCTCTGATGGCTCACAGTGGTAACCCGCTTGAGGACACACCCCTTACTGACCTCCTTCTCTTCCCTATCTCATTGCCTTCTTTCCTTACCAGGGATTTCCTGGGCTCACCTCCCAAGGAAATAACTTGCACTCAAATCTTTGTCTCAGCCTCTCACCAAAAGGAACACAAAGCAAAATGGGCACTACCCTAAACTGTTCTTCCTGTGCTGGATCACAGCTATTCCTCAAGAACTCAAATCCGAGACTGCACTCTATTTTGAACTTTATGACAGGATATTTAAGTGCAACATCATAGACCATAGCAGGTCTTTTCTGGCCATGCTGAATTGAATCCTGTAATTCAATCTGGGTGTTCCTCTGAGACTTCAGACCAAATGGGGCTTGAAGCTCAAATAAATTGGCAGCACCTGTAAACCCATATCAACCAACAAAGTCCAAAACAGAGTTTCTGGAGATGGGATTGTAAAGTGGTGCCTCCACTTTGGAAAATAGTCTGGCAGCTCCCGCAAAGGTTAAACAAAGTTACCATATGAGCCAGCAGTTCCAGCCCAAGGTCTATACCCAAAAGAAGTGAAAAGATATGTCCACAGAAAACTTTTACACAGATGTTCATGGTGGCGATATTCATAATAGCCAAAAAGTAGAAACAATCCAAACACCCATAAACTCAGGTGATGAATGGATAACATACAGCCTACCCATACAATGGGTTGAGTACTAGCCATCCAAAAAGGAGTCAAGTACCGATTCACACTACAACATGGCTGAACCTTGAAAACATGATGCTAAGTCAAAGCAGCCAGTCACAAAAGGCCACATATCCTATGATTCCATTTATACGAAATGTCCAGAATAGGCAGACTCACAGAGACAGAAAGTAAGTTAGTGGTTACCAACGATGTATGA
The DNA here is from genome assembly GCF_002007445.2 of Ailuropoda melanoleuca. NCBI lineage: Eukaryota > Metazoa > Chordata > Mammalia > Carnivora > Ursidae > Ailuropoda > Ailuropoda melanoleuca. The sequence continues at coordinate 61,579,850 of NC_048230.1, read as the reverse complement.
GAAGCAACTGCTAACAGGTACGGGGTTTCTTTGAGAGATGATGAAAATGTTCTAAAATTAGAGAATAGTGATGGGCACAACAACTCTATGAAAATCCCAAAAACCATTGAATTGTTTTACAAGGTGAATTTTTATTTTATGTGAATTATAATTAATAGAGTGATTATTTATTTAAGATGGAGTGTGTGTGTGTGTGCATGTGTGTGTGGGTGCATGTGCGTGCGCATCTGAAGTCCTCTGGGAACCTGGACCTCTATATTTTTTACAACTTTCTAATTTTCCTGAAATATCTTTTCAAAGCCATGTTACAACCTCAGAAAAACATGACACCGAAAGTCTGACTGTGAGTCTTGGTGTTGGAAAAGATAAATTCCCAGCAAGGCTGGACCTGTGAGCACCAGCAGGCACAGCAGAAAGGACACAGGGCAGACACCTGCTGCTTCTCTGACCTCAGAAGGTGGTGCCTGATACAGGGTTTCGAAAACATGAAATGAGACACCTCTATATGAAACTATGTCTCAGCCAGGCAGAAATGAGTCTTCCTAAAGCAACATTTGTGGGAGGATTTTGCTCACCCATTTGCTCATTCAAGGCATCTGAATCTTGACCACAAGGGCAGCTGGCTCAGATGTCCCTCTGTAACAGAGCTGGAGGGATTCTTTATTTTTTTTTTAAATTTTATTTTATTATATTATGTTAATCACCATACAGTACATCCCCAGATTCCGATGTAAAGTTTGATGCTTCATTAGTTGCGTATAACACCCAGTGCACCATGCAATACGTGCCCTCCTTACTACCCATCACCAGTCTATCCCATTCCCCCACCCCCTCCCCTCTGAAGTCTTCAGTTTGTTTCTCATAGTCCATAGTCTCTCATGTTTCATTCCCCCTTCTGATTACCCCCCTTTTCTTTATCCCTTTCTTCCCCTACCGATCCTCCTAGTTCTTATTGCTCCATAGATGAGAGAAATCATATGATAATTGTCTTTCTCTGCTTGACTTATTTCACTTAGCATTATCTCCTCCAGTTCTTTAACCCACGGATTCCTAAGTTCACAAAATAATTTATTCAGAAGGATCGAGGCCATTCCCTAGAGTGAGGGCAGAACACAGTTCAGCATGTAATTAATTTCAACATCACGATGTTTAACCAACTATGAGTCTGTAAAATCATCCCCATTTCACAGAGGAGAAATAGAGTCTTAGAGAAATCAAATGAATGACTCCAGGTCACTCAAATACCTGGTTTTGCTGGGGTTTGAACCTACATCTCCAGCCATACACTACATGCATAGGCAGAAGTCAGGCAGGGCCAGGGCTTGTGTGGGATCAGCCTAAGGAATTCAAGGGAGCAAGGATGGGGAAAAAGTCAGGGCCACAACTAGAGCTGCTTCCTCCACCAGCGAGGGAGTGAGCATGACCTTTGAAGGGAAGTCTAGAATGACCAACCATTCAGATTGGGACCAAAGAGCCAGACAGTTTCCCACAGAACACGCACAATAGTCCTGCTCTGTGGTGATCCTAAGTGTGTGCAGATGAGAAATGACATGACTCACCAAGGCATACAGCTAGTACCTTGGGGGGCAGGGGGCAGAATTCAAACCCAGGCCTGTATGACTCCAAGTCCTATGCTCTTTGCCCCTTGGTACCTATTTGGTAAACAAAACAAAAAATTTTGTTGAACTTAGGTGGGGCTGGAAAGGACTGGAGTATGGCCCCAAACATAGCAGTTGCTTTTCAACCTGCAACTTCTCTGTTCTTAGCTATAAAGTGGAAATAAAACCCATGCCATTGAGCTACTCTAAGGAGTAACGAGTTGACTGACATAAAGAACCTAACAGGTGCTTGGCACATAGTAGGTAGCCCAAATGTTGACTCCTTTTCCTCCATAGGAAGGTTAATGGTCTGAGGTCAACAGCCTGCCCCTCAGTATAAACAAAAAGACAAAGAGGCACAGTTGTAGTGCTCAGAAATTACCAGACGGGGTGGGCAGGGCCTTGGGGAACATCCAATCCTATCCAGTAGATGACAGCTTGAGAAACTGAGGGCTCAGAGAGAGGCAACAACTTGCCCATGGTCATCCATCAAGATGACTTGGTCAATCAGAGAAAGAGCTATTCCATATTCCCAAGTTTTTTTCCCTCAACTATGGGAAGCAAAACTAATTTCTCCTCCAGTAATCCTTGGCGACACTTTTTAAAAACACTTCTCTGGCATAAATGCTAAAATTGCCTAAATATGGCTAACTCTTGGATAATGCTGGTTAATCCTGGCTAATGTTTGATTCTCTAAAGCATCTTTTCCCATCAATAAACTTTTTGTGGGAAACTCTCATTTGCCTTGTGTTTCTTATGGAAATGTGATTTGTACATACATCCTTTCTGCAAAAATATTTAGCTCATCATTGTGCTGCACAAATTCCCTGCAAATTAGGTGGAAATCAACCTCAGCTGACAGAAGCATCTATACTAATCCAGGGGAAAATCATTATTATTTAGAACTTATTAAGCCCCGACAGTAAGTACTGGATGGGCCTAGGAACTTCAATAAATATTGAATGCAAATGTAAGCCAAATGCTTGAGCTGAGATTGTTCTTGTAATGTCTACCTACCAGGCAACAGCAAAGGTTGAGGAAAGAAAATGGGTTGCAGCTTGGCTCTGTTCATTGCAAGCTATTTCAGCAAGAGCAAATCACTAAGTACCTCCTCATCTATAAAATGGGTTCAAGCATCCCTGTCTCATAGGGTTTTTTATTATAAAGACAAAATGAGATCGTATGCATCAAGTACCCTGCATAAGGCCTGGCACATAGCAGATGTTCAATAAATGCTCACTCCTAACAAACTAATGAACCCCAAGTGGGTGAGATGTGGAATAGCTCACAAGTGGGTAGCTCACAAGTTGGTTACAGTTGTACCCTACCCCTGTGTTACAAACATAATTGCTCCAATCTGAACTATTTGAAGGTTGCAGTTAATTCCACCAACATGACACAAAACTAAGTAGAGGACCAGTTTCTAGATAGCTTGGAATATTTATACAAATTGCATTCTTAGAGTTTGTAGCCATTGCTGTCCCTGTCCTGTTCATACCCCTTGGATGTTTCATTGTGCTCCAGTGACTTACATCTGTCTGTGTCTGTATCTCTGTGCCAGAGTGCTCTGGTTGCAGCATGTGGCAGGCCGGATGTGCCAGGGAATGGTTACACCCAGGAGCTGTCCTGAGCCAATGACTAGAGGAGGTGTAGAAATACCCCAGGTCCCTCACCTCTGGCGTGGGGATCACTCTGACGCACGTTTCCCACATCAACCACCACAGTTGCAGGCTCAATAACATGGTATTGACTTTCCTTCCCTGTTTCACTTCCCCACCTGTGTGATCTCCACTTCCCAAGGAAAGTTTCCTCCTTTGAATCTTGTCTTACAGCCTAGGAGAACTCTGAAGGAGTTTAAGACATGCCACCCCAAAATATGCTGCTCTGGCATATGGATGACTTTGAGCACTTCCTATGGGACTATTAGGATAAAGCCCCCAACTCCTGGCTTGAGCCCTTCAGGGCCCTGTATGATCTGCCCCCCCATGCCACCCCCTGCCGCCCACCGCTTTGCTCCACTGTTCCTTCTCTCACTATTTCCCCTGATGGATCAAACCCCAAAAGGTCGCTTCTTGACCAATAATTTTTTAACAATTTTGGAGTCAGTTTTCTGCTTTTATCTTTCCATGGAGAACAGGTATAGATAAACACAGCCAACAATTCATTAAAGCACTGAAAACAGATTTTATTCAGTAAAATTCAGATTTTATTCCCCAGAGACAGGAGGGGAAAATGCCTAGCTCTATTCTGATTTGTGCAGAGGTGACTGGGCATTATAAAGGGAGAATGAGAAAAGAAGGAGGGGGAATGGTTGCGAAAGCTTACAAAAAGTGGGAAGGGGATGTTGGTCCATGTGAATCCCACATGAGTTTGCTAACTGGTGCCTACAAAGTCAGGCTCCTGCCCTCCCACACAGGCTGGGAGACAGGGGCACTATCTTCAGGGGTTGCCTGGAACAAAGAGCAAATTCATTTGGCAGCCTTGATTGTTCTCAGGCAGCCACTTTAAGGGGTCTAGGGTCAACCTAGGGATGTGGCCTTGTTAGAAATTATGTTAATGTTTGTTCAAATCTTTACAGGCCATGGTTGAGGCCTAGTCAAGAAAAGGATTCAGAGGAGTTTGGTTGGACCTTGGTCAAGGAGAGAATCTTTGTCAGTGACATTGGATGTCCATCTGTGCCAACTCCCCATCCCCACCCCAACTGTCCATGCCCACCCCAACTCCCACCCATCATCTTCCCAGGCCCTAGTCCAAGCCTTCTCCATCAGGAGGAAGTCTTTCCCCCTCTGGGCCTCACTGGGGCACCTGCAATGATGACTATGAGATTAAGGGCAGTTCTGTTTATCCTTTTTAACAATCCAGAGGTTTTTTAGAACAAGAACTCTTCCCCACCTTCTGCAAGAACCCGTGCACAGCCCAACACACAGTAGGTACTCAATGAATGTTTGTTGAGTTAATTAATGAATCCTCCGGTCTTAATCCCAAATACATGGGATGCTTCCTTCAAACCACCACCCCCTCCCCTGGGGACCTGTGGTTGATTGGACAATTACTCCAGCGCTAGAACAAATCACCCTCAGGCACTCGATAAAACTATTCAATGAAAGTTGCTGACAAAGGAGCTGATTGCGCTGCTTTGACCCTGAAAGTAATTACATGCACCAGCATCCATCTGCCGGTGGGGTGGCCTGGAAGGGGGTCCTCACCTCCATGCAGCTCTCTCTTCTAAATAAACTCAAAAGAGCACATTGTCACTTCCCCAGGATCACTGTCACTTGTTAGAAATCAAACAGAGGGCAAGTAAGAGGTGCGATCTGCAATGCAGCCATCTCCCCAGACCCCAGCCGTGTGCCCTCCATCACCTCCATCTCAGATACCGAACACCATGAACCCCCTCCCCTCTGAGAAGTCAGCAGGCCAGCCCTGATCAAATGACTACTCTGCCCTCAGCCCATCACTATCACTTCCACGTGCCAGGAACACCAAAAAGCTGGAAGCCTCGATGTTTGTCTCTCTTCACCTACCCATCCATCATCCACTCTTTCCACAAGCACCTGTTGCTCCTAAGAGGTGAAATCTGTTAGTGCTGGGTTTACACTAATGAACAAGGCAGGCCTGGCCCCTGCCTTCACGGAGCTCATAGTCTAGAGAAGGAAATGGAAATTAACCAAATAGACCCACAAATGTTCCAGTTAAATTTAAGTTAAACACATCTATTATTTGCTGGCTTCTTGGCCAGGCCCTGTAGGGGAGGAAGGTAGCATGGGGTGGGAGGTTATTGACCAAGATACGTCAATGTTCCCCTCAGCTTGACTACACTCTGGACAGTCTCTTCCTGACTATAGGCCCCTGACCACTCTTTTCTTTGAGTGTTTACATGAGAAATCTTGCAATTTTAAGTTCTTTCTCTGTCCCTTTGGGCTGTAAACCTTCTCCCAGCCTCTTGCCAGTTTTACAACCCTGCTATGTCTTTCTCAACGACCTCGGTACCATCCCACAGAAATGAAATCATTAAGAAAGATAATGCCCCGTCTCCCAGTCTCTGTGGGGGGGGGGGGGGGGGGCCNTAGGAGCCTAACTTTGACAACCACCAATGAGCAAACACAAATAAACCATTGCCTTCCATTACTTTTCCATTAGCTTAAAAACCCTCCTGCCTTGTGTTTCCGTAGACTTGCGGTCAGTCTCTCTCCCCTATTGCAATAGCCTTAAATAAGATCTTCCTTATCTCTAACTCTGTCCATGCAACGTTTCTTTGGGTTCACTCAGAAATGGATAAAACACGGATCCTGCCCCCAAAGAATTTAAGGTCTGATTAGGAAGAGAAGTCAAACTTTCAAAATTACAGTAAATTCTACAAAAGAAAACCAGAGGAAGCCATGATAGGTTGTAACAAGGGAAGTGAATTCAGCTAAGAAGGGGAATCAAGGCAGAATTCTCTGGGACACATGTTCTAGGCAGAGGGGATAGTACACATCGAGGCCTTTAGATTAAACATTCGGCTGCAGATATATTGAGTCCCTTTCCCCATCACGTCCTGTTATATTTGCACAGGTGTCTCTTCTTTCGCTTACCAAAGCACGGCTCTGACTGTGGGCTCCACGAACCCCCAGTACCACCTGAAGGAAGTCCACAGCTCTGAACTTCCTCAGCCTTAGGGCCAGACTGGGTTTGACCTGGTTCTTGTTACCCCTCCAACCACATCGAGAGAAAGTGTCTCAGAGCAGCACAAGCTTCTTGGAGGCGACAGAGGAGGGGGCTTCTAGGAGGCACCCAGCAGACAACCCAGGAAGTATGACTTACAGTGGTGACGTGACTGAGAGTCAATTCACACAGTTGAAATACTAGTAGGAGGAGAAACCAAAAATCCAGTTATTTCACCTTACTCTCTGACACAGGAACTTAAGCACCAGGAAACACAAGATCAGTCACTGCTGAGTGTATTTCTGAAGCAAAGGACATGGCTGGGGACACCTGGGGTTCAGTCAGTTAAGCATCTGCCTTTGGCTCAGGTCATGATCCCAGGGTCCTGGGATCAAGCCCCAGATCGGGCTTCCTGCTCTGTGGGGAACCTGCTTCTCCCTCTCCCTCTGCCTGCCACTTCCCCTGCTTCTGTGCTCTCTCTCTCTCTCTGTCAAACAAATAAAATGTTTAAAAAAAAAAAAGACACACCTAGTGCAGGGCTGTGCCCTCGACTTTACTAGCCCTCCAGCCGTCCATCCTCCCAGCTCCCACTGCTCCTCCAACTCTTCTGATGAGGAAGGAGCATAAAGGTTTCCTTTCCCTTGGGATAGAGCTAGGGTCTTGATGCTATTGCATTTCGACACCCAGGCACACCTGACTTCTGCCTCTCTGAAGGATTCCTCGGGAGCACTCCTCAGAGAAGTCACCAAACAGGACACGCCATGTTCTGCTGGGATATGCTGGGCCCATGCCCCGTCCACAGAGCACAGAACTCTAAGAACCCGAGGCTGGAGCCCAGAGCTCAGGCTCACGACTGGTGGAGACTCTGCCTCCCTTATAGTTCAAAGAGCAGTGGGCTGGCCAGGAGGGCAGACTGGCCTGGAAGCACCTCCTCAGGAAGAAAGGAGTAACTTACGTGCACAACCCATGCGACCTCCTGCACAGGTCCCCGTGATCCAATCACTGTTGTGGACTGTCACCCATCAAATGGTCAACTCCTCCTCCTCCCTGGGGGCAACGAGAGCACCTCTCCATCACCCCTGATCCTTCTTTTCCAGCTCTCTCATCCTCCCGGCCTTGAGCACGGGACTATCTCAGGCAGACCTTCTTCCTGGGTCATGTGCTCCAACTCAGGGCCAAAGCCTTTGTCTCTTCATCCCCAAAACACCCTCCTTTCTTCACCTCTAGGCCCAGTGTCTGCTTATGTCTCTGAGCTCTGGGCAAGGGCCCAAGCACTCAGCTCCTTCCCTGTCCAGGAGCTTCCTAAAGCCAGGCCAGCAAGTGTCTTGGCAGAGACTCTTGCTTCTATGATGAGCTCTATCTGCATCCCATCAAGGGCGATAAGTTACTGCAGAGATGGGAGCAGGGCTTTTTTCTTTAATCCAATTAAGCCACATGCTGACTGTGATACTTGCTCCACTATCTAAGGCAGCAGGTACCTTTGCAATTACCTCCCCTCTGAGGCAGCTGCATGCCAGCCACCGACCGGGAGTCTCTGCGAGACAGAGTTGAGGCTGTGGAATCACAAGGGCCTGTGATCAGGGAGGGGACAGGCCAGGGAGGCAGAGCACTGACCAGGGAGCACCTGAGATGAAGACCTGCCAGGAGTGTGCAGCACACGGTGGTCCGGGGCAGACCACATCCAAGAGCCAGCTGATGTGATTTTGTAACCCCTGGAAACTGGGAGTGTGAACTTAACTGTAAAAAAAGGATCTTTGTCAATATAATTATACATCTTGAGACGAGATTATCCTGGATTACCCAGGAGGACCTAAATCCAATGACAAGTGTCCTTTTAAGAGATGCACAGAGAGGAAGGAAAAGTCCACGTGGAGTCAGAGGCAGAAGTTTGAAGGATGCAGCCTATTGGGCCAAGGAATGCCGACAGCCACCAGAAACTGGAAGAGTCAAGAAAGGATTCCCCCACGGAAACTTCAGCGGGAGCAGGGCCCTGCAGGATCTCGATTTCAGACTTCTGGCTTCAAGCATGGTGAGAGAAGAAATTTCCGTATTTTAAGCTACCCAATGTGTGATCATTTGTTACAGCTACCACAGGACACTGACATATCCACCAACTCCCATCCCTTCTTGGTTAAGTGTTACTCCTGGGGTCAACACCCCAGCATTTCCAGCCTGCACCACCAGGAGCTGAGTCCCTCCTGCAGCCAGAGAAAGCCCTCGAGCAGAGAAACACCTGTGCCTACAGTGGGAGGCCATCGTGCATGCAGGAATTGCCCACTGAAATGGCAGGTGACTTCTTGGGTAGAGAGGAGCTGGGGGTGGGGGAAGGAGGTTGGGCAATGACAGCCCCCACACACGGTGGCTGGACTTGAATCAGGGCCACCTTCTGGTCCACCTAACTCTATTCTCCAAGGGACCCCCATCAGGAAGCAGGCTCCACCTTAGAATCAGACCCACAGGTGGGAAAAGAAACTCGCATTAGGATGTGCCAACTGTGTGCGCACATACACATCCCCTCACACACATCCTTCCAATGCCCCTGTGACATACAGAGGGCAGAACATAATGGCCCCCAAAGATGTCTGGTCCTAATCCCCAGAATCCCCGTGAATAGGTGACTTTACGTGGCAAGAGGCACTTTGCAGATGTGATTATGTTGAGGGTCATGAGATGGAAGACTGTCCTGGATTGTACAGATGGGCCCAGTGCAATCACAGAGTCCTTACAAGTGAAAGAGGGAGGCAGGCAGGTCAGGGGGTCAGAATCAGAAAGAGAAATGAAGACGATATCCTGCTGGCTTTGAAGGTACAGGAAAGGGCTGGAGCCAAGGACTGTAGGCAGCCTCTAGCAGCTGGAAAAGGTCTCCCCTACGACCTCCTCACACCTTGGTTTTAGCCCAGTGAGACCCATGTCAGACTTCTGGCCTCCAGACCTACAAGATCATAAATCTGCATAGTTTTAAGCCACTGAATTCATGGTAATTTACACAGCACAGGACACTAATACATTTTACAGATGCAAAGAAACCTTGAGATGAGCCCGTGGGCTGTGAGGAACAGGATGGAGCTATTATCAGAGGCTCCCCTGGACTCAGCAGGACATCCTTTCTGAGACGTTGCTCACCTCTGTGTCTCAGAGTCTAGCAGAGTCCTCAGTGCATGGTGGGACACTGTCATCATCTGCCTCGTCTGATGGAATTGTGTTACACTGCTCTGTACACTTCATCACACCTGACAGTGTTCTGCACAGACTAGTTGTTTAAAAATACTTGTCAAATGGTTAAATGCTTGGTCAATCAATAGGTTTTCAATTGAGTGAAACTGTTGCTCCTCGTGGTTCACTCCTTTGCTCTCTCTGCTTCCTTCTCCTGCCCCCAGTCAAGCCACCCGCCTCTGAGCCCATTGCCTGAGACAAGACACAGGACGTCCTGTTGGGTGAGCAGGGACAGAAACCCCCACCCGGTCTGGGTCTCCACAAGCCTGGCCCTTGGGGACAGAAACAAAATGTTTGAGAGGAGCCTGGCCCAAATGTCCTTCTCCTCCCCACCAGCCATGAAGATAACTTCCCCTGGGACTGAGAGAGGGCAGACTGGTCAGATCCAGCAGGAAAAAGGGTCCTGCTCCCCAGGGAGGCAGCAGGAGCCTGGGAAAGGAAGGCTGGGGTAAGACCAAGCAGGGGGCCCTAGGAACCTAGAGTGCTGGGCACCCCATGTGCAACACAGCATTTAAGAGAGAACAAGGCAGACTTTGGGGAACATGCTGAGTGCTGTTGTGATTGTCATCAGAGCTGGGGGGCAGACCAAACCCCAGGGCCGGGGGTTCCCTGAAGGGCAGAGGCATCTCCCGCATGATCCCAGAGCAGGAAATGAGGGAGTCTTAGGCGAGGCTTACACTTAGGTCAAGGAGGCAATCTGGCTGGGATTCCAAGCCATATGGACACCTAGAGATGACAGCTGCTGGGGGCTGAGCTGACCCTGCCCTGCAGGGGCCGGCCACAAGCTCCTAGCTATCTCTAAGGTGGCACTTGGGTCTGTGGGCTGCAGGAGCACCTCCTTCTCGTGGTAACCTCAGCCCCATGTCCTCAGTCAAGGGAGTGAAGTGAGAGGGGGCCCCAGCTGGGAAAGAGGGGAATTAATACTCATCAGCCACAAGGACATCTGTGCCCCCAGAGCAGGCTTCTCATGAGGGTCCCTGGCAGCAGTGCCGCCACAGTGACAGGAGGTCCTGCCATACCCCTCCCCACACATGCAAGATGGCAGCAGAAGAGAAAAGGAGCCTTCCGAAAAAACAGGGGGACAATTTAGAGGGGCTTTATTACCAGCAAGAGGCCCAGAAGTGGTGACGCCAGAATGATTTCATTGTCTGGGGGAGGAGTGATCTCCTTTCACTGCACTAAAGAGAAGCTTTCAGGTTACATTTGTGATAAAGCATCTCATGGGGAAGAAACAAAATGAGAGTGAGTTCGAATGCTAGAATAAGCAATGTTTTCAAGTTTTGTATCATTAGCAAAACTGGACCAACTCAAAACAAAAACCAGGAAAAATAAGCCCTCCCTCCCTGGGGCCAATCTCTGCCTTAAATGAGATATTGTATACAAAGGACCCACCAGAGTCTATTATACAGTCAGTATAACTACATAGGAGAGGATAATTTTTTAACACACCCCCCTCCACTCTATGGGAAAATTATTTCTGGTAATAATCATGGAATAACCACTAGTAATCTTTACTTCCCTGACTTGTCCTTTAGTTTTAAAATCACTAGCAATTGTCAACTTACATATTAAGGAAAAATTTTGATGTTACATATGTTGTTCAGATTCAATAAAATATTTACAGTAGGAATTAAAATTTGCACTTGCCAAGCAAAACTTTTCCCGCTCACAGGGCATGCCCCATTTCACCATTCTAAATCTTATACGTGAATAAAAGCTCCCAGTGTTCTTACAGAATGAAAGAATCAAAGTCACGGAATAGCCCTTCATCATTTAATTACCGGACTATCACCACCGATACCAAGCCAACTGTTTAAATGCAGGAATATGCATATCGCAGGCATCAGAGACCCAAACTGAGCCCAGAGCAAGCCTGGATGATTCTCATTAGGAATAACTTCAAAATGGACACACGGAGCTGAGCCCATGGATGTAGAGGGATGACATAACAGGGACTTGTTTGAATTAGCGTCCATGTGAAACACAATGGTTAGAAAAGGGTGATTGAAATATGCTAATTTGAAACTTACAAGTACATTATGAAAACCCAACAGTGAGCACAGCTATTGAGACAGATCAACCGAATATTTCAGGGTGAAGGAGAGTTTCACCATCAGTATGGCTTAGAATCCATCACAGTGTTTATATTCACTACAGATAATGCTCCCTGTGACTGCCTGTACTCAGGACAGCTCAAACCTCCTCACCCACTGTTGGTGACTGGAGCTCCTTCCATTCTTGGGGGGATTTCCTACTTCAAAAAAGTGAATATAGTTCACATTTATTGAGTATCTGCCATTGTTCTAAGAGCTTGACATGGATTAATTCACCAACTACGAACGGTCATTACTCCCATTTTACAGATGACAACGCTGACGCGCTCAGCGGCTTAGGTATGGCACATGGAAGTGCTTTGTATGCTGTAAGTGCTGCACAAATATTACTAAAGTTGGCAGTCATAATAGTGAAGATTTCATGCATTTGGTCCTGACAGTGGACCGGAAATATCAGGGAGAAAAAGGAAGGTAGATGTTTATGACGCTGTTAACAACCTGGACAAAATTCCACAGCCAGATTCAACAGTGCCAACATTCTGTTACCAAAAGGGAGACTGTGAAGACAGCAAATGGTGTGGCCATATTTCCCCATGCCAAGCAGCCAGCTGCCAGAGAAGCAGTTCAGCTCACAATCGGGCCAATTGTGAAGATGCAGAGACATGGCCTCAGTGTTCCCCAGGCCCCTGAAACCCCACACCCCAGAGCAGGTTGCACAGGGATTGCTGGCTCTGTAGTGTAGCCAGAGGTGGGAACTGGGAGCAGCAAGCAACCACAAGCCATCCACAGAGATGCCAAACACAACCCTTGGGCTAAGTACACGGTGATCTGGATAATCCATGAACCTTTCAACAGAGGCAGGGAAATAGAACAAAGCTGTTCTTCACAAAAGCACATTCCATACTCACATAGGGTGGGGCCTGGATACTTCCATCTTGTCCCTTGTTGGTTTTCATTTATTTAATGCCTGGTCCCCATGCCACTCTTTTCTGCCCACTAGAGAGCACTGTGTAGAAGGCAGTTAGTTACTTAGCAGGACTGGGGTGCAGAGAGAGGCAGCCACAATAAGGACCAGAGCTAGAGGCCCTGGGCTACCCACAGCTGACACTCGGAGCAGCTAGACAATCCTGGGGGCGGGGGGGGGGTTATCCTGGAAGGTCCCACAGACCACCCTTCCATCCAGGACCACTACAGTGGTCCTGAAGCCTCTGCTTGCATGTCTCCAAGGACAGAGTACTCGCTGCTGCTCAAGACAGCCCACGGACATCTCAGATGGTGAGAAAAGGCAGACTATTGCCCAAGTGCCCCATGTGCCCTGCCTCCATATGCAAGCCACACTTGTGGCTGCAAAGGTCTTTCCAAGAATGTCCTTGCTGAAGCACCACGTCACCCACCACGACCCATCCTCCCCAGTCAAAATGAATCCTCCTCCTTCCACGCTGTCCAGCCTTTGTTCTCAGCACACACAAAACTGTCTGCGTTCCATTCTGTTTTATAACTATCTGCCTCCTCCATTTGACTGTGAGGTCCTTGAAGGCATAAACTGAGTTTTTTCCTTGGCTCCTGACCCAAAGAGATGCTTAAAATTCTTTCATTAAAAAATACAATTCTTTAACAACAATCACCAGGTTCCCTTGGCTTACTTGTGCTTGCTCACTCTCTCTCTCCCTCTCTCTCAGCCATGTGAGGAAACCAGAAAGAGGGCCCTCACTTCTGTGCTGGACACCACCGCCCCCCCCGGGCATCAGTCACTGCTCCCCTGCCACACTCTCATCCCAATGCAATTTCCAGTTTCCCTCCACCCCCAGAGAAGGGGAGCTCAGCACAGTGGTTTCGGGATCTCAAGTCAGCTTTCCAATCTAATCCTCTGTTCCCTGTTTCTCAAACAGGGAATCCTCCTCAGAATCCTCTGGGGGGCTTGTCACCTCACAGATTGCTGGACCCCACCTGTAGAGTTTCCAGTGCAGTGGGTCTGAGACAGGACTTGAGAATTTGCACTTCTAACGAGTTTTCAGATGATGTTAATGCTGCTCGTCCAGGAATCTCACTTAGACTATAAGACTGTATCTCACACACACACACACACACACGTACACAGAGCATTTCCACTCATGCTTTATCTAACCTGTGTTTGTATACCTCCAGCAACAAGGTGCTCATTACTTGTCAAATTAGACTATCCTAGCATTAGTGATTTCTTACATTGAGTGACTTGTCACCTCCTACCTAGGGTTGGCAAATAAAACATAGGATGCCCAGTTAAATTTGAATTTCTGATAAACTATAGGTAATTTTTTAGTTTAAGTTACACCCCATGCAAATATAGTTGGGATTTTTTTGTTTTGTTTTTTTGCTGAATCTGGCAACCCTATCCTCCTACCCATCAGGTCTCCAAGTGCCTGAGCCAAATGCCTGCCAATCCTGAAGCAGCCAGATGAGCTCAATCTCAGGTGAAGCCACTTTCTACTTCTCAAACACCATTTAAGTCAAAGCCAAAAGCAAACAGAGTCAGTGTCAGGAAATGCACTTGGCCAGAGCTGAGCTTGAAGCCCAGATGGTATAGCTGGTCCAGGGCTGGGTTGCTGTCAGGGAAATGACCTTCCACCTGGGCTCCCTTTTCTAACCATTGTGTTTAAAGGCCTCCTTGCCTTTAAAGCAGATAGACCTTCATGCCGGAGCCCTAGCAGATCACCAATACCTGGTCATCCCTCTACAGCTACACTGTAGGCAAACGTTAGAGCCTAGACTAAAACCTGCTTCTTCTGACATCCAGGTGGCAGCCTTTTCCCTAATTCAAGAATCATTTACTACATAAAGAGAAGGGCCATATGCACCCCAATGTTCATAGCTGCATTGTCCACAATAGCCAAATCATGGAAGGAGCCGAGATGCCCTTCAACAGATGACTGGATTAAGAAGCTGTGGTCCATATATACAATGGAATATTACTCAGCTATCAGAAAGAACGAATTCTCAACATTTGCTGCAACATGGACGGCACTGGAGGAGATAATGCTAAGTGAAATAAGTCAAGCAGAGAAAGACAATTATCATATGATTTCTCTCATCTATGGAACATAAGAACTAGGATGATCGGTAGGGGAAGAAAGGGATAAAGAAAAGGGGGGTAATCAGAAGGGGGAATGAAACATGAGAGACTATGGACTATGAGAAACAAACTGAAGACTTCAGAGGGGAGGGGGTGGGGGAAGGGGATAGACTGGTGATGGGTAGTAAGGAGGGCACGTATTGCATGGTGCACTGGGTGTTATACGCAACTAATGAAGCATCAAACTTTACATCGGAATCTGGGGATGTACTGTATGGTGATTAACATAATATAATAAAATTAAATTAAAAAAAAATCATTTACTACAAGGTCATCCCAGGATCTAGCACAGGTGCTAAGTAGTGGAGGGGTCTTCCTGTGCAAGTCTTGTCATTCCAAAACCTCAAATAGCAGGGACCAGAAGAGTCCTGCCCACTTTGTGATATCCCTCTTAGAAACCATCCAACCCAGCCACCTCAGAGAAGACCAGAGAGAGAAAGGGACTCACCCAAGCTCAAATCCAAGTTGGCAGCAGAGCCAGGTAAGAATCTAAGCCTCCTGATCTCAGCTCAGACCTCGTCCTACCCTGCCAGGACTCCCTCCAACCAAAAGGGAACCACTGGCAAATGAAAACCACAGAGGTAGACCATTTTTCTCCCATGGAGCTAGCAACAATAAAAAATTCTGACAATATCAAGTGTTGGAGAGGATGTGCAGAAAATTGTACTCCTCTATACTATTGTTGGGAATGTAAATCGTGAGGGTGACTTTGGAGAGCAACTGGCAATACCTAGTAGAATGGAAAGTGCGCGTACTGTCCAATATAATGATTCTATGGCTCGTGACATGCCCCAAAGAAACACTGCCACGTGTGGGGGAGGAGACCCAGGGCATGGGTTCTTATTGTAGCATTGTTTGTTTCTGTGAAAAATTGGAAACAATCTAAATATGCAACAAGGCAAAAATGAGAAACAAAACATGGCCTATCCACATGACAGAATACCTTTCAGCAGTTAGAACGAATGGATTAAATTCATCAACAAGAATAGAGGTCAAAAGTGGGCTTATGTGAAAAAAGCCAGGTGTAAAGGGGACCCAGAGCAAACTTATGTAAATATTGAAATGCATTTCCACAAAATAATACCATGTATCTTTATTTATAATATATTACATATGTATATAAAAATACAAAAGTTTCAAAACAATGTCTTTTAAAAGGCTTGCCCATAAGGAAACACAGCTATTCAAGAAAGCCATGACAGGGGTGGATTCTGGGAAAGGGGTAAAGGATAAAATTCGAGGATATCAATCAAAGGGTGCTTCAACTTTGTAATGTTTTATCTTTTATTAAAAAAACACTTGAAGTAAATATAACAAGATGTTCGCAGCTATTATCCCAGCAGTGAGCATGCCAATTCATTACTTTTGTATTTTTATTTTGTTCTAACTTCTCAAAGAAAAATAAAACACTATTCTGAGGCACTGCTCTCTGCCCCCCACCCCCAGCCTACGTGACTGATCAAATTCAAGTTTCTCAGATTTCAATAGTTCATGGCCTGAAGCAGGGCGTGAGTGCTGAACGGCTCTGTCCTTAAGGGAGAACAGAAGAATGCAATCAGTGTGGGCTAAAATCTCCCTCCCACCATCCTGACTAGAGATGACCTTGGGCTTGAGTGAAGGAGAGGGGGAGAGGGTTTGATGTACTGGATGCTTCTCCCAATCCACTTTAGGGAGATGGAAGGAAACTCTCACCTGGTTCAATAATCTATCAGAACCTAAGCATGATGAAATGAAGAACCTTTCATAGGCATGGGCTGTGAGCCCAGCAGCAGCTCTGAGAGACCACTGTCTCATTGGTTTGAGGTGGGGGCTCATCTCAGCTTGAAGACAGAAAAGGGGAGCATGATCAACCCCAATGAGCACACAGATCACACGGGGAGC
This sequence comes from Ailuropoda melanoleuca, assembly GCF_002007445.2. Taxonomy (NCBI): domain Eukaryota; kingdom Metazoa; phylum Chordata; class Mammalia; order Carnivora; family Ursidae; genus Ailuropoda; species Ailuropoda melanoleuca. The sequence continues at coordinate 61,563,351 of NC_048230.1, read as the reverse complement.
CCGTAATATATAGATCTTGAGTTAGTAGGTCTTGGGGTAGGGAAGGCAGGGACCCGGGGGGATTGCTGGGATATTGCATTTCTATCAAGATCCCAATGTTGTTGGCATGGCTGGTCCACTGACCACACTTGGAGTAGCAAATTTCCTTGCTGCCCACTGTCATCTGCCACCTGCTCCTCCTGCTTCATTAACCTACTTACAAATGAAAGCTTGAGCATTGATGGTGTCTGATGGTACTGCGGGTCAGGAGAACCAGAAATACCTAACGTCTGCCTTGAGTCCCAAGGGAGATGGCCAGTAGGGAACCAGAGCACCCCTTGTAAGAGGCCATGGGTTCTGTGAAGAGAGGAAGGGAGCTGGTTGGAGCACAAGGCTTGGCTGGAGTGACCAATTGTCCCAGTTTGCCAGGATTGTCAGTGCTAAAACCAGAAAAATCTCAGGCACACCAGAATCTGTTAGTCACCCTAACAAAACCCCACTTGGAAGACAAATTCACAGTGATAGAAATGAGAAAGTGGTTCTCTCTGGGATGGAGAGGAGATGGAGGAATGGACCCGCTCACTCAGCTACCGGCTGGCTACCACCTGTCCCCACTCAGGTCACTCCTGGCCATTGCGCCACAATCACTGGCTCTTTGAGGACTGGATCCAAAATAGCTCTTGTTATCCCTATCTAAAAAAACTAATGCCTTCTCCGGCAACCAGTTCCTGGAGGAAGCTGGGGAGCCATGAGGGGAAGAGAATCTTTCCTCGAATAGGAAAGACTGGCCTGAGTTTAAATCCCAGCAGAGCCCTCTGTCAGACATGTGACCCGAGGCCAGCTAATTCTTCCACTGGGTCTCAGCTTCCTCATCTGTGAAATGGGGATAAAAATGGCCACCCTTGAAGAAACAGTCAAAAAAACTAAGAGACAGCCCACGGAATGGGAGAATATATTTGCAAAGGACACCACAGATAAAGGACTGGTATCCAAGATCTACAAAGAACTTCTCAAACTCAATACACGAGAAACAAATAAACAAATCATAAAATGGGCAGAAGATATGAACAGACACTTTTCCAATGAAGACATACAAATGGCTAACAGACACATGAAAAAATGTTCAAAATCATTAGCCATCAGGGAAATTCAAATCAAAACCACACTAAGATACCACCTTATGCCAGTTAGAATGGCAAAAATTGACAAGGCAAGAAACAACAATTGTTGGAGAGGATGTGGAGAAAGGGGATCCCTCCTACATTGTTGGTGGGAATGCAAGTTGGTACAGCCATTCTGGAAAACAGTGTGGAGGTCCCTTAAAAAGTTAAAAATTGAGCTACCCTATGACCCAGCCATTGCACTACTGGGTATTTACCCCAAAGATACAGACATAGTGAAGAGAAGGGCCATATGCACCCCAATGTTCATAGCAGCATTGTCCACAATACCTAAATCGTGGAAGGAGCTGAGATGCCCTTCAACAGATGACTGGATTAAGAAGATATATACATGGAATATTACATGTCCATATATACAATGGAATATTACTCAGCCATCAGAAAGAACAATTTCTCAACATTTGCTGCAACATGGACGGCACTGGAGGAGATAATGCTAAGTGAAATAAGTCAAGCAAAGAAAGGCAATTATCATATGGTTTCTCTCATCTAAGGAACATAAGAACTAAGGAAGATCGGTAGGAGAAGAAAGGGATAAAGAAAGGGGAGGTAATCAGAAGGGGGAATGAAGCATGAGAGACTATGGACCTGAGAAACAAACTGATGGCTTCAGAGGGGAGGGGGGTGGGGGAATGGGATAGACTGGTGATGGGTAGTACGGAGGGCATGTATTGCATGGTGCACTGGGTGTTATACGCAACTAATGAATCATCGAACAACATCAAAAAAAATAAAAATAAAAAATTTATAAAAACAAACAAAAAATGGCCGCCCTCAAGATCAAGGTGAAGATTTAATGAGATCATATGAGGAAAGAGCAAGCACAGCTCCCAGGTGGGCAGCCTATGGTGGCTGATTCCCAACCCCTCCCCCCACGGGGTTCGGCAGCACAGAGGGCACCAGGCGTGAGCGGTAACACTTGTCCAGCAGGGCTCTTCCTCCAGCTTCCATCTTCATGCTTTTGCTGCCCTTCTGCTTCGACGAGAAGTGTGAAGGTCTCAAGTCCCATCAGCTGTTCTCGTGATTCAGCCTTGGGAAGCGAGTGCATAAATATCACAGGCAGAGCCGTTCCTGTGACATTTCAAATCCACAGTATCTCTTGCATCACCTCACAGGCTGTGTCTGGTCAGCATCCATTGCTCAAAAACTCTCTGGGGCATTTCTGCCTCTTTTTCAAGGGTTCTTACTCCACTTCCCGGGGGATAGCACTCGATAATGGATGGAGCACTGTCTCATGCCCAATCATATTTAATCCCCCCAGCAACCCTGCCAAGAAGGAAACTAATGCTCAAAAAGGTCAAACCAATTGTCCAAACTTACCCAGCTGGTTTATGCCACTGACAGGATTTGAACCCGGGACCTCCTGACTCACAAGGAATGTAATTGACTACACCTGTCACTGCCTCCATGGTCACCACCACACCACTCCTGGCTTTCTCTAGCCTGACCTACCTTCTATCACAGCCCTCCCTCCCAGACCTTCTCCCTGTGCCCTCAGGAACCCCTCTTTGAAGTAAATGAACTCACCCCCGTGCTCAACCACTTCAAACGCTCAGCAACTACCCCTTTCATCCTGGCTGAAGTTCTCTGTCCCCCAGAACCGCACGTGTCCTGCAGCCCTCTCACCTCCCCCACATACACACATCTTAGGGCCCAAATCTGTGGTAATCATCCTCGTTGCTCCTCACTGCCACTCCCGTGCCAGGCTTTCCTGCCCCAGGTAAAGCTGTGTCCTCAAGCTCTCTATGCCCCTCCTCATCGCCATCCCTCATCCTGTAGACCCCCACCTCCCAACTCAGTCTCCCTCTCCACCCTAAGTCCTGGCGCCTTGTGGAGCAGGGTTTCTCAACCTTGGCACTACTGACGTTTAGAGCCAGATAACTCTTCCTCGTGGGGACTGTCCTGCCCGAAGTTTAGCAGCATCCCTGGCCTGTACCCACTAGATGCCAGTAGCATGTCCCCCACAGTGATGACAACCAAGAATGTCTCTAGACATTGTCCAGTGTCCTCCAGGGGGACAAAATCACCCCCAAGTGAGCAGCACTGGTCTAGAGCAACGTCAGCATCTGGGCCCCAGGTCCCGTCCCTTCAACCACTCAGATCCGAGCAACAGCACTTCACTCTGTTTCGTTCCTCTCCTGGGGCAGTCACCTGCCTCCTCCAGGGCCCAGGGCCCTCCCGGGGAAGCAGGGCCAAGTGTGAGGACTGAACCATCCACACTGACCAACTCCAGCGAGGCTGCCTCCTTCCTAGCGCTTCCCCCGATCTGTTGTGAATGGTGATTTGCCAATATTTCTTCCCTTGCCTATTCTCTTTCCTGCCTCCTCCACCCGGATACAAATTCCTTGAGAGCAAGAACCTTCCTGCTCTCTTCACTGTTCTATCCCTGACACCAGCAGAGGGACAAGTACAGAAAGCATTTATGGAAGGAGGGAGGAGTGGAAAAGAGGGAAGGGGGGGGAGGAAAAAAAATCCCAATGGGGAGAACACTGCAGAAGGAGGGAGGCATTGATCAGATGTAGCAACAAGAGTCAAACTTAACATCTGTGACTTGAAACAATCTGTAGCTAATAAAAGGGATAATGTATCTCTCAATTCACTGACATGGAAATATCCCTAATAAAGCTATTTATATGCCCATCTGTGTATTTATGCCCAAAGAAATATCTGAAAGAATGCTCACCAAAAGGTTGAAGATTTTTATCTCTGAGCGGTGAGATTTCAGGGGAAATTTTGCATTCCCTTTTACTTTAATTTCCTACAATAAGAATTATCCTAGAAAAGAAAAAAAAGGAAAGAGAAAAGAATGAATCTTCCCAGCAGAAAATCTGATAAATCGTGTTTTCAAAGAATGTATATTAAGATGGGAAAAATCTCATGATAGAAGTTTAGGTGGGAAGTGAGATATACAAAGAAGTTGCTTACTGTACATAATCTATAACCCAATTAGAACAGCTTTTTAATTTTTATACAAGTACTGAAGAAAAAAGATCAGGAGGAAATACACCATATTCCAGCAACAGTGGTTCTGAGGTGTGGGTGGCAGGGATAAGATGCCTTTATCATTCCTCCTTTATGTACGTCTTTATTTTCCAAACCCTTTAGAGCAGCGTGTGCAATACAGTAGGAGGCAATTATTGGCACTTGAAATGTGTCATGCATGATATGACTGAGGGCCTGAATTTTCTACTTGATCTTATTAATTGAAATTAACTTTTCCATGGCCTCGCGTGCCTAGTGGCTACTGTATTTGAGAGTAGAGCTTTAACGTGAGCAAATATCTTTTATCCTTAGAAAAAGAGCACTAGATGTGATTTCTAAATTAATAAATAAAAACGCAGAACAGAAAATCCAAATGCTGCCCCAGTGCCTGGCCCCATTCCAGCCTAATGCAGCGCTCTGCATCTGTTTATTATAAGATCTGAATGCCCCATCCAAACTTTCTTGGCAGATGTATCATTTTTTTACACTTTTTAAAAAACTGAAGGATGATTTCTTCATTTCTTATTCAGTATTTGAAAGTGAGGCAGAGTCAATGAACTCACACATATTCCAGAAACTGACTTCCTTAGACCTTAACAGAAGGTACTTAAGTGCACAGATGTTTGCTGGTTTTAAAAAGAGGCCTTTGCTGCGTCTGAAAAAACATTCTCCCTAATTTTTCGCTCAATTTGTTTTAAGTTGGTAATGAAATCTGTGAATCTACTCTCCCTTTCTTCAGGAAAAATGGAATTTTGATCTCTTTTAAAAATCAGAACGCAAAGGGATAATGGGGAAATCAGTCTCAATGGCACATTTCATGTTCGTTTCAGAGCCGTGATGTAAACATGATGATGCTACGCTTTTGGGGTCTTTGAGATTTTTGCCACAAGCATAGCAGCTCAGGTGGATTACTGCCTAATGCATGCTTCTTTGGTAGATTTTTGTTAACAAATTGCATGTCTGCTCGTTTGAAATAAAATCATGAAGTTGTTAACGTCTTTGTACAAAGACTGCACCGTTCTGCTTGCCCTGGAGAGGAAGACTTTGTGCTAATCACTCCGTGCTCTCCTGCAGTAAAGAGCAGAAGGAGGGACAGAAAGCCCACATCGATGGCGCTCTCACCATGTGCTAACTCGTCACACGCAAAAGAGGTTTGAGTAAGTGTCTCCTCATAGGGCCCAGAGTAGAGAACAGAGGAAGTGCTGTTTGGCCTCTGGTTTCACAAAATAAATAATAATAATAATAATAATAATAATAATAATAATAATAAAACACTGAACATTTGTGTTGTATTCACCATCTTAATGCATGGACTTTTGTAGATTTTGCATTCAAAGATGCAGGACAGGCTAATGAACAATAACAAAAAAAGGTCCCCCAAATCTCACCACCCAGAGACAAAAGTCACCTGCTTTTGGAAAGCATTCTTTGCATCTCTACTCCAACAGTCCTCAACTGGGGGCAATCTTGTCCCCCAGGGGACATCTGGCAACCTCTAGAGACAAATTTGGTTTTCACAACTAGGAGGGAGTGTTCTGGCATCTAGTGGGCAGAGACCAGAGATGCTGCTAAACAGCCTACAATGCACAGGACAGCCCCCCATCCACACAAAGAATTTTCCAGCTCAAATGCCAATAGCGCCAAGGCACAGAAACCCTGCTATACATACATGGATGTGTAGCTCTGTGATCATTACATAATTGAGTTCACACTCTGCCGGCTCTTTGCCATCCTGCAAGAACATATGTAGTGCTTGTGGTCAAGTACTTCCCATTCCCTAGAGAGGGACTCATTTCATTCTTTACCAGAACTCTGTAAGAGGAGGGAATATTACAGATTTTATACCTGGAAAGACTGAGGCTCAGAGAGGTGAAGTGTCTTGCCCAAGGTTGCACAGCAGTTAGTCCTGACGCCAAGTCAGAAGTCCAGGCCTGAGGGATTCTAAACCCCTCCTTCCCCACTAGCTGCAGATTTACTCCCTTTTTCACCCCAGGATCCAGTTTACAAAGGACAATGAGGGACCTGAGAGTAAGACCCTTGAGCCCCCCTTCCAGAACCTAAGGGAGACAGGGCTTTATTCTTCATACACATCATTCAAGTGATTCTGTTATTTAAATCCTCTCAGTAGTCTAATTTATATTTTCATCAATATGATCTTTCAAGAATTATGGGGCGCCTGGGTGGCACAGCGGTTAAGCGTCTGCCTTCAGCTCAGGGCGTGATCCCGGCGTTCTGGGATCGAGCCACATCAGGCTCTTCCACTATGAGCCTGCTTCTTCCTCTCCCACTCCCCCTGCTTGTGTTCCCTCTCTCGCTGGCTGTCTCTATCTCTGTCAAATAAATAAATAAAATCTTTAAAAAAAAAAAAGAATTAAAAGGACACTTTCAAGTTTCTCAATAATCGCTTTTCTGTCAATTTCTGGTTGGCATGTGCAACTTTGTTTCCGTATATATTTATAAGCTACGTTACATCCAAAGTTGTTATATCTTGGTTGTGGATTAAACCCTCCATCAGTTTGTCAAGTGACCTTAGTCTCATTGAATAGTCTACTTTGAATTCCCCTTCTTTTGGGGTTTTTTTGGGGGGGCAAGCGGGGATGGAGCAGGGCGGAAGGAGGAAGGGAGAGAATCTTAAGCAAGCTCCACACACAGGACAGAGCCTGATGCGGGGCTCCATCTTGCAACCCTGAGATGATAACCTGAGCCAAAATCAAGAGTCTGATGCTTAACTGACTGAGCCAGACAGGAGCCCTAAATTCCCCTTCTTCTAATGGCAGTGTTGTGACCCCTGCCTTCTTTTTGTCTGCTGGTGAATCTGTGATTATTGTGCCTTAATTCTTTAATTTCAGGTATGTGCTTTGATGTTGTGTATGGTTGGACTTGGGTTGAATTTACCGAATCTGAGAGTCATTTTCTTTTAATGGATAGAATTTTTTTCAATTTATATGTACTTTTGTAACACATATCTTTGGTCTTAATTCCATTTTCTTGTTTTATATTTTACATGCTTCTGTTCTATCTCTTTTTTCTTCTTTTTCCTACCTTCTGCTAATTTGGTAAACAGAACATTTTTAGTTTGCTGTGCTCTGAATGTCTGTGTACCCTTGAAATTCAGATATCGAAATCCTAGTGCCTGATGTGATGGCTTTGGGAGATAGGGCCTTTGGGAGATGCTTCAGTCAGGAGGGGGGAGCCCCAAGGAATGGAATCAGCACCCTGATAAAAGAGACTCCCTTTCACTGTGTGAGGACACAGCAAGAAGTCTGCCCTCTGCCACCCAGAAAAGGCCCCTCACCAGGACCCAACCCTGTCGGCACCCTGATCTCTGACTTCCACCTTCAGAACTGTAAGAAATAAATGTCCGTTGTTTACAAGCCACACAGTCTATGGCATTCTGTTATAGCAGCACAACCAGACTAAGACTCATTTTCTAGTTTTTCCTACCTCCTGCTAACTTGATAAACAGAATGTTTTTAGTTCTGCCGGTGATTACTTTTATATCTTTAAATAACATGTTTTAACTTCCATGTCTGAAGATACTAAATTCAGAAACAAAAAAAATAGCAATTGACTCACTTTCTGAGAGATTAGAAAATCCGTTCCCTCGTGCATCCTCACTCTCTCTTCACCCCCCGCTTCTGGTCTTCAGGGGTATGCTCTGGGTCTTTTCTAGTGCAATTATGGGGTTATTTGGTTATATTTTTTAAATTATAACAGCTACATTCTTATAAAAGTGTATTTAAAATTATATTTTATAGGGGCGACTGGGTGGCTCAGTCGGTTAGGCGACTGCCTTCAGCTCAGGTCATGATCCCAGGGTCCTAGGATCACGTCCCGTGTCCACCTCCTTGCTCAGTGGGGAGTCTGTTCTCCCTCTGCCTACAGGCCCCCTGCTTGTGCACTCTCTCTCTCTCAAATAAATAAAAGATTAAAAAATAAAAATAAATAAAATAAAATTTTATTTTATAAAATTATAAAAATTTCATAATTGTTCCATGCCCAATTAATTTGATTTTATGTAGAAATAGTTACAGAGTATTACCACCATACAATGCAACAGCTTTCCTTTCCAGAAATATATTAGACGCTTTTCTCTCGAGTTCTTTGTTTTGATTCAACTCCTGGCTGAACAAAGCACATTTTCAAGTATTTGCTTGCCACTCCCTCCAGCCCCCAACAAGGATATATGGATGATATACTTCCTAAACCCTTGCATATTCAAGTCACATGTAAATATCCACTGCCATGGGGCATTTTGGGCGCCATCTTTTTTCTTTCAGTGCTTCATCTTCTTCCTGATTCTGGAACCCACTATCAGAGTTGAAGAGCTAAGGCTGTCTGATTTTTATTTTCTTTGAAAACTGCCTGCTTTTTCTGCCGGAATATTCATCAGAGTTTTTCTTTGTCCCCAAAATGCAACAGTTTCATCCCAGTATGTGTCTATTAGTTTTTTATCCCCATTCAGTTTACTTGGCAACCCTTTTTGAGCTGAAAATACCTATCTACCTTCACTTTGGGAATGTTTTCTTCTATTTCCCCTTTGAATATTTTTTCTATGACACTTATTCTATTTCTTGCTGTCCATGAGCACAAATGTCCCTATGTCAGCTGTAGATATCCTTCTCTAGATCTCAGTGTATGGGTTGGGATCAGGTCAGGAGACAAGAACCATGCCCATTGTTTCATTGTTTGTTTGTTTGTTTTCCATATCCATTTTATTTTTTATTTTATTTTTTTAATTTAAATTCAATTAATTAACATATAATGTATTATTGGTTTCAGGGGTACAGGTCTGTGATTCATCAGTCATACATAATAACCAGTGCTCATTACAACACATACTCTCCCCAGTGTCCATCACCCAGTTACCCCATCCCTCCACTCCCCCTCCCCTCCAGCAACCCACAGTTTGTTTCCTAAGCTTAAGAGTTTCTTATGGTTTATCTCCCTCTCTGGTTTCATCTTGTTTCATTTTTCCCCTCTCTTCCCCTATGATCCTCTGCCTTGTTTCTTAAATTCCACATATCAGTGAGATCATATGGTAATTGTCTTTCTCTGATTGACTTATTCTGCTTAGCATAATACCCTCTAGTTCCATCCACGTCATTGCAAATCCATGCCCGTTGTTTTAAGTAACTTAATGTAAATAATTGTTAACTGGTGTAAAAGGACTAACTAGGTACTTGAAAAGGCACCAAGAGAATATTATAGACCTAGCAACTCCAGGGAGCAACTACCACCCCGAGGGCTGGGGAAACAAAGGGAAGAAGTTGGTACTGGGGCACCTGGGTGGCTCAGTTGGTTAAGCATCTGCCTTCGGCTTGGGTCATGATCCCAGGGTCTTCAGCAGGGAATCTTCTTCTCCCTCTCCCTCTGCCTGCCCTCTCTCTCTCTCCCCCCTCTCTGTCAAATAAATAAATAAAATCTTGAAAAAAACAAAAGAAGAAGATGATGTTGGTATTACTGAAACTTAGAAGTTTGGAGGACGGGCTCTGCACAGCTGAAAATCAGCCCTCTGAAGAGCCACCACTGCTGGGCTGTGCTGGTATATCTGAGCTCAGAGATGGGGCTCAGACCTTACGTTTCCTGTGCTCTAAGCCAAGGCCTGGAACCATGACAGGTCCTATGCAGGACACTTTTAGACCATGGTTCCCAACTTTGGTGCACACTGAAATCACCTAGGGAATATTAAAAAGTACTGATGCATGGATCCTATCCCCTGAAATTCTGAGTTATCTGGTCTAGGTGCTGCTAAGAATTGAGTTTTAAAAGCTCCCCAGGTGATTCTAATGTATAGCCAAGGTTGAGGACAGGTGGCCTAGAATTATCTATGCATAGGACCTATTACCGCCTCTGAGAGAAAAGATAAGATTCGTGTTCACAGTCCTGGTTTTAGCATATCATAATAATCACCTAAGAAAGCTTTTTTAAACTGGCAATGCCCCTCTCCACCCCCCCAGCCCAGAGGTCCTGATTTAATTCATTTGAGTAGGGATCCACATTGGAATTTTTAAATCCTGAGGAATACTAACATGCAGCCAGGGTTTAGGTAGTGGAAAGACCCATAATGCTTACTTCTCCTGGTGGGAGTTTTGATGGCTGGGTAAGATATCATAAGGAGGCAAAATTTCTAACATCATGTTAGCATTGAGAATGCTAGGTTGGTGGGAGGCAGCTAACAATTAGATGAGTATAATTGGGAGTCTCTTCACTATGACATGTCAGAAATGGGGATACACTCAGACACACACACACACACACACACACACACACACAGTGGAGAGGACAGTATTAGGGAAAAATTATGAATGTAGGATGAAGAGACAAGTTTCAACTTCCTTTCCTATAATCACAAGTTAGCTTTGGGCCACCATGCCCTGAGTCAGTGGTTCCTGGAGCCACAGCGTTAGCATCACCTGCTATCTTGCTAGGAAAGCCAATTCTTGGGCCCCACCCCAGACCTACTGAGTCAGAAACTCTGGAGGTAGGACCCGGCCATCGGTGCTTTAACAAGTCATCTAGATGATTATCATTCTCAAATTTGAGATTCACTTTCCAAAGCAGTGACATCTGGAAAAGTCACACCAGAAAAAAACAAAATGCTAAAAGGCCTGTGTCCTCCTAGGTCCCAGGAACCCCTTCGGTAGACAACTACAGAGAGTAGCCTACCCTCCCTCTGATAGACCAACTGCATCACCATAGAAACATGGATGCTCCTGACGGGTCTCAGACATTCACCACGAGGACATCTTTTCTTTTTTTTTTTTTAAAGATTTTTTATTTATTTATTTGACAGAGATAGAGACAGCCAGTGAGAGAGGGAACACAAGCAGGGGGAGTGGGAGAGGAAGAAGCAGGCTCACAGCAGAGGAGCCTGATGTGGGGCTCAATCCCAGAACGCCGGGATCACGCCCTGAGCCGAAGGCAGACGCTTAACCGCTGTGCCACCCAGGCGCCCCACGAGGACATCTTTTCTTAATAAATACACTGAAGAATTTGTACATAAAATCAGACTCCTGTGCTCTTTGTCCCTTTGTCTGCCTTTGTCTGCCTATGACAACTAGTGCTATCTCTTTGCCTTTTCCTATGGCATGCTGAGAACTTATTTTTGTCTAATCCCACCTTATCCTCTCAAATCAATGTAGAGTCCTCCCGGATTTTGACAACAGAACAGCTGATGGTCCTAGCTTTTGCCTACTGTTGTGAATTTTGTTCCTTTAGCAATGCTTTCATTAATGTCTCTGTCGAATTTGGATTTTGGAGGGCCACCTCAAACTGCTGATACTAATTGAGCTCAGAATAAAATAAAGCCCCTGATTTATTTTCCATGGGTAATTCTAAGCCACATCCTCTCTGTGCATTTCAGCTGTTGGTATTTTAGATACAGGTATACAATCTCATAACATCTCATGAGATATTAGCATGTCACTGTTTCTTGATTCAATTGAGACCAGCTAGCAGACTTTGTTTGTGTTAGGGTGATCCACTGTCCTGGTTTGCCTGAGACCGAGTGGTTTCCCAGGAAGCAGAACTTTCAGAACTAAACCCAGGAAAACCCCCCTGGAGCAGCTTTCAACCAGTAAAAATAGGATCTGATGAATAAACCAGCAAACTTGCTTCTTGGTGGGTATGAAAGGCAGCCTCCAGGAGCGCCTGGGTGGCACAGCGGTTAAGCATCTGCCTTTGGCTCAGGGCGTGATCCCGGAGTTATGGGATCGAGCCCCACATCAGGCTCTTCCACTATGAGCCTGCTTCTTCCTCTCCCACTCCCCCTGCTTGTGTTCCCTCTCTCGCTGGCTGTCTCTATCTCTGTCAAATAAATAAAATCTTTAAAAAAAAAAAAAAAGAAAGAAAGAAAGGCAGACTCCAAGATGGCCCCCCAATGACCCCAACTCTTGGTATTCAGGCCCTTGTGTGATCTTCTCCCTTTGATGGGCTAGACCTAATGACTCAATTCTAATACAGTAGAAGTGATGGGATATCATTTCTGAGATTAGGTTACAAAAAGACTGAGACTTTCAACTTGCTGGCTTTCTCTCATTTTCTCCCTTGCTGTCTCTAAGAGAAGCCAATTGCCATATTGAAAGGTACCTTACAAACATGTCCACATGGCAAGAACTTCTGTCTCTAAACAATTGTTATGGATTGAATTGTGTCCCCCGCAAAAAAAGATATGTTGAAGTCCTAATATCTAGTACCTCAGAATGTGATCTTATTTGGAAATAGGGCCACTGCGGATGTTATTAGTTAGATGAGCTCATACTGGGGTAGGGTGGATTCTTAATCCAAAAGGACTGGTGTCCTTATAAGAGAAAGGACACACAGACACAGACACAGACACACAAGGGGAGAAAGTCACGTGAAGGCAGAGGCCAACTGCAGCTGTAAGCCAAGAAGTACCAAGACTTCCCAGCCATCACCAGAAGCATTAGCAGGCTACCTTGACTATATTGTGAATTTTTGTAACCTTCATCGGGTCCTTTGCACAAGCTATCCCTCTCACTATGTGTCCTCTCCACCATCATCCCCCTTATCCTGCTAATCCTTCAGTTTCCCCTGGGTGACCGACCTAGGTTTGCCCAGGCATAGCGATGGTGGGGGTGGGGGGGATGTTCCTGAGACACAAAACTCTCAACATTAAAACCAGGGAGACCCCAAGCAAACTGGGATGAGTTGGTCACCCCAGCTGAGATGCCCTTTCTTCCACGACAGCTGCTTAGAATCCAAGGACAACCATCAAACATTTATCCAAGGAAGGCTCTTGTCTGTTTCACTCCTGCAGTATCTCCACACTTTCTACCTCAATCAGCTTGTCACTGAGAGTTACTGTTAATTAACAATGTATTGTAGACCAGAACTAATTGCAATCAATATTTTATTAATTCTCAAACAAAAGGTTGCCTTCAATTAACCAAGTGTGAAAAAGTTGATTACGGTGGTTTGCACATATGCCCATAGTCACCATAACCAATTAGCAGGCTTGTACCCCAAAAGCACTCATTAGTGCATGCAATGATGACACATCAGAGCAGAATCGCCCTTAGTTGAGAACCACTGTAAATGTAGACTTGTGGTTCTCAGAGTGTGATTCCCCAATGAGCAGCATCAGCATCACTGGGAGCTCGTTAAAAATACAAAATTTGGGGGGAGGAGTCCAAGATGGCGGAGGAGCAGGAGGCTTAAATTTCGTCTGGTCCCAGGAATGCAGCTAGATAGCTATTAGACCATTCTAAACACCTGCAAACTCAACTGGAGAATGAAGAAAAGAATAGCAGCAACTCTAAGAACAGAATAGCCACCACTTTCTGCAAGGAACCCAGTTTAAAACAGGAGTTGAGCTCCAGCTCGGCGTTCCAAGATGGCGGAGGAGCAGGAGACCTAAAGTTCGTCTGGTCCCAGGAATTCAGCGAGAGAGCTACCAAACCATTCCGAATACCTATGAATGCAACTGGAGAATGAAGAAAAGAGTAGCAGAAACTCTATGAACAGAAAGGCAACCACTTTCTGCAAGGAGGAGAAAAGATGGAGGAGGAGTAGGCGACCCTTTCTCAGCTGGTCCGAGTCGAGCTGGATATCTACCAGACCATTCTGAACACCCACAGAATCAGCCTGAAGCGCAGGAAGATACATCTGGATCTCCACAAATGAACATCTCCAGGGCTGAGTATTGAGGTACGAAGTGGGGAGCTGTGAATCCGAGCACAAATATAGGAAGATAAAGGGAAGGGGGAGGGAGCCTCTGCGCTCAGGCGCCGGGAAGCAATAGCCCCTTGTGCTGGGGAGCGGGCTGGAATCTCAGACTAGCACCCGCAATATAGCGGACTGAGACAGTGAGCCTGGGAACACCCGTGTCCAAACTGAAAACAGGAGCTCCCGACCGCACACTCGAACTAGAGTGAAACCGAGAGCTCAGGAGTGCAAGCGCGACCAGACTGAAAACTGGCGCTCCAGAGCACAGGCGAACCATACTGAAACAGGGAGCTCGGGAGCGCACGGGGCGGCTGGCGGCTGGCGGGTTTGGAAACACAAAGGACAGAGACTTACTGGCCCTGGAAGTGAGGGCTGGCACACAGGCTGTGGGGAGCATNGCACGCATCCCTGGATGCTGTAGGGTTTAGCAGCACTAACAGAAGCAGAGTTAGAGTGGCCAGAGGAGCTCAGTGGAGAACGGACTGCGATCCCTCTGTTCTGAGACAGAGGCTGAGATTCGGCCACCACTGCTCTGACTCTCAGAAGAGGCACAGAAAACTGCCAGGGAAAGCCACCAGAGAACAAAAGCCCAGAAATACCAGCTCACATTGTTCCCATCCCCATCCCCCCTTGCAGGGGATGGTGCAACTCTACCCAAACAGGGTTTCCTGAATATCAGCGCGGCAGGCCCCTCGCCCAGAAGGCAGGCTGAAAAATCAGGAAGCTGACATCCCTAAGGTCCCTATAAAACAAGTGCAAACTGCCTGTGACCCACACCCTCGAGACAGCAGACTGAGACCGTGAGCCGGGGGCGCGAGCTACCAGACTTCTCAGGGAGCTCCGGAACTCCGGTGTGCTCACTGGATCCAGACTGAGACCGGGAGCTCTGGGAGTGCGCACGGGGTGGCTGGCGGGGTTAGAAACACAAAGGACAGAGACGCGCCAGCCCTGGAAGTGAGGGCTGGGACGCCGGGTGTGGGGCGCACAGCCTGGGATGCTGCAGGGTTGAGCAGCACCAACAGAAACAGAGTTAACGTGGCCAGAACATCAGTGGAGAACAGGCCGCAATCCCTCCGTTCTGTGACAGAGGCTGAATTTCGGCCGCTACTGCTCTGGCTCTCAGAAGAG